>NW_020837948.1:44110410-44195410 GCF_003676395.1 Aethalodelphis obliquidens | reverse complement strand
TAAAGGCTTGATATGGGTTTAACTGAGTGAGATCATTAAAATATACTGCCAATTATTTTTATTTAATTCAAATAAAAGAAACTTTGATTTCAAATTTCACTTTATTCTTGGTTTTGTCATGAAAATTGCTGACAACATATTCTTAAAGTTTTGATAAGTATCTACATTATAATCTTTCCACAAATGGTATAAAAAAAATAAGGCTCCGAGCCTGATAAGACAAGGTGGACTTTAGAGGGTTCAGCATTAGAGAGAATTGGGTTGACTGGTCATTTTGCCTCCAGATTGCAGGCCTGTACTCATGAGAGACTGACTGTCCGACTGGGACACACCTGACTGTGGGATGTTTTACTGCAAGCAACACTATGTGATATTCATTCTGTACCATCAGAATACATGGTGTGGTGGTATTCCCAATCCATAACTGCTACTTGCAACACAAGGGAAAACACTTTTCCCCTTTTAATATTATAGTGACTAAAGTGCTTCTAAAGAAAGAAGACTTAAAATTTGAAACCAGGAATGTAAGACAGCTTTAAATTATGTGATTCACACTTACGCCAGATGCTGCTAGAGGAATTCCTTGGTTTCTCATTAACATGGAGCTGTCCCCTTAGACTTCACACATAGTGGCCACTCACAAGCACATACACATTCATGCAAATACTAGGAACGATCAACTGCATGTGTCCAACTGTACAAGTTCCAACAGAGGAAATACAAGAAAACAATTCATTTCAAGGAGACGAGCTGCCATTAAAAAGCTGTCATTCCTTTCCAGGCCTTGATGTACTTGGAATGAATGTCCTTAATGAACTAGACTAATTGTTTTATGATGCCATTTCTGAGTTTATTCAAAATCCATTTAGAAAGGCACTGCTTAGACATGGGTAAAATTAAGAACTTTTCTCCAGGTGAAACTATGAAAATGATCAAATGTTAATTTCTGTTGATAACTGCTTTCGTGTATACAATGCTTTCATTTATAGAACTGCAGCTTAAATGCTGACCTGAAGATTTATGTTAGTAAATATTTTCAAGTTACATTTTCTTTTAGTTTTTTCAGTTATAAATACATTCTTCTCTGACTGTGCCTTAGTCCATGAACTGATGTTCGGTTTTCTTTTTATTCGTTTATTTTTTACATGTTCATTTATTGAGTTTACATGTGCCCATTTATTGAGTTCTATGATAGAACTGTGATAGGTCCTGACTCTCCAGTTACAATTTAGGATTAGAAAGAATTGGTTGGTTGGTGTCAAATTCGTAATGGTTTTGTCCAGAGATGGTAGGACTCCTTTGCTCTCTTTTTAGAAAACTTCAAAACGTGCAGCAAACTGGAGAGTAAATTAAATGTATCACAAATATGGGTATTACTATACTAAAGAATTCTTTCTCCCATTTAACCAAAATCAGTAATGTAACACAGCTCAAATCTTTGTTTGTTTGCATTTCTAGCATTTATCTGTTTACCTCTCTACCTATTGCTCAATCTGTGTGTTTAAAACTCCTTTGCTGTTCTTTTTCCTTGGCTCTATTCAGGAAACATTTGCATCAGTTAATGGAGAAAATATTTTTACCTTTATTCTACTGGATACAGTACTAAGTGCATAGTTTTAACTTAAAAGAGATTATAAGAATCTCCATAGCCTAGAGACTTTGTGTTATATTTAAGTTATTTTGCTTTAAAAGAGAAGGTAATCTCTGTGAGGGTAAAGATATCATGTAATTTCTTTCCTTTTAGTTCATGTATAGTCATGATTTGGCTTATAATGAGTATTGATGCATTCACTGACTTGCTATATATATTCAGCCTTGCAATACATAAAATTTATAAAAGTCAAATAGGATAATAAGTAGTTATCAGATTATTCTTTCCGAAGGAGTGTTTGGAAAGAGAAATTTAAAAATTATAAAATTTGGAGTTGAACAGTTTATTAGCATTCAGTCCAGCTCCCAAATTGAAGTTCTCCTTTTTCAGGAACATTTGTGAAAATAATAATAATGTTTTTTTATCATTATCATCATCATCATACTCATCATCATGTAATAAGTGCCTAAATATACACATCATTGTACAGAGGATAAATGGTTCTTCTGGAAGGTTTTTCCCTTTTTCATCTAAAGAAATAGCATACAAATGGGCAGACTTACAAAAGAACCTACTGATAGAAATAATGAAAGATGTTTCACAGATAGCATATCAAGGAACACATATATATTTACATTGAAGTCAAGTGGGTTGTTAATTTCTGGTAGTAGAGTAAGTGTTGACTGTTAAGATATCAGATTTGAGGAGAGTTTGGATTAATGTCTCTTAAATGATCAAGACTTCTTGGAGGAGTAGTGTTTCAGGCAATTTTTGAAGGAAAAAAAGGAAAGCTTTCTAGATCTTGGGGACTTGGTAATGGGAACATAATGAAGTTTTGCTTAAATAAATTCTTTCTTAGAAGTTAGATTATGAGAAAGATGAGATGCAGTCAGTTTGACATCAAAAAATTTGGAAGCATATATAATTTTTTTAGAATTATGATAAGAGAGAGGGCAATTTACCAAAAGTTGGTATTAAAAAATCATAAATTTGCAGATAGATTCCATGACATGAGCAAAATTTTGGGGAAATACTCATTTTTCCTTTATGTCAATAAACCAATTGATGAATTGAATTGTTGAGTCAAGAGACACATCTCTATACTTAAAAAAAAAAATTCTAGGGGAGAGAGTATTACCAAAGTTTAATTTAAAGAAATCATTTTGACTAAGCAAATAATTTCTCCTGCTATCTTCCTAACATCATTCAAATGTACTTTTGTAAATTATACTCTTCCTGGAACTATTAAAATAATCTACTAATTCTGATTCTAGTTACAGCTGTCACTTAATCTATTCCTGATAAATTGTCACACTTGTAACTTTGTTCTTTTTCTCAGTTTAAAATTGCACAATGTTAGTGAAATGTTTAGACAAGTAACCTTATGAAGGAAGAAGTGTAGGTTAAAATAAATGTAACATTATATAATTTTGTGTTGTCTCTGCAAATAGTTTAAAAATAAAAGAGAGTAAAATTACTCATTTGACATTTCAAAGCATTGAAATAAGCCTTGATCATACCTATATAGTTATCATGAACTCCCACGATCTACTGTGGAAAAAAATCTTTACTTATATTTGGAATTCATCAGTAACAAGTATAACAGCTGTATCTGTAATTTTTTGAAGCACCTTTTTCTACCTCAGTTTTTTTCCTGTTTGAACACATTTTATGATCCTCATACTTAGTATACAAGTCTACCAAGTTTAGAATATGGGTTGGAGAATATATCATAAAACCCATAAGAAGCAGGCTGTGCCCAAATACTAAAATATTCACAGAATAGGGAAAGCCTATTTCCTTTCCCAAATATTTTAAACATTTAGATAATTGGTACCTATGGATTAAAAATTAGAATTAAAGGTTGAATTTTTTTAGTCTTTTCCTCCCATCTACATAGACCATAATTTGATCTCTCTTTGGCAGTCCTTTTGATTATAATAGTGATATTTTAACTGTACATATTGCTGTTTCATTTACGACTGAAATATTTGGGATCTTCCTTCTGAATTGCAAGAAGCAAATCAGAAATTTCTGAATGTAATATATAATATGCCTTAAAGCCTTCATATGCCTGACACCTTAATGCCTGGCTCTTTTTTAGGTAGACATCCAACTTAGCAACAATTGCATTTCTGTAGTGTCCCCATACCAGCAGCAGCGCTCTGCAGCTGTACTGTGTGTAGTTTGCATTCAGAGAGAATTGGCCTCTGAGTGTCAGAGAGAATGTATTCAAAAAGGTGCCCCACATATGGCTGTTGGTAGTGATAATAAAATGAGGGCTATAATTAAATGCAGTCGAGGAGTTAAAGCTAGAAATCAAATACATTTTAGTTTTTCTGTGATATGATGCCATGATTATTGCTTCTTAAAAATAGGATTATAATTTAAATTGCTTTCTCATTTGATTTATTATTCTGAATATAGAGAGATTTCTTTGTATATTTTTGAAAATCTGAAGAGAAAAAGTGGAATGGAAACATCTGGATCACGCCACAGATTTTTAGTAGCTAGAAGTGATTCTGTTAGAGAGCCCCAGGAAAGGAGAATAACTAGCCAAGTCAGCAATCCTCACCCTACTGCTAACTCCTGGTCAAAAGGATGAGCTATAGGAGAGTCACTAATTTGACAGATAAAAACATATCCATTCAGAAATTATCCCCCGGTACTACTTCTAGGTTGCCCATACTTTCCCAGAGTAGGACTTTCCATTTTGAGATATAGCGTTGAGAAACATGTCATTAAATCCAGTTATGCCTGATGCATTCTGTTCTTTTGCATCACTAAATTGGAGTGGTTGTCATTTTCAATGTGTGAAAGTTAAATTGCATCAGTGGAAAGGAAACACAACCCTAAAGTAGGCAGAAGGAAAGACTGAAAAAATACGAAGTGATTATATTTTTCAGAAAGCAAAATTATTTTGAAATGAGATATGGGTAATAATTACATGGAATAAGAGTCCTTTAGCAGTAAAATATGAATTGAGCCTAATAGGTAACAGGAACATTTAACAAGCTTATTTGAAGGTTCAGCATGACATTCCTGATAGAAGCTGAATTTTTTTTCTGAGGTTGATCTTAAATACAAATTCATAGCTTGATGAAATATGATCTAAATATTGAATATTTTTATTTTGACATATTTAAATGGTATTATAAGATATTGTTGATTTGTGTGCAATTTTACTAATGGAAGGTTTCATAAGTTTACTGTAAAATGCCCAACACTAAGAAAACTTGTAATTTAAGAATACAGTACAATTATTTTAATATTTCACTTCTGAAAATGATTATTTTGTTATACTTCTATAAAATTCTTTGGGAAAAGGATATCAGAGTTTTAGTTTTATAGAGAAGAATTTTAAAATTAAATGTTTCTATTTTATTGTATTTGGTCACATTATGATTTGTATAATATCTCCCAATCTCACATTCTTAAAATAATTGCACAATAACCAAATTGGGCTAAAGACAGAGATTCCAAATTTTTACTTTGGTCATGCATGGTGCCATCCTGACATGAGAATATCCAACCAGAATTCCCATTTACTTTGTCTATGCAATCAATCCGTTCTCCCTCAAAGTATATTCTGAATGTAAAAATGAAAATAGACATTTATATGCAGTCTGAGCTTGAAAAAGTTGCCGATACTAAATATTGTACCGTAATATCTTTTTAATCTATCATGCTGACTTTTGCCCTTTATATTATGTCATAAAGGAACGTAATGAATGAGTGTGTCTGTGAGTATCAGCTTGAATTTGGTGAAAAGCGAGGCAACATGACATTTAATGTGATTAAGGCAGGTATAGATTCAGGTTTATTAGCTTTCACATGATCAAATATAAAACAAGAGATGATAAAACCTCAAATATTTTTTAAGAGATGATTTTTTTCCCCCACGATTTAATTTAAAGCTCAGTTTGAATAAAGGTGTTTGATTATGTTTAAGAATTAACAGGATTCCCTGACTTTATAATGTTTCCTAGGAAGGTAGCTCACAATAGTAAAACATTAGAATATTCAATATTTTGGGAGAAAAATGAGGAATTTATTAGTAAATCAGCAAAGAATTGGCATAAATCTGACTTGAAACAGCTGTTTAGGGGATTAGCGTAGAGTGTCTTTTCAAGTCCTGAGAATAATTGTTCTTCATTTTTCATATCGGAAGGGGGCACTAGTGGTCCACTTTTAATAACAAGAAAGCTTTTCTTTTGTTATACATTTGGTAATACATAAATATCATTTTGTATTTAACATTGAGGCAATCGTATGAACAATTAAGATTGTAAATATCTATTGCTTGGTTAAAAAGTTAAATAATTAGAAATTGGTATGCAAATATAGTCTTATGCCTTTTCCTTTTCATCTAAAAAATATGGCACAAAAATAAGTTTTGTTGAAGCTGGACTAGAGTACCAATTTTATTGTTTAATACCCATACTAATGACTGGGTGGTGGAATAGATTTTACACACACACACACAAATACAATTTTAGTGAACTATATTTTAATCTCTCACCACTCACCAAACTGGAGCCAATACCCACAATAAAAGCACTTTAGTATTTATGTAACTTGCTATATCAGTATTTATTTCCAATGTCAATTGTGACTTAGAATAAATTAACATAGTGTATTATGCTATAATTTCCAGTTTGGTTAAACGAATGGTCCGTGTGCATACTTAATGGAATGATTGCAATTTACATCTCTCCAGATCTCCGTTAAAAGATAAGATGCAAACACAATGGTTAAGCTTATTGGCCGACATCTCTCTGTGTGCAGATCATCTGTTTAGAATAAATGTGGCTGGACAATGTGATATTCTAAGTCCACAAACTGAGTAGATGAAGAATTTCAGAGACGCAACAAGAGATGGGCTAACTGTCCTCATTCTGGTTTAGAAGGCAAGCAGGCAAATACCCAGAGCAAGAACAGATGAAAGCTGGCAGCCTCTTCATTTACAGACAGCACACTTTTCTGAATTTAGCAAGACTCTTCCCCTCCCCCCAGAGCCTTCCATAAGAGTGTTGTTGAGACATGCATTATGTTTTACATTTTTGGTTAAGTTTTGCAGAAAATCATATGGCTAAGTAGTACTTGTATTATAATGGGAAAAGGTGTTAGGAAAAACCCTCCAAAAATGAAATCCACTTGTCAGTTTGAATTTGACATGTTTTATTACATAGTAAAACCTGTCAGCTAAAATTTTAGAGATTTACACCTAAGTTGTGACTGAAAACAGGTAATTGTCCTTTCAAAACAGGTATTTTGAATACATGAATAGAAATTTTGGTAGCTGTGTGCTTGTAGTGTTGTCTATTTTGCCTGTAAAGTGAATTTAAAAATTTAAAGAAATGTTTCTGGTATTTAAAAAATACTGAGAACAACTTAAGAGAATGAGAACTTAGGAGACCTGCTTGTAACAACTGTTTACAGATATATGTATATTTGACTTTTATCTGGTCAGTCAACTCACAATGCCATTAGTATATATTAAAAAGCATTCCTTTCCAAGATTTCATAATTAATTCTGAGTACTTATTTAATGATGAAAAGGTTTAGGAATACATTTATATTTTTTTAATATTAATAAATAAAACTTTATCTCCAACAATTAAAATGTTTTATAGCTATTAAAATCTTTAATTCAACACAAATTTTTTTTTTTCCTACTAGATTTATTTTTTTCTTTAACGGTGAAGGTGTCATCCTCAGTTTCTGAAGCTCAGTCTGGAATTATTTTGTAGGAAGAAAATATGACTAAGAGGAGAATTTGCTTGTTATATTGGGGTCCCCCAAATTTCTTTTGGCTCTCTGATTTTGAAAGGTTGTCCTTACTTTTCTCTCTCTTGGATCCTAAATAAGAAACACAAAGGGAGGGATAGAGAGGGAGAGAGAAAAGAAGAATAGAAGGAGAAAAAAAGCAAGAAAGAAAGGATAGAAGGAAAGAAAAATGTGGGAATGTCAGAAGGAAGTAGAAAAAAAAGGAGAAAAAGAATGTCTTGGAGAGGTGTATGCATTTTGATGAACTGTCACTGGTAGTTTTTTGGTACTAACGAACAGTGTGGTCCTGGCAGCAGCTTTAAGACAGCACATCTCAACTTTCAGAATAACATGATTTAAAGAAACTGTGTGACTCAGAGGATAGTTTTGGCATTGAGTTTGTGAGAAAGGGAAGTTTTGCTTTTGTATTGCTCTTCAAATATAAGAGAAAATCTGTTTCTGCCAACATAGATAAAAAAAAATCTATCCAATTATTACAACGCCAGCTTTCTCTTTACAAATATCAAGTGTAATTAAAGCAAAAAGCTAAATATTATAGAGAAAATAAGATGGAAAATGTTGGCTGTTGGAAATTGGCTTGGTATGGGCTTTGCGATGGATGGCATTTACTAAATTGTACCAACTCTGCTGTACGTTTTTAGACAGTGTTAAAGGCTGAATTATTGATTTCCCTGTTCTTTAGATTAGAGGCAGCTAGAAAGGATGGATCATCTGCTCAAATATTTTTTCTACCTGATAATTTTTTGTCAGCCTCCTCTACAACCAGGCGTATTATGGCTTTGAATAGTCATAGCTTCCCATGTTATGTTAGACTTCTGTGCAGTTTTTTAAACCATTATTTCTGATAGGCCTGTTCTATATTCTTCTGACCTTTGCCTAAAGGGCTGGGGCTACCTTGTGCAGTCCTTTTACTGGCATTTCACTATTACTACTCAAGTTTCTCTGCTTTCCTTTAATGCCTTCTTAAATATTTTCTCATCTTACCCTTAAGGAAAATATCAAATTCTTGGCAGACAAAACATAAAAGGAAGGCAATATCCATTTCAGCGCTTCATCTATCTATTTAGCAGTAATGTGCATCCTTTGGGCCTTCTGTAAATACTGAGCATCCACCTAAAATAGTATATGGTTAGCTGACAACAGCAGATATATAAGGGTGTGTGTGTGTGTGTGTGTATGTGTGTATTCAACTTTTTATATGTGTGTGTATAACTTTTATGCTGATTAGAGTCTGTGAACATTTTTTTCTTTTCTTACACATGCCTAGATGTTGCTCCAAGTGGCTGTTAAGAAGGTGGAATTATACAACCACTAAAAAATGTGGTAAACCTACATATATGTAGTCAAATGAAAAATTGCCTGAGATACATTGATTAAGTTAAAAGAGAAAAAGTGTCATAGAACAGTATGTGAGATAACATCCTTCTGTAGGTTTAAAATATTTAGAGGAAAATATCAAGAAGACACAAAAGAAACTTACCAATGTTTGTCCCAGATGAAGAGAACTGGAGGAGCCAAGCAAAACAATTTCAAATGCATGCCTCAGTCAAAATAACACTGTACTGGTGGTGGGAGGGTTCATCTGGAAGCTGAGTTTTACTCTTGATTTTATCTTTATGTGATGGCAAAGAAACTTCAATAGGCTTTAAAATATTTTATGAAAGTATATTTAGAATCAAGAGCATAGAATTACTTGGAGGACAAGAAGGAAATTATAGAACTGATTTATTATTAGCAAGTAGTTTATATTACCTAATCAACTACAACACAATTCCCTTTCTTCTTTCCATCACTTGGAATTCTTTTCCCTAAACAGGCAATTGGCCTTCCCAGTGGTGTTTGGAAATTTCTAGTCAGCTACAGGATTGCTGATATTTGTGATGATGAGGGTGGGGGTGGGGGGAAGTGGATGGGTGGGTTTGGTACCAGGATACTCAATTACAGAATCCCTGGACGACATCAGAAGAGTGGGTCCTTTGGCATTGTTTTTGGAAAAGTGCCAAGGTAGAAGAATTTGTATTTAAGAAACAGACATTAATGGAAAAAAAGAGCGTTACAGTGACTGAAGTCAGTAGAGACTCTGGGGGTGAGGAGATTTATTCACCTGATCTAAAATAAATCGAGTTTGTACACTAATCAAAGAAAACATTAAAAAAATCACCCTCAAAGATAGAACTTTTGTAGAATTTATCTTTCCTTTAAACTCAAAGAAAATTTTGTGAATTCAATTTGCTACTTGGAATTTCTTTTCGAACACATCAACAGACAAACATTTTTGGTACTGCATGCAAAGTTCAATACCTTTCTAACTTGAGAAAGCAGAATCTTTGCCTTCTGCCTCCTGTATTCTGCCTCCTAGATGCCATTTTCTAGATTCCTGTGTCCCCAGAGATGCAGAAAATCCTGACTCTTGATAATAGGAAATGTATTGGATAACTTGTTTTTCAGAAAGTTCCCCTGGTATCCATAGTTCTAGGGTCCTGGTTAGGCCCATGTCAGTCCCATGAGCTCTGGCCATATCTCCAGTCACCAGTGAAGGATAATTCATTTTATTCAGCTTATTCTCCCAAAGATTTGTTGGAGAAATTGAACTCCTCTTGCACTGAATAGACCTATCTTATCTCCTGCCTATTCTCAGTCACTGCTTCACTCTTTCGCCAATTATTCTAAATAGAAGTGATCATCAATGGCTATAAATCGAAATTCCTATGGCTGCCTCCTCCAAAACAATAAATAAAGGAGAAATGCATTTCTCCATATTCAAATTTCCCATAATGTAACACATGGTTGGTGGAGTTGCTGCTTTGATCCCCCTTTCTCTATGTTACTGACTGTAAAGGAGCTATTTATTGTTGCTTCTGCATTTTGGTTTGCAGTATGTCTCTGAGGATGAGGATGTGTTTACGCTGTTGTTCTTGTTCTTTATGAGTCCAAAAGATGGTCCCAGCAAGATTGTGATATTCAACAGATTAAATACAATAAAATCATTTATTCAAGAACTCATTATATATGCCTTTATTCGTGTATGTATAGACCTATACAATTTTGCTCATTAATATGCTGAATTCCCAAATTTGCTCAGCATTTCTGATAAATATCCTATAAATACACTCATCTCAAAGCAGGTCTAAAGAGTATACTCAAATGCTTGTGGAAATGTAAATAAGATACAAAAGTGGAACTTTTTCTGTTTACTTAGTTCCACCTGAGACCCCAGTACCAAGAACAGACTAGGTACTATATCTTCCACATTGGAAGGCAAGGTGCCAAACCTCCATGTTGGACCTTCGGTGAGATTGGGAAATGATTACTGTCAGCATTAGTACGTGCCCAGCTCTATGCTGTATAAAAGGGGTTAAACAGGGTGATGAAAAATACTTTAATAAATCCAGGAGATTTTTTTGGAGAGAGTTGTCAGGGTAGGAATGGGAAGGAGTAGGAATTATAAACACTTGTATAAATTAACAAGGAAAAAAGACATTACCTGTTGGAAAAAGTATACAGATATGCAGACAATATCTGCTTCAGAGAAGCAGAAACCCAGATGGTCAATAAAAATTATGAAAAGTTTTCATTTTTTACTACTAACAGGATTAATGCCAATTGAAGCAAAAACAAGGTACAATTTTGACGTTTTCAGATTGAGAAAAAGGGAAAAGTCTGACAAGCACAAATGTTGTCCAGAGGGTGGGACAGTGGTAACCCTGCTGGTGGGAGCATCAACTGGCACAGTCACTTTGGAGAGCAAAAATCAGTAAACTTTTGTAAATGGATATACCACAGGGCCTAGCAGTTTTCCTTCTGGGCATAGGTTCTAAAGCTCTCCTGTCCACTATGGTAGCCACTAGTCACATATAGCTATTTAAATTTACATTTAAACTAATTAGAATTTAAAAGAATGAAAAATTCAGTTCGTCAGTCACTTTAGACACATTTCAAGTTGCTCTCTAGCCACGGCACAGAGAATTGCCATCACTGAAAAAAGTTATCTTGGACAGTGCTACCCTTAAGAAAATCCTTCCCATGTACAAAAGAAGGAGAGGTGAAAAGTTGTTCGTTACAATGTTATTTATAATATCAATCTATATGTCCATTAGTGGTGGAATGGAAAAATCAATTAGGATGTATTCATACAATGGATTATTAAATAGCAGTTAAAATAAATGAACCAGATGTAACTTAACATTAATAACTCTAGAAAATATATAAGTGAAAAAAGCAACTTTCTGAGTGTTATATAGAGTAGAATCCTATTTACACAAATTAAAAACAATGACAAAAATTACTGAACTCTGTGAGTGTGTGTGTTTGTGAATTGTTCATCTTTCTCTGTTTCTCTCCCTCTCTCAAAACATGAATAGTCAAATTAACACCAATTACGTAATAATGATTATTTCTGTGATGGATGGGAGAGAAGAGAATGATATTGGAACTATGACTTTATCTGGAAGTTTATATATTCTAATTTGAAGCATAGATGAAATAAATGGTAGCTTTTGTTCTTTTTTATATGGATTAGATGAATGCTTTTTATATTATCTATTGAAGCTTTCTGTATTTCAATGTTTTTTCAAAATAATAATAGGAGAAATATTAGATGATAGCATATATCCAAATTTTACATAAAGGACTAAAATTATAGCTGCTATTTATTACCAAAATATAATAGTATAGAGAACATTATATAAGGTAAACTAAACTTCTAATTATATCTACTAATAGATTAGCAGATAATTCCCTAAAGTATTATTGAGGCATTGGAATGCATATTTTATTTAGGTTTGCTTATGCTAAATATAAAATATGTTCATATTGCCTAAAATATGTAACTGATCGACATATGGAAGATAATGGAAATATGGATGATGGGGCAAATAAAAATTGGAGTGTACAGATTATAAAGTGGATAATTAAAAATTGACTATGGTTCTTTTGAGTATATTGTTTTTTCTTATGCAACATACTCCCTAAGAAAAAGATTGATTAACCAAAATATTTAGGAGTATAGGCTATAATTTTTGATAAATGTACACATTGTTTTTTGTTTTATGTATATTTTTACTCTTTCCTATTAGATTTCCCCCCCTCCCTTTCTCTTTTTGGCTGCATTGGGTCTTCATTGCGGCACGCGGGCTCTTCGTTGCAGGCTTCTCTCTAGTTGTGGCGTGTGGGCTTCTCTAGTTGAGGCGTGGGCTCAGTAGTTGCGGCACGCAGGTTTAGTTGCCCCGTGGCATGTGGGACCTTAGTTCCCCGACAAGGGATTGAACCCGCGTCCCTGCATTGGAAGGCTGGACCATCAGGGAAGTCCCTCCCCCTCTTTTTTATTGAGATATAATTGACATACATTGTATTAGTTTTAGGTGTACAACATAATGATTTGATATACGCAACTATTGTGAATTGATTACCACAATAGGTTTAGTTAACATCCATCAATACACGGAGTTATAATTTTTTTTTCATGTGATGAAAACTCTTAAAATCTGCTCTCTTAGTGACTTTCAAATGCACAAAACAATATCGTTAAATTATTAGATTAGAAAAGGTCTTTGAGAAATTTCTGTTCTTTATTGATCTTTATATTAGTCACAGGTCTTAACATTTGTAAGACGATTTTATGATACATTTTTTTAACATCTTTATTGGAGTATAATTGCTTTACAATGGTGGGTTAGTTTCTGCTTTATAACAAAGTGAATCAGCTATACATATACATATGTTCCCATATATCCTCCCTCTTGCGTCTCCCTCCCTTCCACCCTCCCTATCCCACCCCTCTAGGTGGTCACAAAGCACCGAGCTGATCTCCCTGTGCTATGCAGCTGCTTCCCACTAGCTATCTATTTTACATTTGGTAGTATATATGAGTCCATGCCACTCACTCACTTCGTCTCAGTTTACCCTTCCCCACCCCGTGTCCTCAAGTCCATTCTCTATGTCTGCGTCTTTATTCCTGTCCTGCCCCTTGGTTGTGCAGAAACTTTGTTTTTTTTTTTTAGATTCCATATATATGTGTTAGCACATGGTAATTATTTTTCTCTTTCTGACTTACTTGACTCTTTATGACAGTCTCTGGGTTGATCCACCTCACTACAAATAACTCAAATTCGTTTCTTTTTATGGCTGAGTAATATTCCATTGTATATATGTGCCACATCTTCTTTATCCATTCATCTGTCGATGGACACTTAGGTGGCTTCCATGTCCTGGCTATTGTAAATAGAGGTGCAATGAACGTTGTGTTACATGACTCTTTTTGAATTATGGTTTTCTCAGGGTATATGCCCAGTAGTGGAATTGCTGGGTCGTATGGTAGTTCTATTTTTAATTTTTTAAGGAACCTCCATACTGTTCTCTGTAGTGGCTGTATCAGTTTACATTCCCACCAACAGTGCAAGAGGGTTCCCTTTTCTCCACATCCTCTCCAGCAATTGTTGTTTGTAGATTTTCTGATGATGCCCATTCTAACCAGTGTGAGGTGATTACCTCATTGTAGTTTTCATTTGCATTTCTCTAATAATTAGTGATGTTGAGGAACTTTTCATGTGCCTCTTGGCCATCTGTAGGTCTTCTTTGGAGAAATATCTATTTAGGTCTTCTGCCCATTTTTGGATTGGGTTGTTTGTTTTTTTGATATTGAGCTGCATGAGCTGCTTGTAAATTTTGGAGATTAGTCCTTTGTAAGTTGCTTCATTTGCAAGTATTTTCTCCCATTCTGAGGGCTGTCTTTTGTCTTGTTTATGGTTTCCTTTGCTGTGCAAAAGCTTTTAAGTTTCATTAGGTCCCATTTGTTTATTTTTGTTTTTTGTTTCCATTTCTCTAGGAGGTGTGTCAAAAAGGATCTTACTGTGATTTATGTCATAGAGTGTTCTGTGTATGTTTTCCTCTAAGAGTTTGATAGTGTCTGGCCTTACATTTAGGTCTTTAATCCATTTTGAGTTTATTTTTGTGTATGCTGTTAGGGAGTATTATAATTTCATTCTTTTACATGTGTATGTCCAGATTTCCCAGCACCACTTATTAAAGAGGATGTCTTATCTCCATTGTATATTCTTGCCTCCTTTATCAAAAATAAGTTGACCATATGTGCATGGGTTTATCTCTGGGCTTTCTAGCCTGTTCCATTGAGCTATATGTCTATTTTTGTGCCAGTACCATACTGTCTTAATTACTGTAGCTTTGTAGTATAGTCTGAAGTCAGGGAGCCTGATTCCTCCAGCTCCATTTTTCTTTCTCATGATTGCTTTAGCTATTCGGGGTCTTTTGTATTTCCATACAAATTGTGAAATTTTTTGTTCTAGTTCTGTGAAAAGTGCCAGTGGCAGTTTGTTAGGGATTTCATTGAATCTGTAGATTGCTTTGGGTAGCAGAGTCATTTTCACAATGTTGATTCTTCCAATCCAAGAACATGGTATATCTCTCCATCTGTTTGTATCATCTTTAATTTCTTTCATCAGTGTCTTATAGTTTTCTGCATACAGGTCTTTTGTCTCCATAGGTAGGTTTATTCCCAGGTACTTTTTGTTGCAATGGTAAATGGGAGTGTTTCCTTAATTTCTCTTTAAGATTTTTCATCATTAGTGTATAGGAATGCAAAGGCTTTCTGTGCATTGATTTTGTATCTTGCTAGTTTACCAGATTCATTGATTAGCTCTTGTAATTTTCTGGTAGCATCTTTAGGATTCTCTATGTATAGTATCATGTCATCTGCAAACAGTGACAGCTTTACTTCTTCTTTTCTTATTTGGATTCTTTTTATTTCTTTTTCTTCTCTGATTGCTGTGGCTAAAACTTCCAAAACTGTGTTGAAATAGAGTGGTGAGAGTGGACAGCCTTGTCTTGTTCCTGATCTTAGAGGAAATGCTTTCAGTTTTTCACCATTGAGAATGATGTTGGCTTTGGTTTTGTCATATATGGCCTTTATTATGTTTAGGTAAGTTCCCTGTATGCCTACTTTCTGGAAGGGTTTTATCCTCAATGGGTGTTGAATTTTTTCAAAAGCTTTTTCTGCATCTATTGAGATGATCATATGTTTTTTCTCCTTCAATTTGTTAATATGGTGTATCACATTGATTGATTTGCATATATTGAAGAATCCTTGCATTCTTGGGATAAACCCCACTTGATCATGGTGTATGATCCTTTTAATGTGCTGTTGGATTCTGTTTGCTAGTATTTTGGTGAGGATTTTTGCATCTATGTTCATCAGTGTTATTGGCCTGTAGTTTTCTTTCTTTGTGACATCTTTTTCTAGTTTTGGTATCAGGGTGATGGTGGCCTCATGCATTTGGGAGTGTTCCTCCCTCTGGTATATTTTGGAAGAGTTTGAGAAGGATAGGTGTTAGCTCTTCTCTAAATGTTTGATAGAATTCACCTGTGAAGCCATCTGGTCCTGGGTCTGTGTTGGTTCGAAAAATTTTAATCACAGCTTCAATTTCAGTGCTTGTGATTGGTCTGTTTGTATTTTCTTTTTCTTCCTGGTTCAGTCATGGAAGGTTGTGCATTTCTAAGAATTTGTCCATTCTTCCAGGATGTCCATTTTATTGGCATATCGCTGCTTGTAGTAATCTCTCATGATCCTTTGTATTTCTGCAGTGTCAGTTGTTACTTTTCCTTTTTCATTTCTAATTCTATTGATTTGACTCTTCTCCCTTTTTTTGCTTGATGACTCTGGCTAATGGTTGATCAATTTTGTTTATCTTCTCAAAGAACCAGCTTTTAGTTTTATTGATCTTTGCTATTGTTTCCTTCATTTCATTTTCATTTATTTCTGATCTGATCTTTATGATTTCTTTCCTTCTTCTAACTTTGGGTTATTTTGTGCTTCTTTCTCTAATTGCTTTAGGTGTACGGTTAGGTTGTTTATTCGAGATGTGTTGTTTCTTGAGGTAGGATTGTATTACTATAAACTTGCCTCTTAAAACTGCTTTTGCTGCATCCCATAGGTTTTGGGTCATTGTGTTTTCATTGTCGTTTTGTTTGTAGGTATTTTTTGATTTCCTCTTTGATTTCTTCAGTGATCTCTTGGTTATTAAGTAGTATATTGTTTAGCCTCAATGTGTTTGTATTTTTTATAGATTTTTTCCCTGTAATTGATATGTAGTCTCATAGCATTGTGGTAGGAAAAGATATGTGATACAATTTCAATTTTTTTTTTTTAAAGGAGAAAAGCTGTGGTTTACTTTGTTTTTTTTTGAAGATGTTGGGGGTAGGAGTTTATTAATTAATTAATTTATTTTTACTGTGTTGGGTCTTCGTTTCTGTGCGAAAGCTTTCTCCAGTTGTGGCAAGTGGGGGCCACTCTTCATCACGGTGCACGGGCCTCTCACTATCGTGGCTTCTCTTGTTGTGGAGCACAGGCTCCAGATGTGCAGGCTCAGTAGTTGTGGCTCATGGGCCTAGTTGCTCCGCAGCATGTGGGATCCTCCCAGACCAGGGCTCAAACCGGTGTCCCCTGCATTAGCAGGCAGATTCTCAACCACTGTGCCACCACAGAAACCCATAATTTCAATTTTTTTAACAATTTACCGAGACTTGATCTATCCTGGAGAATGTTCCATGAGCACTTGAGAAGAAAGTGTATTCTGTTGTTTTTGGATGGAATGTCCTATAAATATCAAATAAGTCCATCTTGTTTAATGTTTTATTTAAAACTTGTGTTTCCTTATTTATTTTCATTTTTGATGATCTGTCCATTGGTGAAAGTGGGGTGTTAAAATCACGTACTGTGATTGTGTTACTGTCTATTTCCCCTTTTATGGCTGTTAGCATTTGCCTTATGTATTGAGGTGCTCCTATATTGGGTGCATAAATATTCACAATTGTTATATCTTCTTGTATTTATCCTTTGATCACTATATAGTGTCCTTCTTTGTCTCTTGTAATAGTCTTTATTTTAAAGTCTATTTTGTTTGATATGAGAATTTCTACTCCAGCTTTATTTTGATTTCCATTTGCATGGAATATCTTCTTCCATCCCCTCCCTTTCAGTCTGTATGTGTCCCTAGGTCTGCAGTGGGTCTCCTGTAGACAGCATATATATGGGTCTTGTTTTTGTATCGATTCAGCCAGTCTTTGTCTTTTGGTGGGAGTGTTTAATCCATTTACATTTAAGGTAATTATCGATATGTATATTTCTCTTACCATTTTCTTAATTGTTTTGGGTTTGTTATTGTAGGTCTTTTCCTTCTCTTGTGTTTCCTGCCTAGAGAAGTTCCTTTAGCATTTGTTGTAAAGCTGGTTTGGTGGTGCTGAATTTTCTTAGCTTCTTCTTATCTGTAAAGGTTTTAATTTCTCTGTCGAATCTGAATGATATCCTTGCTGGGTAGGGTAATCTGGGTTGTAGGTTTTTCCCTTTCATCTCTTTAAATATGTCTTGCCACTCCCTTCTGGCTTACAGAGTTTCTGCTGAAAGATCAGTTGTTAACCTTATGGGGATTCCCTTGTATGTTATTTGTTGTTTTTCCCTTGCTGCTTTTAATATTTTTTCTTTGTATTTATTTTTGTTAGTTTGATTAATATGTGTCTTGGTGTTTTCTCCTTGGATTTATCCTGTATGGGACTCTCTGCACTTTCTGGAGTTGATTGACTATTTCCTTTCCCATATTAGGGAAGTTTCAATTATAATCACTTCAAATATTTTCTCAGTCCCTTTCTTTTTCTCATCTTCTTCTGGTACCCCTATAATTTGAATGTTGGTGCATTTAATGTTGTCCTAGAGGTCTCTATAACTGTCCTCAATTCTTTTCATTCTTTTTTTTTTACTCTGCTCTGCAGTAGTTATTTCCAGTATTTTATCTTCCAGGTCTCTTATCCGTTCTTCTGCCTCAGTTATTCTGCTATTTATTCCTTGTAGAGAATTTTTAATTTCATGTATTGTGTTGTTCATCATTGTTTGTTTGCTCTTTAGTTCTTCTAGGTCCTTGTCAAAATGTTTCTTGTATTTTCTCCATTCTATTTCCAAGATTGTGGATCATCTTTACTATCATCACTCTGAATTCTTTTTCAGGTAGACTGCCTATTTCCTCTTCATTTGTTTGGTCTGGTGGGTGTTTACCTTGCTCCTTCATCTGCTGTGTGTTTCTCTGTCTTCTCATGTTTCTTACCTTCTTTTTTTGGGGTCTCCTTTTTGCAGGCTACAAGTTTGTAGTTACTGTTGTTTTTGGTTTCCGCCCCCACTGGCTAGTGGGTTTTGTAGGCTTCTTGGTGGAAGGGACTAGTGCCTGTGTTCTGGTGGATGAGGCTGGATCTTGTCTTTTTGGTGGGCAAGAGTGCATCTGGTGGTGTGGTTTGGTGTGTCTGTGACCTTATTATGATTTTAGGCAACCTCTCTACTAATGGGTGGGGTTGTGTCCCTGTCTTGTTAGTTGTTTGGCATGGGGTGTCCAGCAATGGAGCTTGCTGGTTGTTGAGGGGAGCTGGGTCTTAGCATTGGGAAGGACATCTCTGGGATAGCTTTAACCGTTTGATATTACATGGAGCCAGGAGGTCGCTGGTGGACCAATGTCCTGAACTCGGCTCTCCCACCTCAGAGGCATGGTCCTGACACCCAGCCGGAGCACAAAGACCCTGTCAGCCACATGGCTTAGAAGAAAAGGGAGAAAAAATAAATAAATAAATAAATAAATAAAATAAAAAGAAATAAAGCTTTATTAAAATAATAAAAATTATTAAAAATAAATAAATTAAAAAGTAATTAAAAAAAGAAGAAAGAAAGAAAGAAGAGAGCAACCAAACAAAAAAACAAATCCACCAATGATAAGAAGTGCTAAAAACTATATTTAAAATAAAGGGAAAAAAGGACAGACAGAACCCTAGGATAAATGGTAAAAGCAAGCTATACACACAAAATCACACAAAGAAGCATACACATACACACTCACAAAAAGAGAAAAAGGAAAAAAAATGTATATATATATTAAAAAACAAAGGAAGAGAGCAACAAAATCAATAAACAAATCTATCAATGATAATAAACTCTAAATACTAAACTAAGATAAACATAAAACCAGAAACCAGTCAGTCGCATACAGCAAACCCCAAGTCTACAGTTGCTCCCAAAATCTATTGCCTCAATTTTGGGATGATTCGTTGTGTATTCAGATATTCCACAGATGCAGGGTACATCAAGTTGATTGTGGAGATTTAATCCGCTGCTCCTGAGGCTGCTGGGAGAGATTTCCCTTTCTCTTCTTTGTTTGCACAGCTCCTGGGGTTCAGCTTTGGATTTGGCCCCGCCTCTGCATGTAGGTCACCTGAGGGCGTCTGTTTTTCACTCAGACAGGATGGGGTTAAAGAGCAGCTGATTAGGGGCCTCTGGCTCACTCAGGCCAGGGGGAGGGAGGGGTACGGAATGTGGGGTGAGCCTGCGTTGGGAGAGGCCGGTGTGACGTTGCACCAGCCTGAGGCGTGCCGTGCAGTCCCGGGGAAGTTGTCCCTGGGTCACGGGACCCTGGCAGTGGCGGGCTGCACAGGCTCCCGGGAGGGGAGGTGTGGATAGTGACCTGTGCTTGCACACAGGCTTCTTGGTGGCTGTAGCAGCCGCCTTAGCATCTCATGCCCGTCTCTGGTGCCCGTGCTGATAGCCGCGGCTCGCGCCCATCTCTGGAGCTCGTTTATGCTGTGCTCTGAATCCCTTCTCCTCGCGCACCGCAAAACAATGGTCCCTTGCCTCTTAGGCAGGTCCAGACTTTCTCCTGGACTCCCTCCTGGCTAGCTCCTTCAGGCTGTGTTCACACAGCCAACCTCAGTCCTCTCCCTGGGATCTGACCTCCAAAGCCCAAGCCTCAGCTCCCAGCCCCCGCCCGCCCACCCTGGTGGGCAAGCAGACAAGCCTCTCAGGCTGGTGAGTGCTGTTCAGCACCGATCCTCTCTGCGGGAGTCTCTCCACTTTGCCCTCTGCACCCCTGTTGCTGCGCTCTCCTCCGTCGCTCAGAAGCTTCCCCCCTGCCATCCCCCGTCTCCACCAGTGAAGGGGCTTCCTAGTGTGTGGAAACCTTTCCTCCTTCACAGCTTCCTCCCAGAGGTGCAGGTTCCATCCCTATTCTTTTGTCTCTGTTTTTTCTTTTTTCTTTTGCCCTACCTGGGTTTGTGGGGAGTTTCTTGCCTTTTCAGAGGTCTGAGGTCTTCTGCCAGCATTCAATAGGTGTTCTGTAGGAGTTGCTCCACATGGAGATGTGTTTCTGATGTATTTGTGGGGAGGAAGGTGATCTCCACGTCTTACTCCTCCGCCATCTTGAAGGTCTCCCAGTATGACACATTTTTGAATCAACTGTATTGAGTGATAATTTACATTAAATTGCACTTATTTTTGTTGTACAGTTTGTAAGTTGTGACAAATATATTCTCCTTGTAACCTACACCAAATATAGATCTATGGTCCTTGACTTTACCCTTACTTCATGCCTTATATAAAAATTAGCTCAAGCTGAACAAAAAGTCAACAGCTAAAAGTAGAAAACATCCAGAAAAAAAAATAGAAGAAAATCATTGTGATCTTGTATTACATAAAGATTTCCTAGGGAGAAACAAGCAATACTGTTAAGGAAAACATTAAAAATTGGACTTAATCAAATTAAAACTCTTGCTCTTCAGAAGTTACCACTGAGAAAATGAAAAGTTAGAGAAAATATTTGCACTATGTATATCTGACAAAAGACTGGTATCCAGAATATACAAAGAGCTTTTATAACTCAATAATAGAACAAATAACCTAACTAAAAATGAGCAAAAGCTTGAAAAAGACACTTTATAAATGAAGACACATAATCTGAAGAGATGCTTAACGTCATCAGAAATCAGCGAAATGCAAATTAAATCCATAATGGGATACTATTGCACATCCACTAGAGTGGATAAAGTTAAAGAAACTAACCACAGTAAGTGTGGGAGAGGATGTAGAACAATGAAAACTCTCATAGGTGGCTGGTAGAAGTGTAAAATTGTACAGCAACTTTCGAAAAGTTTTGGCGTTTCTTAGAAATTTAGATACACTCTTACTATGTGACCCTATGATTTTTCTTCTAGGTGTTAGAAAAGAAAAAGTATATCCACACAAAGACTTGTACACAAATATTCACAGTAACTTTATTGACAATAATCAAAAAGTAGAAATGATCCCGAAGTTCAATAGAACAGCTTCTGAGTGTAAAGTAATCAATAAATAGTATGATTTCCCCTTCTTCATTTCTAATTATTCTGTGGTCATAAAATCAGACAAAATCATGAATTATTCAACTAGATGTTATTTTATTGTCTTTAGGAATTGTATTATTTGATCAGACAGGAAGGGAGAAAAAACCACAATATTCCATCAAATTCAATAGTCTTTAGATTTAGAGTGGGAGATATTTAAATATCAGATAAGTGAAGTAATGTGATATAAAATCAATTGATGTAGCAACCTGGGCAGGTTTCATAGACCTCTATTATAGATGAGCTACAACATTCAGTGACAGTAAGGGATATGAGCTAAAAAACTTCTTCTTTTTATTTTTTTAAAAAATAACTAAGCTCCTTTTTGGACTATAACTAAGACTCAGTATGTTTCATCATTTTCAGCAAAAGGAAGGAAATCAGCATACTAGACCAACTCTCTGGGTATGATGCAACCTCAACAACTAAGAAGGTAAGCCTTCAGTTTGTTTGAAATAGCGTAATTGTTTCCTTGGTGGGTAAGCATCTGTATCAGTGTACTATTGGCGCTGTGACAAGTTTCTACAGAGTCAGTTGCTGAAAACAACACGAATTTATTATCTTATAGTTTTAGAAGTCAGAAGTTCAAGGTAAGTTTCATTGGGCTAAAAGCAAAGTGTTGATAGGATTAAATTCCTCCTGGAAGTTCCAGGGGAGAATCCCTTTCCTTACCTTTTCCAGCCTCTAGAGGCTGCCAGCATTTCTTCACTTGTGGTCCCCTTCCACGTTCAAAGCCAGTCATTTCATCACTGTAACCTCTGCTTCAGTAATCACGTCTCCTTCTCTGATTCTCCCACGTTTATCTATCCCTTCTAAGGATGCTTGTGATAAAATTGGGCCCACCTGGTTAATCCAGAATAATCTTATAGCTCAAAGCCTTAATTTAATCATACCTGCAAAGTTTCTTTGCCATGTAGGGTAATATATTCATAGGGTCCAGAGATTAGGATGTGGCCATCTTTGGAGACCATTATGTAACTTATTACAACATCTTTTTTTTTTATTAATTAATTAATTTATTTTTGGCTGTGTTGGGTCTTCGTTTTCTGTGCGAGGGCTTTCTCTAGTTGGGGCCACTCTTCATCACGGTGCGCGGGCCTCTTACTATCGCGTCCTCTCTTGTTGTGGAGCACAAGCTCCAGACACGCAGGCTCAGTAGTTGTGGCTCACGGGCCCAGTTGCTCCGTGGCATGTGGGATCTTCCCAGACTGGAGCACGAACCCGTGTCCCCTGCATTGGCAGGCAGATTCTCAACCAATGCGCCACCAGGGGAGCCCTACAGCATCTTTTAACCATGGCAAAATTTATATGTAGTTAAGGAGAAAAATGTTCAAGAAAATCGTATATTATTTATGTTTTTTTTTTTGTGTTGAGAAATCTAAGCATATTTGGTACTTCAGTTACTTGAAATATTTAACAGATTTTCACCTTTTAGAGTAGTAAGTCAGTCTTACACATCCAACTTAAAATGAGCTATTGAGTAATTGATTTAAATTTGTGACTTTAAATTGAAATCTCACCAATTTATAAATAGTATCAGAACATTTAGTAGAATATTACATAAGCCCTACTGGATTTTAAAGAATTACTTATATACCTGGGAAAATTTATTCAGCCAGAGAATTAAAAAGTATTTAAAGGGTAATAAGATATATTTATGAATTCAGTTTAAGTGACTAATGAAGTTAAATTAACAAAATTTATAAATGGGAACACATATTAATTAAAGCCTTCCTTAAAATGGATCACTAAAATTTGCTACACTTAAATACAATCATGATATTTGTAAGTTAGGCTTATAAGTTTAAGGAAAAATTTGGTTTTAAAATATGTAACTTTAGTAATTAAAGCGTATTTTTAAAAGGGAAGATTCTTAATAATTCTTGTGTGGTATGTGCATGTGTATGTATAAATAAAAGCCATCTGAACATCAAAATGATGTTTTCTCTACCTATAGGCTGACATTTCTCATAATGTTTTGCACTCTCTTGCTAAGGATTATTTCCAGAATAATTTTGAGGGTTTTATAGCAAAGTGAGATCCGTATTGTATAGTTGGGTAATTAGAACCATTAGGTTTCCAAGAAGAGAGTCAGGGAAATTAGTTAATCAGGGGTACTCTATTCTTGGTAAAAAATATGTAAACTATTAATTCTTTGAATAAGAAATGAAATCTATGTTCATTATCATTACAATTGGGGATAAGGTAGAGGATAATATCAATGGCACTGTGTAAATTTGCTGGTTTTCATAATACATACTGAAAAACAAAAGAAAATTTCTTAAAACTAACTTCTTCATCTGAAACATTAGGTCAGTGAAGATTTTTTAAAAAGTGGGAATAAAATGAAAGTATTTGTTGAAAAAAATGCCATCCTTTGCAGTTTGTTTAAATAAAATATAATTATTCAGTATGACTTAATTTCCCAAGGTAATTTCATCTGAATTTATGCCACTACAATTAAATATTTCCTAGTGCCTGAGTACTAATATATAGTCTATAATGATCCCATAGTAGTTGCTCAAGACATAATTTCCTTTGGGGGTCAAATGCTCCTTTGACTTTTTATTCATTCATTCCTTTATTCATTCATTTATTCAATTATTTGTTCACTATTGACCTATTCATTCATTCAATTATTTGTTCACTATTGACCTATTGTGAATTAAATATTTTGATGGATGCTAATGAAACAAAGATAAAAAAGACATGGTCTCTGGTCTCTATGTCCCTGTGTTTTCCTCTAAGCACCAGGAAGTAGGGAAAGGAACCAGAATGATACTTGGAAAATACAGGTGGATAGGATTACTAAAAAAATACAAAAATACGAAGATGACACCAAGTAATAACAACATCTGCATTTATATACATCAATAAGGTCAGCAGAGATAGCAATAGATAGCTTGTTTAGTTTTTGGTGGATAAAAACAAAATGATTTTCTTGAACATTGTTTTGGCTAACAATTATTTTTTGTTCTCATGCTTTAAAGCCATATTTGGTTTTTCAAAAGCTCCTTTAAAATTTATGCTGGGCTTCCCTGGTGGCGTAGTGGTTGAGGGTCCGCCTGCCGATGCAGGGGACATGGGTTCGTGCCCCTGTCCGGGAAAATCCCACATGCCGCGGAGCGGCTAGGCCCGTGAGCCACGGCCGCTGAGCCTGCGCGTCCAGAGCCTGCGCGTCCGGAGCCTGTGCTCCGCAACGGGAGAGGCCACAACAGTGAGAGGCCCGCGTACTGCAAAAAAAAAAAAAAAAAAAAATTTGTGCTGATGCTTATATTATTGTACCTTCGTCTATTTGCCCTCTAACCTCCCATTTCCGCAGAAGAGCATCAACAAAATAAACCTAGAAAAAGAGCATGTAGGCAGTATCCCTTATCTGGACTTACTTTCATTTAGGAAATTGTAGCCAGGTCATTACATTCTGTTTCAGAATTTCTTACAAAGATACATTCATTGTGTAAAATTGTTGCTTCATGATTTTGAACCTAAGACAAAAAGCAGCTTTCAATTCTTGATTATAGCTTCTCAAAAGGTACAGTATAATTAATGTTGAAGGAACAATTATATTCCAAGTCCTTGTTTCACATCCATTCAAACTTTCTCTTGGTTTAAACTTTGGGAATTTTGGTCACATCACATTTTTAGAACAAAGGTGAATTTTGTGGGAGATAGTGAGAAATAAAGGGCAGGGATATTATAATTGCTGTTAATGCACATGAGAATATTTTACACACATTATATTATGTTTGCATTTTGAATGGCTGAAGAGTCTCACTCCTTGATATTCAACTATTCAGGGAGACATTCTCTGTTTATGTGAATAATTGTTCTCCACCCCAACCCGTCTTTTTGTGTCAGTGCACACAGGTTATTTCCTATCACACATTATTTGTTCACTTACTTAGTCTGGGTCCTTCTACTTGGAAAATTAGCTCCATGAAGCAGTGACCTCTTCTGTTCTGATACATAACAAACATTCAAAATATATGCGTTGAATGAGTAAATGGATGAACAAATAAGCAAATCACTCATTTCCAAACTAAAAAAACTTAAGGTGGTACAATTTGAGGTATTTGATAATGGTTTTAAAAAATTATCAACCACAGGCAGGCCAAATATTTGTCTCATTTTTTTGTTTGTTTCTCAAAGATTTTTGGCAAAGGTTATTTTGGAATAATCTGAAAATTAATGACTATTTTCCATACTTTATCCAGAAGGCTTGCATTTCAAGTCTTTCAAATTGTTTTTTAGTTGCTTTCTCCAGTGTTAAATGGTATATACATGTTTAAACAGGGCATTTGACCTGACCAACCGTCCCACGATAATTTAAGTTCTTTGAGAGCTAGAAGTTGATCTGTTATTCATTGCCATGTTTCAGCTCCACAACAATGTATGGCACATAGTAGGTACTCAGTAAATACTTGTTTGAATTACTAAGCAATAGTTATATGGGTGCAATGAGGCAGTCATCATGACATGGAAGTCAGGACTAGATGGTATACTGGAATACTTTTAGGAGAACAGATCCTAGACAGGGAAAATAAGACTTGAGGATTATTTAATTACCAAGTTCAGGAAGAATTGGGATGGCAAAAATCTAGGTAGATAAGTAAAGAGGTGAAAGTTAGACTGACAGTTGTGGTCAAGATAGTAAAATTTGAATTCCAAGAGATAGAGAAGTCTGATCTAGGAACCTGCAACTAGAGGACAGTAATATGAACTTGACTCTAAAATATCATCTGTTTTAGTAAGCAACCCTTACATCTTTACCTGCTGAGGTCATGGGTATTTAAGTTGACATGTCTGCAGATAAAATGAGGGATCTGGTCAAGAGCAGGTGAAAGAGTTATTCTTGAAGCTGGATTTTAACACAGCAACTCTGTGTAAAGATGACCAAAGATTGACTGGGGCAGATTAGGTTAAAAAAAAAAAATACTGGGTTGTTTCTGACTTTTACACACTTATATTAATACCACTTATGATTTTTTGTATGTTATATTTCCTGGTAGTGAATAATTGTTAAACATGATCATTAAACCACTTAGGATTAACAAAATAATCTCAGGGCAATAAAAATGCATGTTATAATGCCTGAGTAGTTTTCTTGTCCCGCTGAGTTCATCAGAAAAGAGAGAGAGATGGAAAAGATGGATTGCAGCATGAGGGAAGTGGAGACCACAGACAAGAAGAATGACTGGTTGCCCAGCTGAGGTGGACATAGTATCAAGAGAATGGTGACTGAGGCTGTCACTGTGGTTTCCTGCTCATACCTCCTCTGTCTCCCCAAGAAGTCACCTGCAGACAGTTTCTATACATCTTTAAGGCTTCTGGAATCTTTCTACCTAAAGGCATTTTCTCAGCTAAGGAGCATGCTCAGCCTGGGCATTGGGCAGGAGGGAAGTGCCAGGGACTTAAGAATGAAGAATAGAAGTTCACAGACAAATATCTCATGTTCTTCTCTCTTCAGTGGGACAGTTCTGTGGCATGTTCTACATTGTTTGTGATGATACGCTGCAGGATTGAGCCTCAGTGTCCCATGGTAACTATTTATCAACACACCCTTTATTGGCCTTCTTCCTTTCCCTGTCTCATTCCCTCACTCTCTAACTGTGCTTCCTGAGATTATATGCCAGATAAACTACTTGCATCCCAACCCTCATCCTAAAGTCTGCCTTGGGGGAACTAAAACTAAATATCAATAGTAATCACTTAATGGAAAAAGCATAACTATGTTGAACTGTCTTCTAGACACCAGCATATTCTCAGTCTTCTAATAACTCAGGCTTATTTCTTATTGATTATGAACTATATCTGAGCATCCTTCCAAATGCTGATGCTATGCCTAAGAGATTACCCATTATAATTATGATCACTGAAGGCTTATCAATCTATCAAGACGTATGTGCCGAATTAGAATGTTCAGTATTAAGGAATACTATTCATTTTAAAAGAGCTAACATTATGCTTTGTGATTTAAATTAGATGAAATTTAGGCATGCAGAATTTAATCAATCTTTTTTTTTTTTTAAAATGAGATTACCAGTTTATTATAAAAGGAAACACCTCAGGAACAGCCAGATGGAAGATGCACAGGGCAGGTATGTGGGAAGGGGCACAGAGCTTCCATGCCTTCTAATCAATCTTTATATACATTTCTAGATAATAAATTGCTTGTAAGAGATTAACATTTGCTTAGATTTTATACAGCCTTGACTTAGTTATAAATATGTAACAATTTGTAACCACACAAAATTTAACTTTCGTGTAGTCTTTCTTTACAAATTGGTTCTGAAATAAACATTCAGTTAATTAGATTTTGAAGCTAGAGTAGGTAAATTTTTTAAAAAAACAAAATATTAAAAAAATTTCAAAACATGACTAATGGATTTTCATTTTTCAGTGTGTTTTCCATGATTTTCTTGTAATTTCCCTCAAAAGTAATAATACATAAATTTCTTACTTTGTTTCTCTTTTAAAATATAACTGTTTTGCAATAATGGGGACAAAAGTTCCTATCTGTGAAATGGACAAATCGGAAATTATAACAAATGTGAACAGATTTCCAAAATATTTGAAGTCAAGCGTTGTAGATAGTAATTTCTAAAATTTTCAAGTTCAAGGGCTCCTTCCAATTTAAAAGAAAAAAAGCAGTTTTAGTTTAGTTTGTTTTTTTTTTTTTTTGCGGTACGCGGGCCTCTCACTGTTGTGGCCTCTCCCGTTTCGGAGCACAGGCTCCAGACGCGCAGGCTCAGCGTATTGGCTCATGGGCCATGGCTCAAGGGCCCAGCCACTACGCGGCATGTGGGATCTTCCTGGACCGGGTCACGAACCCGTGCCCCCTGCATGGGCAGGCGGACTCTCAACCACTGCGCCACCAGGGAAGCCCAGTTTTAGTTTTTGATTGGTAGGGCAGGTGGTAAAATCTACTATAAATTTAGTAACTTATTTAAAAATATTAAAAATTTTTTGCAAGACATTCATTATTTTAGCCCCTAGAGAATACTTTAAAAAAATTGTACTTGGTAAAAACTTCCAGTGGTGTATGGGCCACAGATTGGGAAATGCTACTCTAATCTGCTGGTTCTAAAACATACAACATATCAGAATTGCTTAGGGAGATTATAAAATGTATAGAGTTTTTCTTCTACCCTAGACACATTGAAATTATAGTCTCTGCTTGCGGAGCCCTAATACATATATATTAACCATTTTAGGTTAACCAGGAGATCTAGCACTGGTATTCAGACTAACAATTTGTACCCACTAGAGAACTTTTTGGCTTTTGCTAGTATATAAATACCCTTTCTCTCCATCCTGTTTTTCCCACACGCCAACTTCCTGGTCCTAAACCATTTGCAAATTCCCTTGGGATATTATTCCACAATTAAATGGAAAATATCATCCATCACAATTTCCTTTAACCAGTTTCACATCACAGTCATGCCCAAGTTGTAATAGTCAGTGGATTCTAGAGCTCCAAGTTTCTAGTTTCGAGTACTGTGATCATACTATTTCACCAGAGCTTAAGGCAGCTAAAGATGTATAGGAGATGTGTTTTAGCCTATTCCTTTGAGGTTTTCTCTGAGTAGAAAGAATTTTGGTTTCTTTGAGAGGTAGCCTGGAGCTCAGGAAAGAAGTCTGGCTACAAATACAGATGGGGGGAATCATCAATATCTGGCTCAAACTGTGGATAGGTAAAGCTCACGAAGGATTAAAAGAATAGTGAATCAAGAGCAAAGTAATGAGAAATCTTGGGGGAATTTCAACATTTAAGCAGTGAGCAAAAGTAGAGGATACAGAAAAGTAATTTCTTTATTTCTGAATATTTGGATATTTACTAGTTTTTATTTTTAATTAAATTTTTTTAGTTTTAAAAATTATATACAATATTTAAAGGTTACTTTCCATTTACAGGTATTACAAACTAGTAGCTCTATTCCCTGTGTTGTGCAATACATCCTTGAGCCTATCTTTGAGCACATTTGGTAGTTTGTACCTCCCACTCCCCCACCTCTATGTTGCCCCCCCCCCCACTGATAACTACTAGTTTGTTCTCTATATCTGTGAGTCTGCTTCTTTTTTGTTATATTCCCTAGTTTGTTGTATTTTTTTGATTCCACATATAAGTGATTACATACAGTATTTGTCTTTCTCTGTCTGGCTTATTTCACTTAGCATAATGGCCTCCAAGCCCATTTGTGTTGTTACAAATGGCAAAATTTCATTCTTTTTTATGGCTCAATAGTATTCCATTGTATGTATATATACCATATCTTCTTTATCCATTCATCTGTTGATGGACAGGTTGCTTCCATATTTTGGCAAGTATAAATAATGCTTCTGTGAACACTGGGGTGCATGTATCTTTTCAAATTCGTTTTAAAATTAAAAACATCTTCTCAGTGATTTTAATACTTTAAAATGAGTCATGTTTTTTGTGCAGCACACAGTCAGTTTTGGTAAATGCTCCATATGATTTGGAAAGAACGTATATTCAGTTGTTTTCTACTGCATGCCAATTAGGTCAAGTTCTTAATCTTTTTGTGTTTGCTGGTGATAAAATTCTCTATTTTGGTCTGAAAATATTTTAATTTTAACTTCTCTGTTGCTGGATATTTTTGTAGTGTATAAAATTTTGGTTAACAGTTATCTTCTGTCAGCATGTTAGAGCCTTTTATTGTTTTCTGGCTTCCATAGTGTCTGTTGGAAAATCAACAGAGCATGTCTCAGATACTCAAATTCTGCCTGCCTTGGTTGATGTCCTGTACCTTTAATCAGCTATGATTTCAATATTTCTCTACAGTTGGGTGGGGGTATTGGCAGGAGATTGGTTGGCTAACTCTAAGCTGCTCTATCATAACTGGAAGTGGGACTATATTTTTGTTATCACCATAGTCAGCAAATTTATAGTATTTCATTCATGTATAGGAATCGAAAAGGGAGCTCAGTGTAAGTGGTTTGGGAAGAGAAACATGATGGAGTTGACTGATTTGAAGTCAGTTCTATGCTGTAATTTCCCGAGGCTTTGTTGGCAACTGTGTACGTGCTGGGGAGGGTAGTCTTCAGGAAAATATGGGTTCCCATGTGAGAAATGATATATTGAGAGTCTGAATAATCTTGAGGATGTGCTAAAGACACATCAATTTTTGTATGAGAAAAGTAATATATCACAATGAAGTATTCTACCTCTGAAATAAAGTTATGGTTCAAAATAGACTAAAATATGGAATGATTTTAATCACTTGGAGGAATGCAAGAACAGGACATTTATTTGTCATTGATGCTAGGAATATTCTTCAAGGTGTCGAGAAACCTGATATTTCACACATAGAGAAGAATTATAATGTTCACATACCATGTGGCCTTACAGTGAAGAAAGCTAACATTAAGTACATACAGTTCATTGGTTTTGAATTTTTATAATCAGCCTATAACGAAAGCATGATGAAAGCCCATCATGGTTTAAAAATTTGTTTAAATACAAACAACATGGACAGTGTAAAAGTCAAAAGTGAAAGTATAACTTGCAGAAGGAGGAAAATAGAGAGGGAATGTGGGGAAGGAAGGATTTATGTACTACATCATCATTTTACATAGAAAAGACTCAAATGATACTGGAATTTAAAAAAAGTCTAAATGCATTATTAAATTTACCAAGTTACCTAACCAAAAGTTTTAAAATAATAATTTGTCTATCAGATATTGCAGGATAAGAGGAGGAGGAATGGAGACATTGCAAGTGCATTTGATCCTTCTATTTTATAACAGGAATTCATTAGATATTACATGAAGTTATAAAATACGAATGGCATAAGCATATTATCTAAAGTCACGCAGTAGCTGTATGAGGAATTCAAACCAAAAATAATTGAGAGAGGTTTACTCTGCAGGGTGAGGTGGGATGGATAAGGAATAAGGAAGGAGAAATTTGGGTCTCTATGTAAATTCTGATTATTTTATCACCTTGTGCTTATGTCACTTTAATAACAATTTAAAAGTATCCATAAAAATACCATCTGAAGATACCATAGCTTTCTCATGTGATAACTTCAATAAAGCAAGCTAAAACTTTTCTGTTTTAAGATCAAGCTTGAGCCAAAAGGATTCTGGGATTGGAGTGAAGAGGAGACTTAAGGAGGGACAAGATTCTTTATGTCTCTGACAGAGGGAACATGTGAAATGAGAGTGAGAATGCAATATAGAGGGTAAGAGACTGCTAGCGAGAGAAGGTGATAAACTAACTTGATGAATAAATACATGAAGTAAAGATTTAATTCCTTTTAACATCTTTGGGTTGTTAAGACTCTTTCTTCGAATGAGATTCAGCAGAGTCAAGATTACAAAGAACCACTGGTTATATTTTGAATACACATATTTTGTTATGAATTTATTTTTTCTCAATTTATTTTCTCTCAATTTATTTTCTTAACGTTTCTCCTTACATTCACATTATCATTATTTTTATCAAATGATTCTTCTTCTCTCTAAACTATTATTTTCTGAAATTCCCATTCTATCTGAGTTCATATTGCATTCCAATGCCAAGTGTATTTTAGTAAAATACCTCTTTTATTATCTTAATTCCTTGTTCAGGAATTCAAAATGACTTTGTACTGTGTAATGCATTCAGAAGAGCATTGCCATATAATTTATTACTAATAATGAATTACACTGAGACAATAGGCATGAAGTGGGGGATGTCTTGGACAACGTGAGATATATATGGTCACCCTTGCTTTTAATCTATGATTATCTGCAGGATTTTCTTTATCAACGACTTTTCTCCTCGCTTGGAATTCATCCCTGCCATCTTCTCTCTCTCTCTCTCTCTCTCTCTCTCTCTCTCAGTCCATCCTAATTTTCTGGAATAAGAAATCCTCCCTAATGCTTTCCTAACTGTTTGGTTCACACCTCCTCTCTTAAAAATTTAGTCCCTGTTGCATCACATAGCACTTCATTAAAGAAGTCTTATATTGCTTTCCCACTGTTCTGCAGAAACGATTCCTGCTTTCTCAGAATCATAAACTCCTTGACAACAGAGGTTGTTAAATCTTGTGTCAGTCAAGGGCCCAGAAAGAAATAGTCAGTCATTCATACTGGGAAAATGTAAGATTTTCATGAAGGGGCTCTTTGCAAAGGTGTGGGCAACAAACTCAAAGGGATGGCACTGCGTCCTGGGGCTATAACAAAAGGGGAATGTATTGCAAGTACCCTGGCTTGAGGGGACAAGTAGAGGGAGCTGTTCTCAGAGCCCAGACAGTAGCTGTGACTGGCAGAGGGACACAGCTACTTGGAGAGAGGCCAGAGTAATAAGTACCCGGATCTTATTCTTCTACCTCTGTGATGCTGTTCTCCCCCATTCCCCCAAATATTAGTTCCTACATGGATTGATCAACTGGCCAATCCTATCATCCTGTTATCACAGTGAGGGTTACTGCTCTCCCCACAGCCCTCAAATGAAGCATCAGGAATTGTTCTCAGCCATCCATATCCTTTCATCTGTCAGTTCTTTTCCATTTTTGGGAGGGGTTTTTATAACATTTTTCACATCACAAAGCAGAATATAGGACTCAGAACAGATAATCCATAAATAGGTGTTGACAGATTGTTGATCTGATATCAAGTTTTGACATTTAATTTAATGATTTTTAAATGTTAATTGGTATTTTTCTTTTTCTTGTTTTCTGCAAAAACAAACAAAAATACTACATAATTTCCCAGCTCTCACAATTAATATTTTATTACTAAAGGTAAAAGAATGAATCCACTTTTAGAGTTATTTATTTCTTGTTTCCTCTCACTGTTGATTGGTCTATTTGAAAAAAACAAAAGCTCAGTGTTAGCATACACTATAGAGTTTACAAATCACTTTAATATATATCATCTTTTTGCATCTTCAGCTCTTATTTATTTATTTATTTTTTGTGGTACGCGGGCCTCTCACTGTCGTGGCCTCTCCCGTTGCGGAGCACAGGCTCCGGACGCGCAGGCTCAGCGGCCATGGCTCACGGGCCCAGCCGCTCCGCGGCATGCGGGATCTTCCCGGAGCGGGGCACGAACCCGTGTCCCCCGCAGCGGCAGGCGGACTCTCAACCACAGCGCCACCAGGGAAGCCCTCAGCTCTTATTTTTGAGTTTACTATAAATAATTTTCTTTAGCCATGTTTCATATCATTTTTAAATTCTTATTTTTTCTACCCTGGTTTAATTTCTGTTGATGATAAATACTAGACTAATGTCTTACAGATTTCATTCCCTTCTTCATTAGCTCCACAGATTTTTCTTGGCCTTAGGAAAGGTGTGGAAGCTTTTTGAAAGATGCATTTTTAAAGATGCAGATTTCTACTCTTATACATTGGAAATAGTGTATTTCATATCCATTTACATTTGCCCTGTAACTACAATATTGAATTTCTTTAATGTTTTAGCAATGAATTTGTCTATAAGCAAACTCTTTGCTATACTGAATTTCAGTAGAGCAGTTTCTACTAACTATATATATTTTTTCTTTTTTGCAAGAATATTTGTCTCCTTTTTGTTTTCTCAAGTATGGATTGATCTTGCCTTTATTGCAACCTGAGAAACATTTGTATTTTCAGTATCCCCTGGTGCTATTAGAAGACCAACTCCAGTGCAGTATCTACTGTGATTTAATCCTTGTCATTACCATTTCCACAGACTTCCCTATTTCACCATAATTCTTTCCTGCCTCCAAATTTGCTCACTTGTATGGTTTGGTCCCATTCTTTGAGTTTTAATCAAATGGTTTCCCACTAATTCTTGGTGTATCACATCTAAATGGCATTGAGTGCTAAATTTCCACCCACCCCCAGTTTTCTCCTTCCATTTCTTTCCTTCTTTTACAGATTATGAGAAAATGCTCACTTCTGGCTTCAGTTTCCCCACTTAACCAATAATCTCTTCATTAGATCCACAGATTTTTCTTGGCCTCTAGGAAGGTGTGGAAGCTTTCTGAAAGATGCATTTTTAAATTCATTCTATATTCTTTTTTTTTTTTTTTAGATGTTGGGGGTAGGAGTTTATTAATTAATTTTTTTTTTTTTTTTTGGCTGTGTTGGGTCTTCGTTTCTGTGTGAGGGCTTTCTCTAGTTGTGGCAAGCGGGGGCCACTCTTCATCGCGGTGGGCGGGCCTCTCACTATTGCGGCCTGTCCCATTGTGGAGCACAGCCTCCAGACGTGCAGGCTCCGTAGTTGTGGCCCACGGGCCCAGCTGCTCCGTGGCATGTGGGATCCTCCCAGACCAGGGCTCGAACCCATGTCCCCTGCATTAGCAGGCAGATTCTCAACCACTGTGCCACCAGGGAAGCCCCCATTCTATATACTTTTAATTCATTTTGCTTTTTCTTGTGTCACTTTTTATTTAGTCATTTTATAGTTAATACCTGTGAAAGTCAATGCTGGCTACATCTGATGAAAAATTTTTGCTCACAAAGAAGGCCATGACGATTTGTTCTCTTCTGCTCTTGCATCACGTACATGAGGTTAGCATGCTGCTTTATCCCAGTCTGAAGTAAGAGACTTGATATAGCCTGATGCTTGGTTCATTTTAAACAGGTATTCTACTTAATAGCAAGGTTGAGAAACTCCTGCCAAGTCTAATAGGCATAAATGCTTTCAGGTAAATAGAACTCAAAGCTTCACAGCCCAGAACAGCAGGAGTTGAGTGAACTAAATTTTTTATTATAGTCATTTAGAAATTCATTTAAATATTGCTCATCAGCATCCATTGATCTCAACATTTTTCATACAGGCTGAGAGGCTGGTATATATGCAGCCCTAATGTGTTAGACTCTATCAGATTGTTTATGCAAAATTTCTTGGTACAATGTGTTGATTTCATTTTATGGTTTGTTTTAGGCTGTAGCAGTACTGAAGTAAATTCCTTTTCAACTTAGACTGATGTGTCTTGTTTAGTTCTAGTTACTTGGAGTTCATTGGTGTAATGAATTTCTCCTTTAGTGATCCACAAATTAATCCTTTTGAAGTCAATAAGTTTATATGCATAATAATACAAGTACACATTTCTGTTGTTTCTGGCTCAGTACATTCTTGCAGAAAGAAATGGTTTTGCTGCTTAATGAATGAAAATCATTGCTTAGAACTAGGAATATGGTAAATGTTCCTCTGCATCGAGTGAATGAAGTTAAAAATATTAGGCTTCAGCTTAATCTGGCATATTTACATTTTATAATACAGATATGAATTTTGGGATGTATCCTGTCTTTCATTGCTCAAAAATGTTATATTTTCTATGACTTATCCTATGAAAGGTTGTGAGAAATTTTACGAGGAGTCTGTGACTATTTGACATGTGTATAATTGATATAGTATTCTTGTCCACCCAGAAAGAATAGAAGATTCATCCTGTTAAACCCTCATGGCTTGGCATAAACTTCAGTGTTTCAAAGAAGCATCTATCAAAGAAAACATAGGAACACCTGTTAGAACTTTGACACTCTCTGCCCTTGTACTATGATGCAAGTTGAAGGTGGTAGGACAGATAATGAGAAAATGCTTCTTTCTGGTTTCAGTTTCCCCACTTAACCAATAACCTCTTCATTAGCTCATACCCATTCTAAAGCCCTCTGGCCCTCTTTATGGAGTTAATGGAGACAAACGAGAAATACCTGCTTTAATGTTATCTGGTTTATCATATTGTATTACAAATGCCTATTTCCATATCTATACATCTCAAGAAACTATTCAATTTTCAGGGAGGTTCCTAGAGAGGATGTATGTGGGCTTTTTTTTTCCCCACCAGTTTTTTTCTGAAGTTGGCATGGTGCCTGGTACCTTATAAGTACTAAGTAAATTTCCTGAATGAAGTATTATTATAAAGTGTTTACCATAAGTAAGGAAGAATGAGAAAAGTTTTAGTGAGGGATATAAAAATATACCACTGAACATAATCTAGTTGTTGAAATGGTAAATGTGCAAAAAAGGCACAAGGCCCTGAATGATTAGTGCCAAATACGTATATCCCCTGAGGATTAGTTGGGGAAAGACTTCACTTTAGCCTGGAAAAGGATTTGCCATGGAGGAAGAATTTGAGCAGATTTTTCAAGAGTAGTTTTTATCCACCTTTAGTCCAATGTTGATTAAACACAGGGATTTTATGATCATTTGTTTTTGTATTCCTATTGCCTATCACACTGGTACAAAGTAGGTGTTTCAAGAAATCTGTTGAAAGCCTGTCAGATGAAAATGGCAGAAAGTATGCTAGAGATCAGAGCATGAGGTGTACAGAGTTATGAGATGGCATGGCCTATTTAAACAAGGAAGGGTTACTAGACCTTCCTAGTGATAGCATGGAATTCTTGTGGCTTGAAGAATAGACCACAAACATGGAATGCAGATTCTATTCATGACAGCAAGCCATGGCTCTGTAAACTCAGAGGAGCCACTTTACCTCTCTGAGAGTCAGATGATATCCCATAAAATGAGAAATTTCATATCTATCACCAAGTTTGTTATGGAAATTAATTAAAGTAATGTATATGTTATGGACTGAATGTTTGGGTCCTCCCTGAAATTCATATGTTGAAATCATAACTCCCAGTATGATGGCTTTAGGAGGCAGGGCTTTCGGGAGCCAATTAGGTCATGAGGGTGCAGCCATTATGAATGGGATTAGTCTCCTTATAGGAAGAGATAGGAAAGAGCTCCTGCTTCTTCACAACACCCAATCTCTTTCTCTTTCTTTCTCTGTAAGGGGATGTTGAAGCCATCATGGTATTTGATCCTAGGATAGAGAGTTATATGGCATTTAAAAATTGTTCTAATGCTCTCTTCTGGGGAACACTTGAGCGATGTATCAACACCATCAGAAATTGTCCTTGTGTCTTATAAGAATTGAGCTCATAATGTTTGTCTAGACATTGCTATGATTGCAAATCCCTAGCCTTGATTTGTCACGAGAACGAGGATGTACATGTTTGAGAGAATGATGGTTTTCTCTTCAAATTCTGGTACATATAATAACTCTTGGTCTTAACTTGTGGAGTTTATGTGACTCTCATAGGAAGGGATTCAAGACATTCTCTAATTATCAGATCTTTACGGTTATCATTTGGTGATGGGGGAAAGCTGCACTACAGAGAATTAATGTTAATAAAATATTCCTTGAGCAGCATTGTTTTGTAAAGGCTAGTGCTCAGTCAGGCAAACCCATCTCAGATTTGAGAGTCAGGGTTTGTTACTCTAAAGTTTGTAACTCTGTTTGTATAGATGCAATAGTGAGTTTTGCATATTTGTACTTCTTACCTGATTTTTACATGTTAATAAAACCTAGAAAGTGCTAGCACTTAGGTCTTATTTACTTTGAGGAGCAGATTTGCAAATGTTGAAAAAGTAATTGGAAGAATGCTGGAAATCAAAATTATTTACACATTGAAATGAGCAGCTAGATGCCAGGTTTGGCATGAGCGAATGTTTGTTCCTGATAAAAAGTAGATCTTTGTAGAGGTGTTAAGAAGATGTTACTCTGTGATCAGCCAGTTTCAGTTGAAAGTTTTGCCTCAAGTTGTGGGCTTTTCATTAAACTTGGTTCAAATGAAAAGCTTTTTCCTTTCGGCTATTAGGTTTATGCTTGAAATATTACTGTCTCTGTATTTATTTGCTTTGTGTTTGATCTAGAAACACAGAAAGAAATGCATCACTAGGATGTTAAAAGTACATATATTAGTGAGTAGAAGATGGAATGAGGATGCTTGTGGATATTCATATTCATTGACAAAAGCCACATGATGTGAATTTATATTGTATTCAAGATAAAGCCATCATTAGGCATGATTAGAATTTATGTGAAAAAGAGAGATAGAAGAAATAAATTGTTGGTTTGAACAAAGCATTATCTTTTTCTTTGAGGGAACATATTCCAATGCTTCTTTTTTGTTGTTAGTCTCATTTCAATAGGATATATTCTTGAATGAAAGATGATTATTTGACAAAGAAATTAGTATCTTAAGCAGAATGATCTAGCACCACATTGTGAAGGTGATGGCATTTAATGTTTTATTTTTAAAGTATATATCATATTATTAACAACATAGTAGCTTCTCTATCCTGTGTTGTCTTGGTCCATGCTGACAACAAAAAGATAAATACAGTGCATACCAGGGTTCCTCTGGTAATACCAAGAACATGACACATGTCATCCTATGATAAATTGGCTCTGTGTCTGTTCAATTTCAAATCTAAAGCTCTGGAGGCAGAAGTGTTAGGAAGCAGGCATAATTCTGGCATACAGAGGCCTCAGATGCACAAAATTAGTGTGCATGGAACAGATAACAGAGAAAGAGATCCACAGTGAGAGGAAGTTTGCACAGGTTTGTGGACTTCCTGGGGTTTAGGTAGTACTGGCAGATGTTAGGTGGGAAAAAAACATCTGTAAGCATGATAATGAGCATTCCCAGAATCTGAAGTGACAACTGTGTCCAGCACAAATGCTGTCTTGTTGCCCTATTTGCATACCAATTAAATTTTAAAATAAAGAAACAAATATTGGGTTACTGAATTTGTTTGACAAATAATCTTCAGGGCTTACTCAGTACAACTGGGTCAGGCATGTTGGCTGTTTGACAGATGTTGTATCTATGAAAGATTTAGGCAAAAAGTGTATCCAGATTGTTACCACCCACAGTTTTATAACTAGGAATCTGAAATAGGTTAGAGATGGTTTGATACCCTGAGGCAGCCACAATAGAGTGCTTTTTCTCTGTGGTCTGCTAATGCATTCAATAGATAGTATTTAATATTTAGTATTCAAAGTAGGAAGTTTAAAAAAATCATTGTAAATCTAACATTGCATTTCTTGGTATCTAGTATTTTAGATTTGAATTGTACATTATACATTAAGAATTTGATTTTTTTAGAGATAATTCAAATCTTCACCGTCATTGGAACCTGAGGATATGATTATATGCAATGAGGTTGTCAAGACTCTTCTCTAGAAGCTTGAAAAGAAATACAAATATATATATACTCTCCAATTTTGGGTATTTCAGGTATATTTCACAATTTCTAGGTTATATGAATTGTGTTTAAAAACATGCCTTTTGAAGGGAGAAATTTATTGTCTACAGGATGTGACATATTAAATAGAAGAATAAAATTTCAATATAGAGTTCAATTCAATAAACATAGAATATTTGCTAGGTACCAGGTACTATGTTAAGTCCTAGTGATATAAACATGAATAAGACATGGGATAGGGTCTTAAAAACTTTATAACTTTGCTTGGAAAATGGATACAAACATAGATTATTTCATTATAATCGATATGCACAAGAGGAAAAGTAACACACCATAAATCTTACTTCTAGGGGTTTATAAGTGAAGTTAGATACCAATTCATCTTTGTTTTATACAATGGACATTTTTCTGAAATGTGTGCTAATCAAACATGTAAATCGAATCATATTTCCCTGGTAAAACTTCAGAAGCACATTTTATTGCTATTTGCATGTTCTTTTTATTTGGTTTATTTTCAGTAGGTGTTGGATTTTCCTGTTAAAATTCTTTCTATCTCTATTCCTCCCCGTTTTCCTGTAATCATTTAAGCCCTTAAATGCACTAGAAGTACTTGCTATTTGAAGGACCCCTGAGGTGAATCATTATTTAAACTGAAAATTGCTTTGTTTGAACAAAAGTTACCTTTTCTTTTATCTATTTTGAAAAAATAACTATCCATAATATTTTCTTCAGGTAGGGTATTCAAATAACAAAAATTAATTTTGGTGAATATTTTCTTAATCACCGTACGTTCATTGATTCAACCAACATTTGTTGAGATGCTGTCAAGTACTATGATAACTCAGCTGTATGAGGCTTTTCCTTCTCTCAAATAATTCATACTCCTGTGGTAGATGTAAACCAATGGGCAAAACATTGGAGGACAGAGGGGTAAATGTCGTAATAGTGGTATATTTGAGGTACTTTGCCAGCTAAGAGAGCCTAAGAATAGGAGAGGGACAGAGGTGGGAAAAGAGCAAAGTGAGACAGGTGACCTAGAGAGGATGGCCCCTGACCTGCTTCTTGAGGGGCTGGTAGATGAAAGCGGGTAGAAGACATTATAGGTCGAGAATAACTTGTGCAACAGCTTGACAAGTAGAGAGCATGGCATAACAAGGGGAACTTCCAGAGAGTCTTGTTGATCTACATTCTAGATTAAAGGGCACATATGAAGTTATAGCAGGAGAAGAGGCTGGAAAGATGAGACATTAAAGGGCCTTGGATGCTACATTAAGTAAGGAAGATTGCTTTATCCTAAAGGGATTAAGGGGGTCACTTCAGTATTTAAACAATGGAATGATACCGTCTCATTTACATTTTATTTTATTTTTTTTACAACCTGAATTTTTTATTAGACTAGGAAATATAATTTATTTCATAAAAATTAATTTTGTTACAGTAGGAATGCTAAGTGTTATTTACAGGCCGCAGTTTACAGAATAAACAGAGGTGGGATTGGGACCATCCCTGCATCCCTGCGGGGGGAAACCATGTCCATGGCTCAGGTGGGTGGTCCAGCCCTTTGCTCCCAGGAGAGCTGCTCCCTGCAACCAGGCTCCTGGTCACCTCTCCTCAGAGGGCCTGCTAAGGGACCTGGCTCAGCTGCCTGGTTGCCTGGGGAAGGGGACCAGAGGGCCCTGGATCGTCCGGTGGATGAGGAGGGTCCCTCTGGAGCCCGGGGCACTGCGAGAGAAGGCAGAGGGAGAGCCACGTAGAAGATGCATCGACTGACCCTGTGGACTCAGAGAGGGCAAAATTTTAGAAAGAGTACTATGACAACAGTTAGTGGGTCTAGAAGTGCTGGAACAAATGATACAGGAAATGAAAAAATGAAGGTTATTTGAAGAAAATCCTTAATGCTGCTGTGCTTTTCAAACCAAGCATTATCAAGTAGCCTAATTAGGTTTGGACCACATTATTTTTATCAGGTAAATGAGACTGGAACTTCACAGAAGCGTTTGTATTAGCAAGGTTTCTTGTTTCCAGCTGGCCTCCCTAATCCAACCATGCATCTCTAGTCACACGGGAAATTTCAGCTTAGGTTGGATGGAGGCTTCTGCTGGCTGACCCAGCGCCTGGCCGACCACCCTTCCTGCTGCCTGCTCTCTGTGGAAAGGCTCTCAGAGGGCAGACGCTTCCTTCTTCTTTTTGTAGCTGACATTGCTATTGCCAGAGCACCATGGACGGAGGCCCAAGTTCTTTCAACAAAGCAAAGACTTGCATGAGATGTGACAGATCTATAGAGCTGCTTATCAACAAGGAAGAGGCAAGGGGGTTAGCACTTCCAGGAATATGACAGAAAGAAAAGGAAGAGTAAAAAGCTGCTATCACACCTGCCACAGAGGGCAATAAAAGATATGTGAGATGGCAGGGCAGAAAGCTAGTGAGGGAGTGGAGTGCTTGGTGAACAAATGGCATATTTGGGTTACCGAAAGTATGTTAGAAACATTTTTTTTAGGTCATATCACTCCTGTGATGAAAGAGGAGGGTCATTCTGAGTCACATGATTATCACAGTGCGGTAGATCATCGCCAGCACTAAGGACCTGCAACACAGCTGCATATTTGCTTTCAATTCTCTGGTCTGGAAAAACAGAAGCCCTTATATATAGATTATCTAAAAAGGACCAAACAACTTTGGAATGCTGTGGATGAATATCCCATTTTAGATCTTGTCTGTAGAGGATTAGAATAACAATGGATTCTCATCTGGAAATCCACTGAATCATAGCTCATGGGCCAGAAACTTTGGTAAAAGTTCAGTCAGGCTCTTTAAACACAGTTTTATTAAGGGCTAAATCATGCCATAGGTGCTGGGGTCATTGAGATAGAAGTCACTCACTTCTCACCATTAATGAGTGTACAGAATCCTTGACAGATAGTTGAAATTCTATTTGATAAGAGCTGTTTTAGAGTAATTAGTGGGATCATGGGTTAGATTTGGGTTTGAGGAAGCTGGAATGACATTATCATAGCAAGAATGGTCAATGATATCTTTCTGAAGAAGGTAGAGCAGCAGTGGGTGTGGAGGTGAGCTGAGGGGCGTTCTAGAAGAGACAGGGGACATGAAACTGCAAAGTGGTGGGGGAGTGCTGCAAGGTGTTTTATTTGGCTGAAGCCTAAACTGGGAGGAACGGCATATCAGAATTCAAGCTGGAGGCATGGGCTGGACCTGGAGCTTGGGAAACTTATATGCCTGCTAAGGAGGCATGGACAGTTTGGGGGTGAGAATCACTGATGGATGGTAATCAGGGGAGTGAGTAATTTGACTAGTTGCACATTTTATAAAAGTCTCTCTGATGGCTTTATCAAAGATGGATCTGGGGAGAGGGTCTGGGGAGAGGAGATGCTTGGTCTGGAGCATTGGTAATTGTGATGTAAGATCTAGCTGAGAAACATTTCAGCATTTAAATAGACAGTAGGTAACTGACGTGGACACAGTCAGGGTTATTGGAAGATAAGATAAGGGGAACCAATTTTAGTGAGAAGGTAATTAATTCCATTTGAGACATGTTGAGGCAGAGAAGAAGATACTTTTTCACCTTTGATTTTTGAGCAGAAGTATCAGTCTGTGAGGTACAGTAGGATCAAGAAAGGACACGGGTCTTATAAACAACATCCAAGTGTAGAGAGAGAAAGTAGCACAAAACTCAGGAAAGAGGTATATCAGCACATGTCAAAGGGCTGAGTTTCAGTTTTAGAGATTTCTGCCTTGTGAGTTTCTGTGTTTGTATGTGGATGTGATTTAGGGTGGCAGAATTTTTGAACTAAGGACAGGCCATGATGAGAAGGTCCTAAATGGCTTTCAGTAAATTTTGTGTGAATAGAAATAAACTAATTTCATATGAGCAATATTGATGATTCTTTTCCTTTTGTCAGAGGTTTAGTCAGTAATAACTAAAATGTCTAAGTTCCTTTTCACTGTAACTCACCATATGAGCAAATTGTTTAGAAAAACAAGATTACGGTTCTAGCTTCACTTCTTATTTCTTTTCATGGCACCTTTCTGATGGGTCTCTCTTCCATAGTTTTTTTCCCTCTATTTATGGATTTTGGCTAATTGAGATAATGTGCCTATTTATATTAGTCCCGTTCTATTTTTTGGAGAGGTTTTCTTCTCATCAACAAAGTAGGGAACATAAATTACTTGTCCTACTTCTTCTAGCTGGTATTGAGTTCTTATCTTTACCTTTGATCCTTCAGTCTAGTTTCCCTCTTGTAACCTATGCACTGAGCAGAGGAGAAATTGTCTTTTTGAACATCATGTGATGTTCAAATCTTTGAGGTGGCTATTTATTCATGCAAGCTTAGCAATAAAAATTCATTTTCATCGGGAACATATTTTGCTAAAAAGTGTTTTTAAAAAGGAAATGTATCCTTTGAAGCCATTATGTCAAAATCCTCAGCGTATTTGCCACCCATGTTTGGATACAAGATTTTCCAAAACAAAAAATATCACCAAAGTCCTCTGTTAACTAAGCAGACAGGAATCCCGGTAATGTCAGAAGTCTGTATGGCTCGGTGATGATCCAGGCTGGGTAAATGTAAAAGAAATTTGGGGCTCTGGAGAGCTTGTGGCCACTGAAAGACTGAGCTGTATCGGGCCCTTCTGAGCCTGTTCTCTCCCTAAGAGCTGGCATATCCTAATAAAACAAGTTACTTCAGATTTAATTTCTATTTCAATAAGTGTTTTAAAGTTTTTACAGATATACTTAAATTTTTACTATTGTCTACATCTACATTATAAAAGTAATTTATACTCATAATGATGACACCCAAACAGCATGAAGTGTTGAATCAAAGCAATAGCACATTTGTTCTATAGTATCCGAGGCTGTAAAGTGTATTTTCATAAACAATATGGGGTGAAATTCAAAGGTTTGTTTAATTTAAAGGTTATATCTAGTTCAGCCAGAATGCCTCATATTTGACCTCTTTGGTTAACTGTGGTTTTGCTCTACAGCCTTGCTGAGAGCACAACCTTATGTTAGATGGACGGAGGGAATTATCGAGATTTATGGAAGGTACACGTGATAATGAAATATTTAAAATGCAAATGGAGGAAATGCTTTGCACTTCAATGTATTGAATGTGTTCAAGTCCACTTGGCATAAGGAAGCCAAGTAGGAAATTATGTGTTTAAGGATGGCAAACTACCCAGTCACCTGGAACATCACATCACTTCCCTATGCAGAAGAGAAATTGAAAATGCCCTGAATAAAGGCAAGCAGAATGGTAATGTGCCAACCCAACCTATCAAAGAAAGAAATGGAGATAATGTGGGGTTCTCAAATTTTATATCAAGACAATAATGTTTCACAATATATGTATACTTTTTTAAGTATAGAAAGAGATAATTCTAGCTGCTTGAAGAAACAAAGGGGCAAGTTGGAATGCAGTGACAGCTTTATAATACAATAATAGGATGCATGTCTTTGGAGTGGAATGGAGCAACTGAAAAGTTGGGTCAACATCGTTAATTGTGATGAGTTAATCAGATTAGCCTTTTGACAAAATCTATTGGAGTTTGAAATCTTCTACTAAGAAGCACAGAAACTCCCATATTTCTCAAGGAAGCTTACTCACCTGAGGTGCAAGAAGACGACTTCCTATTAGGGAGTTGACTACCTGTCTTTTACAAGGTGAAGATCTGAGCCTCTAGGGGGAAGGTGTTTTTTTTTTTTTTTAATTGAAGTATAGTTGATTTACAATGTTGTGTTAATTTCTGCTATACAGCAAAGTGATTCAGTTATACATCTATATATATATATATGTATACATTCTTTTAAAAATTCTTTTCCATTATGGTTTATCACAAAATATTGAATATAGTTCCCTTTGCTGTACAGTAGGACCTTGTTGTTTATCCATTCTATATATAATAGTTTACATCTGCTAACCTCAAACTCTCCCTCCATCCCTTGGCAACCACAAGTATGTTCTCTGTCTCTGTGAGTCTGTTTCTGTTTTGTAGATAGGTTCATTTGTGTCATATTTTAGATTCCACATATAAGTGATATCATATGGTATTTGTCTTTCTGACTTCACTTAGTATGATTATCTCTAACTCTATCCATGTTGCTGCAAATGGCATTATTTCATTCTTTTTTTTTAATGGCTGAGTAGTATTCTATATATGTACCACATCTTCTTTATCCACTCCTCTGTCGATGGACATTTAGGTTGCTTCCATGTCCTGGCTATTGTAAATAGTGCTGCAATGAACACTGGGTACATGTATCTTTTTGAATTATAGTTTTGTCTGGATATATGCCCAGGAGTGGGATTGCTGGATCATATGGCAACTCTATTTTTAGTTTTTGAGGAACCTCCGTACTGTTTTCCATAGTGGCTGCACCAGCTTACCTTCCCACCCACAGTGTAGGAGGGTCCTAGAGGAAAGCTCTTTTGCTCTGGTAGTCAGAACACCCAAGAAGCCCAGGTGTTGATGTGATACCTAGATGTACTACATCATCTAGGCTTTCTCAGAGGACCAACCTGACCAGCATTGGTACCCCATGCTTCCTGACTTCCATTTTGATTTTCTAGTTTATCACAATTCCATCTATCTGAGTTCTACCTAAGCCAATAAAATACCCCCAAATAAAATATGTTTTAGGTTCATTTGATTTTGCTGGGACATTCAGGTTTAATTCTTGGACTCTTAACTACCTTAAAAATGTCCTCCTGCCAGATATACCATCCTGCTATCAGCTGTCCTTCTAACGAGTTTACATGTTCTGAAAACAATGAGAGATTTACTTATTGTATGCAGTTTCCATTGCGTCTGTAAAAATCCCTATTTCTGTATATATATATTAAGTTCTATTTACCAAGAGTATCAAATGATCTCTTTGTTCTCTTTAGGTGTAACAAATGAAAATGTTCTGTTTTATGTGGGACAATATTAGACCTACAGTAAGTGTCCTTCAAAAAAATGATATATTGAACAAATATTTATTGACTAAGTTAGGTACTACACATTAGCTACTCTGAATTAACTACTATGATACTAATAGCTTTCTTTCTTTTTTACTTAATAGCTTAATTTTCCTGCCACATAGGTGACAATTTTTACCCCTGTTATATTTATTTATGTTAAAGCTCAGTCACTTTGGTAAAATAGGTATTTGTGTTGATTATTCCACATCAATTTGTCCTTGGGTACAACGTACCATTTCAATCTGGATATTCAAGTGTTCTTTTACTTTGAAATGATTTCCCTGATTTATCAATTTAAATATTTGGCCCACTGTTTTATTTCTCATCTTTGGTGTTACCAATATGAATAGTCAGAATCTCCCTGGCCTTTTAAAATTAATTAATTAATTATTTTTTGCGGTACGCGGGCCTCTCACTGTTCTGGCCTCGCCCGTTGCGGAGCACAGGCTCCTGACGCGCAGGCTCAGTGGCCATGGCTCACGGACCTAGCCGCTCCGCAGCACGTGGGATCCTCCCTGATCGGGGCACGAACCAGTGTCCCCTGCATTGGTAGGCGGACTCTCAACCACTGCGCCACCAGGGAAGCCCTAGAATCTAGTTTTATAACAAATAAGATGTCAGGGAAAATTATAGGTCTTACAATACGAAAGTAATATCATTCATTTAAGAACTATTTTAAGAGAAAGAACCTTGAGAGAGAAGACCTGAGCTAATTAAATTTTCTTTTATGGCTTTTGTAGGAGACATTTTATTTTCTGTTGGTCTTTTGATCTTGATAACAATCCTTAGACTTTAATTCATGGATATATAAACATGAAAGGCATATTTGATACAACATTTGGCTGGTATTGATCTACATAGCTATCTGAATAAATCTTCAAAAATCTGTCATGGCAACAAGAATGCTGAGCATAAACTCCTTGACACATGTGACCTGCTCATGTTGGAATTGTTTGAAATGTCTCTTCAGTTTCAGCCCAATCCTGCCCGATGGAGCTTTCTTTATCACTTCTCACTTTCATCCTTCTGGATGTTTATATCTAATAACAGCACACCTGTTTACTTGTTTCGGTTAAAATTATTTTTACATTTTTTTTTCATATTTCAAAAGAGCAAATATCACTTTAATTTCCAAGTCAGGTTATGGGGTAAAAAATGTCTGTGTTTTTTCAAGACATGAATTATGTTCACAGAAATAAAATATCATTAAAGATACACACTGAATTGTCTTCATATCTAAGCTGTGAATCCTTGAGAGTAGGGAATGTATATTTTGTTCACTCTGGTTTTCTTTTGCTTAGAAAATAGAGGATCAATAAATACTGGTTATGAATAAATATCATACTTACATTGTGAAAAATCAACCTAATTAATAGGGTGTCAAGATAATCTAAGTGAATTAGACGTTCTCAAATTCTCTCTCTCTGTTTTTAAAGAATGCTTATTTTATTCTAGTTATTAGAAAGTGGATATATGAAAAATACAAATGAAGGAGCATGGAGTTGATCTGACCAAGCAACACTATAGCCTTTGCTCTTTTCTATTCTTCCACATGTCATTGCATGACTTTTTCCTTGTTTCTAAATTGAATGATTCCCTTTTGTTTAAATCCTGCTAAGCAACTAAGAGTCATGGAACATTTTGGTTCTTTTTCACTTGGGCACTGTTTGTGTTCATAAAATGCTTTCCAGGCTGACATGTCTTTAGTGTTTTATGAATAATTAGTTGGTTATGATTATAATTTGAGAAAGGGACAAGATCTTGCATTTCAACACTACCTGGGGACTTTGAGATATTAAGATTTTGCTGTCTAGCATAATCTAAGCCTTATTAGGACCTTTTGTCAGTAATAATTACTGGGATTCCGTTAGTCAACATATAAATAAAAGGAGAGAGGGTGACTGTAGACTCAGAACAAACTGATGTAAAATCAAGTTTGTGTATATTTTTGGTAGATCATGTTCTAAATTAGATGCTCCTTAGCTATCTCAACTGTATGGGCTAGTTAAACTCAAATCCAAACTCTAGGAAGTCAAGTGTCTCTATGGGTCAATTATACCCTTAAATCTTCCTTTCCCACCATATCAAGTCACCTTGCTACCATTAGTAAACTCTGCGTTTTCTTTGTCAGTGTTGTTGTTGATGCTGAAAATGCCACCATATCAAGTCACCTTGCTACCATTCGTAAACTCTGCTTTTTCTTTGTCAATGTTGTTGTTGATGATGAAAATCTGGTTTGTTTCTAACAAACCTCTATCAAGACTGACTGACTTCCTTGATGAAATACTTCCTGGATTAGTACATCCTTTGGGCTGAGATTCTATCACATTATCAAGCCTTTGCTTAAATGATGTTTGGGAATGCTATTTGTTTTATGCTCATTGTTATAACTACACTATGGAAACTTTCAAGACTGAGACAGAAATATAGACATTAGAGGAACTGAAAGAACAGTTTATTTTCTGAGACATGCTCCCCAAAAGTGGCACTTGTTCAACCCTTTCTTCAAGAGGAAATGTTGAACTTATGGATGGTAACACATTATGAAAAGAAGCATTATAATGGTGGTGAAACACTAAATGATATTTTCAAATAATACCTCTTTTAATGTACTTGTTCCCCAAGGATGAGGGAACAGCCATGGCCCTGTCTAGACCCTCCCCAAGCTTGCTCCATAAATGTAAGAACTCTTTTGTTTTTGCCCCAGGCACATGATAAATGCTTCTGTTATTCATAGGCTTGCACGTGTTTATATGCTGTCACATTGTCATGGGAAGGACAGAAATGGCATGTGAGATTTCCTGAGAATCTTAATTTTCCTATGAGAAATTAATCAAAGCTCTACTTAAGGTGAAAACCTATAGATTACTACATAAATTCTAAATTGGCAAAATGTTATTTAGGAAAGTTCAGCATATCAGATGAACTGTATATTTCTTTGGAGCCTACTGGCTCCTATTAGCTAGCAGAAGAATGGCATGTATAGAGAGATAAACTGTATCTTCTTAGAGTTGTATATTTTTATTTTCAAGAATGTTCAGGAAAGATCAAAATTGGGAACTCTGTTTGTAACCATTCTTCTTTTATTCCTATGGCCTGGGAAAATGTGCCTATTTTGTCTTAACTCTAGATTAAAATATATATATAAATAAATCAGAAAAGAACCCAGGTTTTCCACTCCTCTTTGAAAAGCAGGACTTAATAAAATTTTATTCAGGGTTTGATTCTTTACACCAACACACAAGGTTAGATAATGTCCAAGAAGATTACTGCAAGTCAGTAGCCTTTTGCCACGTGTGTTTCATCATTGAGCTTTCACTCCATCCTTGACTGAAGGTCATGCTCTACTAGAAGCAGGACAGTGACACCAGTCAACTCCACGTCAGATCTGCTGCTTGAGGTTTGCAGGATATTCCAATAAAGGTCCTTCAGCTTCTGACAAACCACACTAAAATGGGCTCACCACTGGATTGATGTTTTTATGACTATACTGAAATTTTGGTAGGGTCTTTAAGCTATGCAATTAGCGAGATTCTTGAAATAAACTAGTCTGGATGGAAATGAATATTGGCGGTCATTCATTTTAAAAGAAATGAGCAGTTTGACTAAGTCTTACTGTGGTAGAAAATGACTTGCTTTTCACGCCATCAAAGGCAAAATTGCTGATCAATGGAGAAATGAAATTAGCTAGAAAAAAATCTCCTTTACTGATTGACACTGTTTATAAGAAGACATATTTGTGTTATGTCGCTGAACAAGACAGATATTTTGATCTGGCATCTTAAAATGGAGATGCATTTTCTTTTCATAATCAATTAGTTTTTTACGATTGGCATAAGTAGTTAAAAAAAGGAGATTAAAAATAAATCTATAAGGTACCCTTTCCTAAAAAATAATTTGTAAGTCATAACAAAATGTACCATTCATATCCTTCAAATTAATTATTTCATTGATAAAATAAGAGCTGCTTAAAGGCTTGATCAATGCAAATGTGGCATAATTATTGTGTCTGGGAAATTTTTTGTTTACTTAGAAAAAAGTAATATTTGAAAAATTCTCTTACTTATTGATTTTACTCTGGGATATTTGTGAAAATAAGTGCATTGATAGTTTATGGATGAAAGGAGTTTCTGCTTAAAATTTCAAGATCGTTTTACAACAGTTTTTTTTTTCTTGCTATTGTTTCTCCATCTCCTACCCCTATCTTTGCTGCCAATTCCTGTGTCCCCTCCCCATTAGGAGTTTGTCAGCTTCGGAGAATTGTTTTGCTCCAGAGTCAGCATGTGGTGAGTTGATTATTGTAACATATCCAGAAAGAAGCTTACAAGAGGTATTATATGTGGGACACAAGGATACCTCTAAAGACTCTTTGAGAGATTGGCTGCATAATTTGTGAGCCCCTTGAAAAATGAAAATGCAGAATTTCTTGTTCACAAACTACTAAGAATTTCAAGATGGTGACAGCAGAGCATTAAACCAAGTGAGGGCCCTTTGTGACTGCACAGGTCATTGCCCATGAAGTTGGTCCTGGCTCCTTGTCCTGGGAGCCTCTTAACTCTTCTCTTCTGTTCAAGTCACTGAGGAACATCTATTCCCTCGTTTGTCATAGAATTTGAGCAGCTGTATTTCCTGTCCCTTCAGTAGTTGGGATCCTTATTTTTGTCTTTCTGTCAATTTTTGATTCATGTGCTGCCTAGAAACTGTCAACAGTATCTTTTTTGACAACTTATTGCAGTACATCTTCAATTTAACCACCTCTTTGGTTTTCTTCTTTTTTTCTGAAAGGAGCTTTTCTCCCATCCTGCCTTGTGTGATCTGGTTCCCACATCCTACTCTTTGTCTTCAATCCAACACTTTTATTGCCTTGGATTGTTAACTGTTCCAGGGGGCTCTAGGATGAGTCACATGTCTTCAGACTAGATGGCAGGACTAGAGAGCAGTGCCAGGGTTCCATTAGCTTCAGGGTCCTCTTTCCCTACTCTCAGGATTTAAGGAGCTCTAAAACCCAAATATGCATTTTTAATTTCTGGATGTGGTTTAGCTCTGAATTTATGACCTCATTTCTACCTTTGTGACCTGGACTAGACACTCATTTAGAAGGAGACTAAATTTCCCTTTCATCATCACCAGAAACTCTTAAGAAAACCCTAAGCTTTGGGCTTTTTGTTTGTTTTTCTCTCTCCTGGGCTCCACCCAGACTACTCTAGTTCTGTAGATCAGAAAATAATTCTCAAGGAGGAAGAGGAGGACAGCTCAACAGAAGAAAGAGGAAAAGGACATCTTAAAAGAGTAAATCTTAGTTCAACTCCTCAAGTACACAACCCAAACAAGTAAAGTCAAGGAACCAAAGGACACATCAAGGTTCTTTTCAGTATTATCCTTCCTAGCAGATATGTTTTCTCTTCCTGACAATAGTTCAAGGACCTGAGCCCAGGGGGCGAGTGAGATCATTCTATTCCCTCCAGCCCTTTGTGTTCCAAAAGTAGTTCTAAGCATCTAAAGCAACTTCTTAATCCCTCCCAGTAACCGGATAAGTTAAGGCAGGTAGCAATAATCACTCTTCATTAATAAGGCAGCTGAGGCTCAAGTGACTTAGTTGATTTTTCCAAGGGCACAAAATGAATTTGAAAAAATTTTTGAGAACTCAGAATTCTCAAATGCCCAATTAAAAAATCTTAAAAAAAAAAATCTTGCCATATCTTGCTGCTGGCATCAAGATGTTTGCCACTAAAAAAAAAAAGAAAAAGAAAAAGAAAAAGATACTCGTCACTGTTGATGTCTGTGTTAATCTGTCTAGATTACCGTCATCTGGGTCTCTAACATCATTTGCTATATTTTACTCCTTTCCTTACTCATCATTCCTAAACATGGTAATCTTTACTTTATATCCTTGTAATTTTTAAAAATGAATTTTTTCAACATTTGAGATTAATTCTTTGATATTCATTTTATCAATAGTGGGGCAATATAGCAACTCATTACTACAATTTGAAGCTGAACCAATAACTAAAGTTTCCATATGTGGCTGGATGCCACATATGATCTCTCAGAGTTGCCCTTAATACTTCTTTGCCCTGAGCTTTTGTTTAGCATTAAATATCATCGTGCACTTAGATGGGGATCTGAAGATTGTACAGTTGCTTAGTTACTTGCTTTTTTCATTGCTTCCCATTTAAGCCAATGACTAAATGAACAATTAGGACTTGGGTTGTGTGAGAGATGTGTTTTATTTGGCATGGACCCTAATGATCAGATAATGAACTGCTTCATTCCTATCAAGAGGATATTCTAAAGGATTGTTTCATTTCTTAATGCTGACCCTCACTCTGAGAGGCAGACTGCTCTAATCATGATAGTTAATGACCAATAAGTGGCCATTTGTCACATTTTCATTCTTTATTCCAGGCCTCAGCCAACCTCTAACATAAAGAATTCAAACTATGATGAAATGCTTTAACAGGTAATGATGAGAGAGATGATGAGAATTTTTAGGGCAGTTCATGCTCCATATGTTCTCTGTAGTAATCAAGTTGAAAAATAGTAGTTTGGTTCCGAGGCACTACACAGTTTGATTCACTGGACATTTATTGACTACCCTACATGTACCTCATAAGAGCAGAAAGAGAAATGAATATCAAGGCACAAATCTCTGCCTCTCATAATTCAATAGTAGGAAGTTAAGTTCTAATCAAAGTTTAAGTAAATTAGGTTAAGATATACTTGGTTACTAGATTTGTGTGCAGAAAATATAAATTCAGAGGAAATATCAGAAGTCTCTAGAAGCTATGAAGACCTTTAAATTGTGTCTTCTGTACCCTTGGCTTGTGCGTACTTGACTTTGAATATAAACATAACCCGACATTTGGAAAGTTCACAGTTAAATTGTGGAAGTTCATTAACTGCATGATTAAAGGTGATTAAAGGTGTTTAAATTTCCATAATCCATTTACAAGTTTTATCCATTTAAAATCTCTAAATTAGCAGTTTTCTCTGCTTCTATGATTCAGGTCATTGCACCTTAGTTGAGCTAAATGTTTAAGTGTTCCCTGTAAAGAAAGCAAACAAAATTTAAATATCTGCCGTAGGAATGTCAAAATAGGAAATTAACCAGTAGTCTGAATACAAAACTTCCGTTACTCTTTTATTTCATCTTTCCCTCCTCATCACCATATATAATTATAACTGAAATAATAAAATTTTGTAAAATATTTCCTTTTAAAATAACTATGTATAAAACTTAGGTCACTTGGATTCCTTTGGCACATAGTATTATAAATAACAAAGGCACTAAAACAGGGTTATTTTCATTGTAAACTTTAGTTGGAAGATAAATCATAAGAAATAATGTAGAATATATGGTACATAATATCCAAGTGAAAAATGACATAACATTTTATTTTAAAATACTGTTATTAGAATATTTTCTCTAACAATTTATATTTTATGCTATTGATTAGCTAGAACAGTAGGATAAACATAAGTGGAAATCAAAATTACATTGATAAAATGCAAAACATTATTGGTCACCAAATATTAATCTCTCTAAAAGGGGTTTTGGTAATAAGAGAGAATTAACAGTTTGTAACTTTTTTTTAAAAAAAGTAATTAAAGTTACGAAAGCATCAAGATAAAATTATTATTGACTGAACTTTAAGTTAACTTTTGTAATGCTGATAAGAACTTTTTGATTCTTTAAAGAAGTATTTATTTAGTGTCTATTGTGTGTGTCAAACTTTGTGGAAGGTACAAATATCTCTCCCAAGAATCTTAAAATCTAGTTTCAGAAATGTCAACATAAGTAACTACGATAGTTGGTAGAACACCAAAGACCCATAATCGAGATGCAGAAAAAGTAATATGAATGTTGAAAGGTGGGAGTATCACTCCCAACTGGTGAGATGGGAGGTGAGTTGAATCGCCAAAGATTCCACAGATCAAGTGGCACTGCACCGAGATGGATCTTTTAGGGATAAGTCAGTAGTAATTCCCCTATAGGAATGAAGGGAGTAGTGACATTCTGCCTGACTGAGACATGGAGGAATTGAAGATCAGGAGCTGAAAAGTTTTGGAAAATATGTGTGTGAGTTTATGTATGGAGAGCCTTGAGTGCCAAGTTGAAGAGAATCCTTCGATTCTATTCAGTGAATATATATCAAGCACTTTACTCTTTGTGTTGTGCTAAAATCTGTGGATATTTTAAAAAATCCAGGCAGCAGGGTCTTTCTCCTCAGGAAGTTCACTTTGTGCATTTTGTAGATGCCATAGATGTCCGGACTGGAGTAGGTTAGATGGATTATTGGATACTTTTGGTCAGAGGAGATCTGGGCTATGATTTGGAAGTAATAATTTGAAGGTGATATGTGAAATAAATCAGAATGGAGAAGACTTGGGCAGTACACCCTCAAATGTCAGCTGTCCCAATTTTATTCAGTTCTGAAAAGGACATCTCTTAAAAGAAGAAAATGAAAAATACCAAATTACGTTTGCAGGCTGGTGTGGAGGACAATTCTAAGTGGAATGAGGCTTATTTTCAAGAATCCCACGTTAATGTTCTAATTTCATGTAAGTGAAGGTACTTCTGACATGGAGTAGTCACTAGAATGATTTATTTCTTTAATCTGCACAACTGCATTTACTAATGAGGGCAGAGGCATGGTGGCAGACCATGCAGGTACCAGTGTTCTGCCCTCGCAGGTGATCTTCTCAGCAGCCCAAGATCACAGCAAGAGAAAATAAGTGATATCAAGTTCTTGGGTGAGAGGGGAGAGAGTGTTGGAGGAGAGGAAGAAAGAGACTTTGTTGAAATTGAAGAATGGAATAAATTGGTAAAAAATTAATACAACAGTTTTAGAGCAAAGGAATATGGCATACTTTTTTTTCTTAAACATTTTATTCACGTTATAGAGGGATTTCTTTTTTGTTTCTTTTTTCCAATCATTAGGAGAATGGTTGAGGAGTACTGAATCCATCACTACTTTGATGACACAGTTAAGATTCCAGATTCACATTTCCAGGTACCAAGAGTTCCCTCTAAATGCCACTATCAAGTCAGCCTTCTCATACATTTCTTTCTACTGAACGCAGCAATGCCCATTGGTATCTCTGAAGCATAATCACACCTTAGGTCAGTATTCCTCCAGGTAAAGCAGCTATTTGGAACTGAATGCTCCCCTTCTTTTTTGTCTTAGAAACTGAACTGCATCTTCGTACTTCATTCCACATTCAATCAAAGCAAGTGCGACCAGCACAGGTGCCCTTCCCAGTCCTGCAACACAATGCACTGCAACACAACAACCTGGCTTTTCATGAAATTTGGTTTTTAGTAGGTTTAGCCAATCGTCAACTATCTGATTAGGGGGTGGTGCTCCATCATCAAAAGGCCAATCTAGAACGTGGATTCCTTCTTTTTCAACTGGTGCTTTATCATATGTAGCATCACAAACTTGAACCAAAGTTGTCACTCCATACTTCTTAAATTCCTCTGTGAACTTGTTGAGGGTAGCATTGGTAGGGTTGTGGGTTATCAGAAAACGCATGTTCTCATAGGAGATCTCCACAGGGGCTGGACGGTTCATTATGGCAAATAAAAACTGTGAGCATGCGTGTGTGAGTGTGATGGGGAAAATGAAAAAAAAAAGCAATAAATCTTGAAATGTTTCACAGCAGAAAACATTAAAAAGACCACTAAAATGCCTATTATTGATCAGTGTTTTCTCTATTCAACTTGTTTATTCTTTAAGAAGCTTCTCCCTTCAAGGTAAGCAGAAGTATTTAGAATCCACTTGAATCCAAATTCAATTTGGGCCTCAAAGTCTGCTGATGGATACCTTCGGACTCCAAAAAAATCCAACTACATACGAAACTTAAGCAGCCTTTACTACATTTAGGCACTAGTGAGACAAGTTAAAAGAGTAGGTCGCTTTCCACTTTTGTTTACTTGATGCTTAATTTTACTGGAGTCATTAAAAGGTATATGCTTGCAATAAAAAAAAAAGCCAACTATTTCTGAGGCCAGTCTCTGTCCAGAGTGTTCAAGGCAATGTTAATTATGGCACATAGAACCTCCAAGCTCACTTGTCAGCGGAAACGCTGTGCTGAGCCTGGCAGAAGTCTGCCCTCACGCTCAGAATCGCCATAAATGTGCAACGTATATTCCAACGAAAAACGCTGGCGAGCTGGGGACTGGGCATTGAAGTCCAGCGGCGGCGGGAGCGGTGACGGCGACGCCCCCCCTCCCCCCTCCAGCCTTGGCGCGCAGGAATATGGCATAATTTAATGCTAAATTATTGCTCTAAAATTCTGCTGCTGAATTATTAAACTAATATGACTTTTCTCCATATGCTAGGTAGAATTCTAGGATGTCCCCTAAGACTCCTACTCACTGAAGGGCATGTCCTGTATAGTTCCTTCTCCTTAAGGCTAGATGGAACTTCTGAGTATGAGGATGTCTCCCCCATGAGCAAATTAAATCGTAGTACAAAAGTGAAGGAATTTTTGCTGATGTGATTATGATTCCTCTAATTAGTTGACTTTGAGTCATTCAGAATTCTGAGTGAGCATGAACTAATCAGATGAGCTCTTTAAAAAAGGGTCTAGAAGTCAGAAATGCTCTCTGCTACTGGATTTGAAGAGTAAGTCACAGTGACTTATTCAACATTGAATTCTGCCAATGACCACATGGCTTGGAAGAGGATCCCAAGCCTCAGATGTGACCGTTGCTCTGGCTGACACCTTGTTTGCTGTCTTGTCAGATCCTGAGCAGAGGCCCAGCTAAGCACAGTCCAGACTTTTGACCTACAGAAACTGTGAGATAACAAATGTTTTTGTTTTTTCTAAGTTGCTTAATTTGTGGTTATTTGTTAACACAGCAATAAAAATTTAACATACTCCTCATTAGATAGGTATTCTGAGGGCGCAGGAGAGTGGGGATAATATATATGGAAAATATGTTTACTAAAAATTGAATGAAAATCCATTGACAATTCTTAGTGGATTACTTAACCTAAAAATATTCAGGCTAGTAGATTTCTTTCCCCTACATCTGGCTCTTACTTCTAAGAGTTAGGTATAGTTTGGGACAGAGCAGTGCATCAAGCAGGGCATAAAATGGCCATGTGATACTGTGTCAGAGAAAAAAATATGCCCCTATTTATCTCACTTGATTATCACTGGGAAATTATCATTGGTTTGCTAAAGGGAGGAAATGGGCTTATTTTGGTTAGAACTAGACATGGATTTGTTGACCATCAGTTAATTGTTAATTTAAAGCAAAACTACGTGACTCATTCTATGTCTTTGTTTCTATCTGGAAAATATTAATATTTTCTTTATATTCACTGATGAATGTGATTAAGAACTGAATCAAGCATTGGTGTATCATAGAGACATAGAAATGATGGTCATAAGTTTTATGCAAGTGTAATATTTGTGGAGAGTTCTGCTCCCTTCCCTCCCAGCTTTCTTGTTTGATTCTTGGGATAATAGAAACTGATTCTTGAAAAGGATGAAGAAATTAACAAAAACACTGTAAGCAGAGTAAAGCTCCAGAGTTATATTAAGAAACAATTTAGCAGTCTTTAGGAAGGAAGAGAAAATAAGGTGGTTCTCTATAGGGAATTCGGTTATAAGCACATGGAATTCGGTTATAAGAAGTGCTTCAATGCAGCAGTAGAAAGGTTTATTTGTCCATAAATGTGTCCTCAGCAGGATGAACTTGGAAAGGCTGCTTCCTTCACCCATTCCTTCTGAAGCCTGGATTTGAAGGCCAATGCCTCATTGTAACAGTAAGGAGTGGAAATCAGATAGTAACAGAATCTCTCAAAAACTGACTGAGAGGAGATAGAGGATCCCAAGAAGGGAGGGCAGAGGAGTAAGAAGGCGGGGAAAAAAAAAGAGGGAGCAATAGAGAAGACATACCCTAATGTCCCCTGATGAACATGTTTTATATTGTCTACAGAAGAGGAAACAAAACAAAGTTTGGCATAATTTTCTGGACTCTGTGTATTTGATCTTAGAATTTTAGAACTCTTTGGTAATGAAGTGTATTTTTAATTCTTTCAGACATTAAGAGTGTAGCTATAAGGTTATACTTCTTTGTTCATTAGGATTATAAGTGTCTGGAGAATGTGTAAGTCAACAAACAGGATTTCAAGTAATTTTATTATTAAACTACAGAGTTTATATCTACATGCATGTATGTAGATATGAACAACATATAAATCTGCAGCATTTCCTAGCAAATTCTTATACATAATGCATATTATATCATATTAAACAAAATCATAAGAGTTCAGCAATAGTTTTCTGTATTCTAGTAATTATATGTTTGCCTTGCCCTCAAATCATCCTGAAATTGCCAGGGCCTTATCACCTCTGAGCTCATTATCTGGTCCGCTCATGGTAGACTACAACACACTGTCTTTGGGAGTTTTAAGGCGGAAGTTAATTCCTTCTTTTCTCATGTGAGGGAGTGGAATGATTCCTACACTATCCCTTCAGCTGCCTGGATGGATGTCTCCTTAAGCAAAAATGGAATCTGGAGGAAAGAAGTTGTGGAGAAAAGTGAAGGGGAAGACTTTACAGTAATCCCATGACCCCATAGTGAGAGGTTTTCTTTGTCCTCATCTACTATGTTCCTTACTGAATAATATCCAATTCAGTATTTTTCATCCTTATGGGGAATTAAAATTCACAAATCATTTTTACTGGGATTATGGCATTTTAGGGTACAAAGTATATACATGCACACTTTCATATTCAGTTAGCTTTATTCAGCTTAAAGTTTCTCATTCTCTTTATTGTTTTCCTACAACCACAAGTTGACTAGCTGTGACCTTTGGGTCGTTCTAAATTTGGGGGATAACACAATTGTACTTCTCATCCTACCTAAGCAGAAGCACTAAAGGTATTTTTTTTAAACCATTTTTTTCCTATTGAAGTATAGTTGATTTACAATGTTGTGTTAGTTTCAGGTGTACAGCAAAATGATTCAGTTATACGTATACATATATCTATTCTTTACCAGATTCTTTTCCCATATAGGTTATTATTATAGCATTGAGTAGAGTTCCCTGTGCTGTACACTAGGTCCTTGTTGTTTATCTATTTTATACATAGCAGTGTGTATATGTTAATCACAAACTAATTTATCACCCCCACCACCTGCTAAAGGTATTTTTTTTTTTTTTTTTTTTTTTTTGGCAGTATGCGGGCCTCTCACTGTTGTGGCCTCTCCCATTGCGGAGCACAGGCTCCGGACGCGCAGGCTCAGTAGCCATGGCTCACGCGCCCAGCCTCTCCGCGGCATGTGGGATCTTCCTGGACCGGGGCACGAACCCGTGTCCCCTGCATCGGCAGGCAGACTCTCAACCACTGCACCGCCAGGGAAGCCCTAAAGGTATTTTTTTACCACATAATTTGTCCTGAAAATGCAGAGTACTTTCTCTTTGGTCTCTATTATTTTATGACAAAAATATTATCCTTTAATTATCTGTATGTGAATTCATTTATGTATTTTGCAGAGAGAATGCAAATGGTTCTAATAGAGCCAGATCAGTGGTAACAAAGGCACTGAGTTCTTCAGGAAACTGAGGATTGAAAAGCTTGAAAGGCTGAGCTTGAAAGGCTGAAGGCTATCTGAGGCCTCTGACCATAGAAAGTTTATCGTAACTTCTTGGCTCACCTGCGCCTTTAAAAATTCCTTTGTCCTTTGTCTAAAGTGGTATCTAGTGTAGGGCCATGACTTGCACTAATCATCAACTCTTCCTTTAGAATCTTAACATGTAACTTCTTCTAAAGAAATTTGGTTCCCCATGCTCTCCATGGCTCTCTGTTCTCTGCTCAAACCCAATGTGTAAAAATCATGAGTTTCTAATCACAATCTATCAGGAAACCACTTAAGACAAGTTTTCCTTAGACATTTATCTTTCAAAAGGAACACCAGGATATGATATAAATACACCTGTTACTATTATTGTGTGGTTATTCAGACTCCTGTCAGCCTTGTAGTTTTATTTTTTAAAATACTGTATTTTTGAAGAGGGGGAAAAAAGCTCACCACACAATTAGTAGGACAGTATTAATCGGGATAAAGGGATTTTTGAACTGCGTGAAAGGCTCCCTTAAAGCTGACGTCCTTTTTTACAGTTCCATCACTGACTTAGTTGAAAATGTGGAAAGCAGGCTCATTAAAAACATGGATGATCAAAGCTTGAAGAGGGAATGGAGATATTTGAGGACAGAATTAGGATTTCAAGAAGATGAATGATGGCTAAAATAATCAAGTGGAAATATTATAAGGATATATGTAAATGCTGAACTTGAGCTCTAAAAGTCAACTGCACAAATACAGGTTAGGGCAATACCTGGCTTGAGAGCAGGTGAGCAGGTGTTCATCAATACTAATTAACAATAAAGCAAAGCAGGAAACAGAATAAGCTATGGAGTTTCCATTTAAGCCAATAATATGATATGTTCTCTAAAATAGCTTATGTAATCTTACCCTGCATAATCTTATTAAAAAAGAATAAAACATCCTATGTAAATATATATATTTCTGTAAATATATTTATGATTCATGTGTGTTGATATAAATTGTAGAGTGAGGCATGTGAAGCCATACAGATAACAATTACATTGGCTAGCTTAGGGGACTTAAATTTTTTTTTTATCCAATCCTGTTTTAAGAATTTAAAATTACAATTACAGTATATAAAATAAAATAATGTCGGGCTTCCCTGGCGGCGCAGTGGTTGAGAGTCCGCCTGCTGATGCAGGGGACACGGGTTCGTGCCCCGGTCCAGGAAGATCCCACATGCTGCGGAGCGGCTGGGCCTGTGAGCCACGGCCACTGAGCCTGTGCGTCCGGAGCCTGTGCTCCGCAACAAGAGAGGCCACAACAGTGAGAGGCCCGCGTACCGCAAAAAAATAAAATAAAATAATGTCAAGGGTACATGGAACTCCTAAAGAAGTAAAAATAATAATAGCAACAATAACTATATTCCTGTTATACTTGTGTAGCAAACTACAGTTTATGTAATAAATTATTTTATTATTAATTAAAATTATTCTTTAATTTTAATTGGTTCCTTACAACTCTGTAAGATAGGTAAGGTAGGACTTCTTTTACTTCTAGGTATTAATGCAAACTCAGGGAGGCAAAGTGATTTAATTTGATCTGAGTTCCAGTGGTCATAACAATAACACAAATATGTCTTTCCAGAAGCATTGCTGTGGATGAGTCAGAATAGCATCCAGAGGAAGAAAGGCCTGGTTTGGTATTCTGTGTTGAATGTATGCATATCTAAATGGGAAAGTATAATATACAGTGTAAAATAATATCTTAGCATATATTTTATATAAATAATATAATAGAAAATAATGCACTGTAATGTAATAAAGTTAGAGATTTAATCATATATTCATTTCATTTAATGTTTTAGTAGGCATATTAAAAAACTGAAATTCATCAAAGATAAACATAGAAAGTGTGCTAACATTCTAAAAACCATGGCTTAGGAAACTAACTTGAAGGAACCAAGAAATGGTTTTAAAGAGCAAGCTCCAAAAGAGTCGGGATCATTTCTGTAGGCACAGAATAATTATTTGTTCAATGACATAATTTCTGTCATTATTTATTTGAAGAAAAGACATTTGAGTTATTTCAGAGGATAGTCATAGAAATAAGAGCTGAAAGTTATATTAAGACAAATTCCAGCTATATTCATAGAAAGAAGAAATTTCTCATGACCAATGCTTTTTTGAGGCTTTTAAAAGTATTTGGGATCACTCCACTGCAGGAGTCTCTTAATTTTAAGTGTCTACATTTTAGTTTAAGTACCAAAACCTGTTTTGCTAACAGTAGAATATTTTTCAGGTAAAGAATAAGCCATATACATCCAATAATTTTCTATTGAAACTTGGACGATTGTCAAAACTTATAAAATAATTTCCATGACCTCAAGGAAAGACTAAATAATTCATTGTGCTTTTGAACTGAAATATGCCATGTCAGGAGTAGGCAAGAGTGGACTAGGATTAGAAGTTTGTGAACATAGACAGTATTCAAAAATCTTAATTTAAAGAAGTCCAACTTCTCAATTATCTAGGTATGCTTTCTTCGTCTAATCTTTCTAATTTTTAATGTGAAGTGGCCAAAAGGAAAAAGGACCATAACTGGAGGAAAGCTTCATGTTTGGGTTGGAGAGTGATTATGTATAACATGCATAGTAGACTTTGTTTACTGGGAGAAAAAAAAGTTTTGATGACATATCAATAATTGTTAAATTTCATTTTTACAGTTTTCTTGATTATGGATAAATCCACTGAGTTTCGAGTATATCAGGAAATTGTATATGGGATACTGTTAGTGGGGCTTCATGTCACCTTTCAGAAGAACTGAATTCAGAACAGTGCAATATGCTTTAAGCATGTAATAGATCTTTTTTAAAACTTTTATTTGTTTTGGCTGTGTTGGGTCTTCGTTGCTGCGTGTGGGCTTTCTCTAGTTGCAGCGAGCGGGAGCTACTCTTTGTTGTGGTGCGCAGGCTTCTTATTGTGGTGGCTTCTTTTGTTGCGGAGCACGGCTTTAAGCACGCGGGCTTCAGGAGTTGGGGCACGCGGGCTTAGTTGCTCTGAGGCATGTGGGATCTTCCCGGACCAGGGATCGAACCTGTGTCCCCACAGAGCCAGGGTACAGGCACTTGATGCTTTCTATAATTTTTCAGCATGTAATAGATCTTGATAGTCACCAAGAGAACATATTTTTGTCTTTCTTGTTTTAAAATAAATGGCCTATTTTTTCTTTGATGATCAGTTTATTTCTTAAATATATATCAAACTAAATTGATTTTGTTGAGAGTTAACCTCATTATTCAATTCATTTAAGAACAAATCTGTGAAATGCGAGTTAAAAAGTAACTTGAAATTTAAGACAAACAATACTTATGCTGACTGATATATGCATTATCAAATTTTGGAACACATTTAAAAATCTACAGATTAAAGAACAGCAATTTATGCATGAAAGACAGGCCAGAGATCTGATTTTTTGGAGCAATAAAAATATTTATTTTGTAAATTCCAATATTATATATTGGATTATATATTATATATAAAATATATATATGTGTAAATATATGTATATATGTATATTTGGGGATGTAGAAGGGTTATAGACTTATTTTCTTAGGACATATTATATAATAACTTAGAAATAACTTTTTTGATCAAGTAGGTATAAACTCAAGGTTCAGGACAACTTAAAGTTTTGTGGTGGGTGTATTTCATACATATAATATATACTAAAAAGTGTCATGGTAAATATAAAATGTGAACAAAACTCTTGCAAAAAATTAAAATGAATGTTTGTAGTATTATAGCTTGTATTTCTCACTAGTATTTACTGAAGTGAATGTGTTACCTGATCATTGCTTCAGTGTTTATGATTAATTGAAGACTCAGCTTGCCTGTCTGAATGGGGAAATTTTGATCTTTCTATTTAGCTTGTATTTCCGGAAAGGTACCCTTGTATCCCTTGCCTACTTTCATAGGCGAAGAATGGCCTTCCGAGGCTGTACAGAAGCAACAGAACAGAATTCATAACTATGATTTTCAGAGTAATATTGTGTCTCAGGGGGCAATACAAATAACTGACTCATTTTCTGACTAGACTAGTTGTATGGTAGGACAGCAATCTTTTACTTAAAGTTTCTCCATCTAAAAAAAAATGGATATATCATGAATACCTTTATCTTTCTGGGGATGAAAATAATTTACAGGATATGTTAGAGTACTTTGTAAGTGTATAATGTTCTGCAAATGCTCAATAATTAAGAGAACAGCTCATTTAAAAAATATAAATCAAGTATCTTAGAGGAAGAAGAATTGCAGGAAAGAAACCAGGCAAAGTGCCACTGTGTCAGTGCTCTCGGCAGATTGTCTAGCTGCAGCGAGGTATGGTAGTTTTTATCAACTCCTCCTTGCAGCATAAACCTGGCAGACACCAGATTACCCTTTTTTTAAAAATTTATTTTTGGCTGCGTCAGGTCTTAGTTGCGGCACGCAGGATCTTTGTTGAGGCATGTGGGATCTTTCATTGCCCCGCGCGGGCTCTTCCTTGTGGTGTGTGGGCTTCTCTCTAGTTGTGGTGTGCAGGCTCCAGGGCGCGTGGCCTCTGTAGTTTGTGGCATGCAGACTCTCTAGTTGAGGTGCGCAAGCTCAGTAGTTGTGGCGCATGGGCTTCTTTGCCCCTCGGCATGTGGGATCCTAGTTCCCTGACCAGGGATGGAACCCGCCTCCCCTACATTGTAAGGTGGATTCTTTACCTCTGGACCACCAGGGAAGTACCCCAGATTACCCTTTAGAGCTCCTTGACCTTGCCCAGTGACAAGATCTCTGACTTAAAAGAAGTAATATGCACCCACTCAGTATGACACATGCTGGGAATAGAGAACATGAAGGTTTTCATGGAGCTTTGGGGAAGGCAGGGGATTAAATAAATCTTGATAATATCTTGCACCGAATTGACAAATAGCATGGGAAGTGCAAGCTGCTCAGAGCACACAGTAGGAGCACAGAAGCTCTTTCAACGTGAAGGTAGAGATAGTTGGGGAAAGCTTTCCAGGGAAGTGTCTTGTGCTTAGCTCTCTGCTACTGGGCAGAAATTTGTGCTAGGAAAGGGGCATAGTGCCCAAGGAGGTAACAATATGTACCAAAAAAATTCCAAATAGAATTATTTTAGAATTTTTATTTATTCTATTTTTATCATTTGTTGACTGTCATCTCTCTTCAGTCTGTATTTGATCATGTGTCATTCTCTCCTACCTTCCAGGTTGTAAAATTTCCTTATTGCATAATAAACTCCTGAGTATCTGACACTTACTCATAAATCTTAAAATTCAATCAAAAAGAAGCACCCTCCAGACACGATGGTATTTGAGCTTTCTTGTATGTGAATTTTCGTCTTCACATATCTATGCCGGTAAAAATAATTTAAGACATAACCCAAATCCTATCTTCTTCATAAATTTTCTGATTCCACTCTTTGGAAGAAGACTTTCCAGAAAAATACATTTATTGTCTATAATGTTAAGTTGTTACTTACCCCTTGTTATGTTTTCTGGGACTTCCCTCACAGAAAATATTCAAATCATAGAATTATTTAATCTGAAAAGAAAGCATGACTGCTTCAAAAAAGAAATGAAAAGTTATTTATATGCCATAATTATATTTTGAGCTTGTGAGTCTTAATACTATAAAGTTCGAATGTATCCTTTTACTCTGCTCTGCCTCAAACATTGACTGATTCATTCTGAAGAATATAGCACATCTATTTTATAGCTTGAGAGTTTTTTTTTTTAACAGTTCTGGTTCAAAGCTATAAAATTATGCCTAAGATATTATACTTTTCTGTGTGTTTATTTTTGGTTCTCCAACTAGATTTTAACAAGCCCTATAAGATAAGAATTTTTATTCCTTCTCCCCCTCTTCCTTTTCTTTTTCTTTGCCTTTTCTCTCTCTCTCTTTCCCTCCCACCTTTTCTTCCTTCTGCTCAGGCTTCCATATTTATTCAGTAAATATGATTAAAATACACATGCACTTAGGGAGGATGTGAATGCTAGAAAGGCGCTGGCTTAAATTAAGTAGTCTAACATAAAGAACTACCAGGATATATCATGGAAACAATGTGAAGGTAATACAGTTAGATTTCAAGAGATGCTAGCATTGGGAACTGGAAGATGTTTACTTACTAAAAATAGCTACTTGATCTTTTTCTCTCTATAAGAAAAACATATTCTCTAATCTCCAGTTTTCTTTTTTGTGTCTACCCCAATTTTTTCATTTTCTTTGTAAATCTGACTCAACTAGGCTTTTCATCACACACACGACACAAAAATGGCAGCACATCTTTTTCTGAGAAGCATGACCTTCTAGATTCAGGACCACCACCAACTGACTCCTAGGCTTTTTATTTCAGAGTCCAAATTCTGGAGAGAGAGAGAGAGAGAGAAAGAGAGAGAGAGACAGAATTGAATTGAATCTGCTCAGCTCATGGGTCAGTTCTCCACTCTTGATCCAAACAAAAGATGGGGAAGGATCATGAAGGGACAAACTTGGCAAGAGACACTATCCCTTCTGGCTAGAATCACTGTAGTATGGGGACAGTTCATCAGATAAGAGAGCATCCTAAACCTGTCAGCTGTATTTGTTATATGTAGGCATTATGAATATCAAACGGTTACATTTCAGGAGACAAAGCTTGAGCTAGAATAAAGGAATGAGATTCAAAAAGAAATAATGAGCATAAAGCTTCACAAATACATCAATAAATTTAAACTATTATTGACACATTAAATGAAAATATGTAATCTGAGAAGAATAAAAATTAAATGAAATATATTTCATTTGAATTACTTTATTTTAAACATTATAAATATGGATTAGAAGTTTCAAGATGATTCATTCAGCTATATAATGAAATGTGTATGTCATATGTGTACATATATTGCCTACCACATTCTCTTTTCTGTTCTAGATTTTAAGGAGATGACAGTGAAAAATATTATAGTAGATGATTTCTACAAGTAGTACTATTACTAGGGGAAACAGATAAGTGAACAGAAAGTTACAGTGCATTATAAGTTATGTGAAAGGACAGGTTGATTATGGGAGTACATGAGAAGAAATTACCTCCATCTTAGGAGTCTGGGAAAGCTTTCTGAAGGATATTACATATAAGTTGAGACCCAAAGAATGAGTAGGAATTAATCAGAGAAGGAGGTAGAGAAAAGAATTGCAAGCAGAGGAACTGCATGCGTAAAATGCCTGAGATTAGAGAGATGATGACTGGTTTAGGGAACTTAAAGAAGTTGATTAAGTCTGAAATGTGAAAAAGTAGCAAGGGATGTGGCTCAGGAGAAAAGGAGGCACAGATCAGGAAGCACCTGGTAAGACATTCTAGAGTTTACCTTAAGAGCAATGTGGAGCCATTATAACATTTCATTCAGGGGCAGAACATGATCAGATTTGCCATTTATAAAGAAAAAGAGCTCTGCTCAGTGTGGCAAAAATCGGAAGGAAGCAACATGAATTTTGAGAGTATTGCAAAAATTCTGGTGCAATGTTATTGGAGTTTATAAAGAAGTTGGCAGTGGGAATGGAGAGAAGTAGAAGGAGTCAAAAAGTATTTTGGAAATAAAATCTATAGAATTTGATGGTTGTAGGGAGTAATGAAGATAAAATTGTTCCCTATGACTCTCAGGTTTCTATTTGAGCGTACTGTCTGAATTGTGGTATCATTCACTAATATAGAGACACTGGAAGAAGAAAAGCAGGCTTGTTGGAAGAGAAAAACAATAATTTCAGTACTGAATAGGTAAAGCTTCAAGAACCTGAAAGGCATCCATGTAAGTGTGTCCTTAGTCTCTGGAAAGCCACTGTTTGCTACCAATATTTAGTAGCAACTTCTTATTTTTAAGACACAGTTTAGTCCTGATAAAAATACATTAAATACCTTCTAACTTTCTAACTTTAGTCTAACCACACTCCACCCCTCAATTAATTTTTCTAAAATACATTTCCGATTATGTCACTGACCAGTTCAGTATCTTTAATGTTTAATAAAGATTGCTGCTAAATGGAAATTACTTATTCTGCTACTATTCTGTACATAGAAGATACTCAGATTTTTAATGATTCATAGTTTTCATTTCTTTAAATTCACTTATTGAACACCTGCAATACACAGCACACTATTGAGATACAAAAGTAAATAGGATGAGGTAATGATCTTCAATAGAGTTTAAATCTATATAACTTTCAAATTAACTTTAAATAATTGTGTATCACAAGAGTGAAGTAGAAATATCAAAAGAAAGAGTGCTTTGAAAGTGCTGTCATTCAGTAAAGCCTCAGGAGCCCAGAAATGTTAGGGAATTCATAAGGGAATAAAGATTTACCATGTGGGTATTGAAAAGATACTAAAAACATGAAAAAAAAATAGATTCTCATTTATCTAGTGATGAAAAAGGTCATTCATTACTTTTGTGAGGACGATTTCAGGAGATCAGTGAGTCCCTAAGTCAGTCACAAGAATATCATAGAGAGAAATGAAGAGAGCAACCATAGTCTACATTCAATTGGCTTTTAAATAAATGGATGAATTTGATGGTTAAAAGCTGGAAGGAACTAGAACTGTGATTCAGATATGTGTGTGTGTCTGTATGTTTATATTTACGTATGAGTGTATGTATATCTTTGTAAAGCTTATAAAGAATCCAGACAATTGGGGTCTCCAGAGAGAATGTGGTGGCAAGGGTTATCAGTTTAAAAACGTATTCAGTATCCCATGCTCTTGGATTGGAAAAATTAATATTGTTAAAATGGCCATATTACCCAGAGCAATCTATAGATTTAACGCGATCCCTATCAAATTATTCATGACATTTTTCACAGAATTAGAACAAATAATCTTAAAATTTATATGGAACCACAAAAGACTCAGAATTGCCAAAGTAATCCTGAGGAAAAAGAATAAAGCTGGAGGCATAACCTTCTCAGACTTCAGATAATACTGCAAAGCCATGCTAATCAAAACAGCATGGTATTGGTGCAAAAACAGACATATGGATCAATGGAACAGAATAGATATCCCAGAAATAAACCCATACACCTACAGTCACTTAATCTTTGACAAAGGAGGCAACAATATACAATAGGTAAAAGACAGTCTCTTCAGCAAGCGGTGTTGGGAAAGCTGGAAGCTGTATGTAAATCAATGAAGTTAGAACACTCCCTTATACCATATACAAAAATAAACTCAAAATTACTTAAAGACTTAAATATAAGACAAGACACCAAAAACTCCTAGAAGAGAACATAGGCAAAACATTCTCAGGCACAAATTGCAGCAATGTTTTCTTAGGTCAGTCTCCCAAAGCAAAACAAATAAACAAAAGGGACCTAATCAAACCTATAAGCTTTTGCATAGCAAAGGAAACCATAAACAAAATGAAAAGACAACCTATGGAATGGGAGAAAATGTTTGCAAATGATGCAACTGACAAGGGTTTAATTTCCAAAATATAAACAGCTCAAACAGCTCAATATCAAAAAAATAAACAACCCAACAGAAGACTTAAATAGACATTTCTCCAAAGAAGACATATAGGTAGTCAACAGACACATGAAAAGATGATCAATGTCACTAATTGTTAGAGAAATGCAAGTCAAAACTACATTGAGGTATCACCTTGCACCAGTCAGAATGGCCATCATCAGAAAGTCTACAAATAATAAATGCTGGAGAGGGTGTGGAGAAAAAGGAACTTTTCTACACTCTAGGTGGGAATGTAAATTGATGCAGCCATTATGGGGAACAGTGGGGAGGTTCCTTAAGGAACTAACATCAAAGTTACCCTATGATCCAGTATTTCCACTCCTTGGAATACTTCCAGAAAAGATGAAAACTCTAATTTAAAAAGATACCTGCACCCCAATGTTCATAGCAGCACTATTTACAGTAGCTAAGATATGGAAGCAACCTAAGTGTCCATTGACAGATGAGTGGATAAGGAAGATGTGTAACATATATATAACGGAATATTACTCAGCCATAAAAAAGAATGCAATAATGCCATTTGTAGCAACATGGATGGACTTAGAGATTATCATACTAAGTGAAGTAAGTCAGACAAAGACAAATATCATATGATATCAGTTATGTATGGAATCTAACAAAAGATTCAAATGAAATTGTTTCGAAACAGAAACAGATTCACAAACATAGAAAACAAAATTATGATTACCAAAGGATAAAGGAAGGGAGAGATAAATTAGGAGCTTTGGATTAACAGATACATACTATTTTAAAAGAGATAAACAACAAGGTCCCACTGTAAAGCACAGGGAACTATTATATTCAGTGTCTTGTAATAACCTATAACGAAAAGAATCTGAAAAAGAATACATATATATATACACACATATATATATATGAGTGATTCAGATTTATCTGAATCACTACTGTACATTGGAAACTAGCACAAGATTATAAATCAACTATAATTCAATGAAAAAAAATATGCAGACATATGTACAAATAATAAAAATTGACTACGTGTGATTAGACTATGGGCATGGAGAAATAAATTACTGCATATTTAAGTTAAACCAGAGGAGAAGAAAGATTGAGAGAATTATTATTGATAATATTCTATTTCTTGTGAATAAGCTCTGTAAAGAAGGATGAGAGATTGAGGTCAAGCAAAATATTGAGAGTTCCGTTATAAGAAGAGAATCCAAAAGAGTTTTGGACAATCTCATATCTGTGGAAATACAAAACAATAGAATTCAGGGCTGTCAAGCAATCAGGACTTGAGGAAGCAATGTCCTAGATAAATGGCAGATATAGCCAAGCATCCAGTGTTCACTAGCTTTCTCTCTTGAGGAATTTGTGGAATTCTTAAGTTCCACAAGGTAAAACGTAAGCATAAAACCTCTACAAAGCAGAGAGGCAAGTTTAAAATTCTAAGCAGACAAAAAGTATAGATCAGGAATTGCCAAGGAAGAAGGGCCCTACTAAATGACCCAGACTTTTAGATCTGAAGGGCTAGGTTCTAATCATAGTCATGAATTAGAGGTAGAGAATCAACCTTACAAAAACTGCAGCCCAACTCCGAGTCATGCAAAGACAAGGAAAAAAATATTGTTAGCAGAGAGAACAAAAAAGACATAAATTTCACAGGAGCAAAATAAAATTGTGGAGTATATTTTCAAGAAAAATGAAAGCGATCAGAAAACAGTGGAATGGCATGTTTTTTAAAGTGTTGAAAGAAGACAACTGTCTACTTGCAGTTTCATAAACTATCCTTCAAAGGTGAAGATACAAATAAATATTTCCTGACAAAAATGGGAGAATTTTTGCAATACAAATTAAATTTTACACATTGAAAAATACTAAGGAGCATTCTTCAGGTTAAGGAAAATGCTGGGATATGGAAATACAAATATGCATGAAGAAGTTAGAGCCCTGAAAGGGCAAACATGTGATTCAGTATGAATGAATATTCACTGCACAAAGTAGCAAAAATGACTTATGGTGTCTACATGTTAAAAGGCATTACTATACTAACACAAAATATGGGATAGGTACATGGAGCAAAGGTGTTTTAGAGCCATAGCATTTTCTGGGAAATGGTAAAAGTTATAACTTACATTGGAAGGTAATAATTTAAGTATGAATATTATAATCTCTAGGACAGTCTTTCTCACTATTTTTATCCTAGAAAAACCCTTGAAATAATAATTTTCGGATCTCAGGAAAGTTATGCATAACAATTATCATAACTATATTTCACAGAACATTAGTTTGATCAGTAAATTGTAGATATAATGATGTAATATTATTTTCAATGCTCTTTTTAATAGCAAATGATACTTTGTATTTTTTTGTCTATTATACTAGCCTTTTCTTTTTGTGTTATTTCTCTTTCCCACAAAAGATATCAATCTAATGAAATTCAGTAGTGTAGGTAGAAAAAAATTTAGTTTTCTCTTTAAAAAATTATAACTTATTTTTATCTTATCCAAGATATCTACAAAGTATACCATACCTAATAAAATATGGTACATAGTATGTGGTATGCATAAGAATGGTTTTTACTCCTATTTAAAAATAAAAATAATTTTTTACTCAACTTTCCTTTAAGATAATCAAGCTTAGCTTAGTTTTCTTAAAATTAATCTTCTTCACAGATTTTAAATATATATAGTTTTACATATATATAGTTTATAAACTAACTAAATTAACTAAAACCATCAAGCCAATCTCTAGCTTACCCTTTCTCAGAAACCTACTCTATTGTCCCTCCTTCTTTCTTAGTAATAGAACTGCTAAAATAAAGACCTCAATTTCCTGTTCCCTTACAAATTGGTGTGGCCATGTGATGAAGTACTGCTTATGGGATTTAAGTGGAGGTAGTGTGTACAAATTCCAGGAAGTGTTTTGAAAGGGAATGCTGTTGCCCTTCCTCTTCCTTTTCTGTAGTATACACATAACAACGGCGGAAGCTCGGGCAGCCATCTTTCACTGTAACCTGGTGTCCCGGGAAATGAAAAGCAAACAAGGCAAAGCAATGAGATCAGAGGATCACTTTACCCCGGGACCACTCTTTTGCCAGTGATAACTAGACTCTTGTTTGACCCCTTATGTTGAGTTTCTGTTTCTCAGAAACAAAGGGAATTCTCACTCAAAGGGATTCTGTGAAAGGGCATTGAATACAAGTGACAGAGGAGATCTCCAGAACTGATAATGAAGAAAAATCTTAGGTTTTGAGGGTGTGGTGTTCAAAAAGGGCTATACTTTATTTTTTATCATAGAAAGTCAAAATGTAATATCTGAAACTGGAACATTTTGATTTAGCAACATAAACACATTATTTAGGAATATGAGTTTAACATACCAGAGAGAACATCTAAGACAGCCAAAATGAGTTGCCTTTGGGGAGTGGAAAGCAAAGGTGAAAAGGGGTGAAAATGAGTGGCACAGAGGAATGTTATTTTCCATTATGAGCCCTGGTGAACTATTAGATCAATTAAACTCTGTAAATGTATTACCTTATCATTTACTATATTTATAGTGATAAACACGAAAAATTATTTTTAAAGATGAAATAGATATTTAAACTTGTGATCTGTATTTTCTACTGCACCTGTATGAGAATGGTAAGAAAGTTCTATTGTTTGTGCTAGTTGACTTACCAGAAGGTGATTTAAAGAAATGGCATTCTTAAATTGAGAGACAAAGGTCAAAGACAAGCAATGCCTTAGCTGTTAAAACGTATATCATGAAGCACGGATCCTTAACTACATACAGTGGCAGTCCACGGGGAGTGAGGAGGAGTGCCTTTAGTTTGTATCTGTGACTTATTGCTATGACATGACACTATTACATTTTGGTTTTTAGCATTTTTAAAGACGAAGTAATAGTTATGAGAGATGAAGAACTCAGAATTAAGTACTGTAGTTATACACAGAAGGGTAATTTGGTTTTGATGTATTGGCTCAAGCCTGTTAACGAATAATACCAAATTTTAAGTAGCATCTCACCAGTTTGAAAAAGAGGTAGCATCATTATTAATGTCTAAACTATAGTGTGTTTCACACAGGATTATGGTAAAGGTCAGGCCATGTTTCTCTGAATTAAAAGCTATTCTGAGCTATCGCATTCCTAATCAACTGAGACCTAAGGGTGCATAGCTCAGTTATAATGAGGCACAATGAATTTAAATAAACTGCAAGATACAGTATAGTGATTTATATGTGCACTGTGGTATCCTTTTAACTCATTAGCATGAATGATACTATGTGTTTGCAACTGTTTTTTGCTGTATGACTATTTTTTAATCACAATATTTCTTAGTAAAAATGCCTTATGCTCCCATTTCTTCCTGTATGTGTAAAGTAAAAGGTAATGGGTGCTTCTGGCATGTACCCAAACATGAGTTACAGCAGAAAGGAACCAGCAAATATCCACTCAAATAAATTTCATAAATTAACCATTTGTAACTATGCTTACATGTTTATGGTTTCATGGTATAGAATTGCCATGAGAATTGAGAATAAGAATTGAAGGTTATATGTAGGTTTCTGAATTATACTTCAGACTTATTTTTGTGGAGGAATTAAAAAAAATCATTAAACACATTGGAGCATTTATTAAATAACACCAAAATTTAGCCAGAAACTCTCTGCTTAATAATTCAGAAGTCTTATTTACCATCTTCCATCATCTTATGTTTACCCAATAATTTTTGTAAACAACAAATCCCTATAGCTTGCTTATATATCAGGTTTACATAAACTATGGGGTTTATTTCATTTCGTAAAAGCCTTTTGTTTTCTTTATTTCTAGATGAAGAGAAAATCTTATGCATGACATGCATGATCAAACTTTTAACTAAAAAAGAGGAGTGATTGAATTGATAAAATTCTCTTTATAAATGGCTCAATTATATCTACTTTTTGTGGTGGTCAAAAGAGACTAGTTATAAGATCCTGAGAAATCTGTTTCTCCTAATGCTTAGGAAATCTATCCATATTATATTTATCTTAAGTTATGCTCTCTACACTTGAAATAGCCTCACTACTCCTAAAATTGAGTCAATTTAATACCATTGTATTAAAACAGGATTTTTGTCTTGGGGTTCAACTGCTTTTCAGTTTCATTATCAGTTACTTATCCTTCCCATTCTTTTTCTTGGTGAGTTTTTGCCTAATATACACTTGGCCTTTTACTTATTAATTCTAGAATAATGTGACAGATGTTTCTAAATATTCCTCAATATCTATTCTCCTTTCTTTCCTTTTAGAAATAGGCGTAAAGTTATACTTAGCTAAATGGCCATCCTACTACAAGCTTCATTTCTCAGTCTCCCTTGAAGCTAGGTATTATGGGCTGAATCGTGTCCTCTCAAAATTTATATGTTGACATTCTTACCCCTGTACCTCAGAATGTGACTGTTTTTGAAGATTGGGTTTTTAAGAAGGTACTTAAGGTTAAACGAGGTCATTAGCATGGGCCCTATGCCAATATGACTGGTGTCCTTATAAGAAGAGGAGTCTAGGAGACAGACAAATATATAGGAAAGACCAAGTGAAGACACCAGAGAAGGCACCATCCATAAGCCATGAAGAGAGGCCTCAGAGGAAACCCGCCCTGTTAATACCTTGATTTCAGACTTCTAGCCTTCAGAATTGTGAGGAAAATAAACTTCTGCTGTTTAAACCACTCAGTTGGTGGTACCTTGTTATGGCAGCCCTAGCAAACTAATACAGTAGGAGTGGCCATGGGATTGAGTTTGGGTTACTGGGGTATAAGCAGAAGTGATGTGTGAAGTTTCTAGATAATTTCCTTAAAAGACAAGGTGGAATATTCTGCCTTATCTCTTTTTCCTTTCTCACAGTCTTGAACACAGATATGGTAGGGACTCCACTTTGAGTGTTCAAATAAAAACAACACTTTGGGTGTGGTAGAGCAACAAGATGGAAAAAACCTGGCCCCCAAATGACCTTGTAGAGAAGAGCCAGCCAGCCAGGCAGGCAGAACGACTCATACCTGGACTATTATGTAAGAGATAAGTAAACTTTTGTCTTTTGTAAGCCACTGAATTTTTTGGGTCTCTATTATTGTAGTTTAGCCTTTAACCCTAACTAATAAAACATGTATGGCATAAGTACCAGGCACAGGACCGCTATTCTATTTCCATTTTAATTTTTCATTTATATTCCATACATAATAAATAATACAGTTATATGAAATAAACTATAACATTTATAATTTAAATATATAAAATTATAATATCCATATACTTTTTGATTGTATATTACATTGTCACACTACTACCATTTTCATTACAATTTCCTTTCAGGTCTAGCAGTAATATATCTAATGGATACTTGTCTTTCTTTCCTTTTCTTGGTCATTCTCAGGTGGTCTTTATGAACTATTATTAAACTCATTTTCATCCTTCATGAAGACCATCTGAGGGACCAAAGATATCACATAGTCATCATTGTACATTTGGAAAATGGGGTCCATCCACCATCACATACCCCTGGCTCCTATCCAAGCACTTATCTGAGGTGTTTCTGATTAAGTTCTATTATTATTATTACTATTATCAATATTTCACCAAATTATGAAGCTGGAAGCCATGGCCTTTTTTCCACAGGCTTATTGATTTTCCACACATTTACTTCAAATCATGCCATGTGATTTTTTTCTTTTTTAACAGATGTTGATAACCATGCTATGTGAGTTCAGTGGACATAATACCCACCCCTGCCATCTCCTACTAGTTTCTAATCATACTAGATGATTTATAGTAATTTTAAGGACCTTCATTATACAGAGCTCTTTTCTTATTTTTTTTGTAGTCAGAAAGTCCAACTCTCTTTCTAACCTAACTCTATATAATATTGCTGCTCTTTTTTGTTATCTGTTATGTGTTGAATAAGTGTGTCTTAATGCTTAAAACCTAAGATTTGCAGCAAAAGGAAAGATGATGCTCCTGGAATGAAGTAGTGCATCAAATGCTGCTAGTAGCCATTTAGAAATTCTTTCCATTGTGACTTACATAAAATAACTTGCAAGCAAAGCAGCCTCACAAACGTGTTCAACTGGAGTCCTGTTGGGAACTAAAAGATGGGCAGTTTCTTGCTCTCTAAAGAAAAGGATAAGTTTAGCTTGACTGAATGGTGGTAATTCTATCTCCCCACTCTTGGATTAAGTGATTAACCCACTGGAAGTCTGTGATCTGATTTGAAGTCCCTAGCTTCAAAAGACTCTCCACATGAGACCTATTCACATAAACCTGAGTTCCTCTAGATAGAAAAAAAAAATCTGTATTTACTCTTAATTTTTCTTTTCAGTTGATGAAATGTTTTTGAGTATCAATAGGATTTTGATAGTACCATAATTTCTTCTCAAATGCAGTACTGGGAAAGTAGAGCTTGAAGGTCCTGGCACATAGGGTTCTGTTCCATGGAATTCAGGCAGGAAGGAGATAGTAAATCACTCTTAGGGCTTTTTGAGGTACTTTCCTTGTCCTCCCATCAGATCAACTCTCATTCTAAGGAACAATGAATTGAGTTTGTAATTCATTGTAAGGGGGTTTTAACATGCCAAAATAAACATTTATTCTTTGAATTTTGAATGGGAAATGCAAATTTTTTGACTATCTGAACCCTGAAGAGTGTACTCAATTTGATAATTTCAGATTTAATTAGGTAATTGGGCATAGTTCTCAGTGGAGTAGGGCAAATAAAATACTCTTGGCTTGAGTGATCACTTTAATAAAGTGAGTTTCTTCCTCTCCATTAACTTTTGTTGAAAAATAATTCATTTAAAATAAGAGTTGAAACCACCATAGTCCTAAAACATCTCATAATTGAATGTCCCCCCACTCTCCAAATTAACACAGTAAAGCAAGGAAAATAAGGAGGCCTAAATACAAGCAAGCGTTTAACAGATACCCAAAAGGTTTGAGCTTCTGACATTGTATATGTATTTATGCTGTTAATTACCATCAGTATATGCTATATGCTGAGTATTACAATTTATGAAAATAGAATTATGTGAAAATTGTAGACTCAGACTTTATGGAATTAATAGTCTAAGGGAGGCATTTCTTTTATAATGACTTATTCAGGTATGTTGTGGTTGAAAGATTTCAAAGTCTAGCTAGACTCCTAAAATATTTGGAAGATAAATCTATCCATTTGTTCAGAAAATATTTGTTAAGCAAGTACTACATTCTGATTAAAATGGCCTTAAGTTTCCCTTCAGCTTGACTAAATTTTAGACAAGTTTCTTTCTGACTATAGGCCCCTGACCTCCCTTTTCATGGAGCATTTACTTTAGAAAACTTTCAGTTATAAATTCTGTCTCTGCCCCTTTGATATGTTACCCTTCTCCCAGCTCTTGCCAGTTTTACAACCCAGGAATATCTTTCTCAAGAACCTGGCAGCCGTCTCTTTGACATATAATCATCAAAAAGATAGCATCCTTAAAAAACAGAATTTTTGCAACTCAGAAATAACCTTGTAAACAGTAAAGAGCCTGTTTTACTCCAAAGAAGAATCTAAAATTTGAGTTAAAAAAAAAAGAAAGATAGCATCCCTATCTTTCAGTCTTTGTAGGAGGCTAGGAGCCTAACTTCGATTAGTGCCAATTAGCAGACACAGATGGCCTAATCACATTAACCACCCTCCTCCCTAACATTGTCCAGTACTTTTCCTGTAGCTTGCCCCAGTACTTAAGATCTCCCATTTTTTGTTTCAGTTGAGTTCATTCTCCCTCCCCTATTGCAATAGTCTTGAAAAAAGTCTTCCTTCCCTATTTAACTTGTACAATGTAATTTTTCTTTGACAATTCCAAATCCTGTATTAATAGGGAAAAAAAATAAGACATATTTGGGATAGGTGTTGTCCTTGCCCTCAAAGATCTTAGAAACTATTAATGCTGTAACAATTTCTTGAATGTAGAGGCAGCTTCAAGGAATGCTTCAGATATTGTATATTGCTTCAGATTGTATATTGCTTCAGATATTGTATATTATATATTGTAGATTCTATTTAATTTACATTTGAATTTATCCACAAACTTGGGTATTCTAGAGGTCCTCCAGACTGATGATGGTTATCTCAAAGTTTCTGAATCAGAACCCAGCCCAAATTTACACTCAAAACCAGGTTTACATGCAGGATGAATAATGGTGTTATTTAGAACATAATAAAATGGTATTTTACTTAGAAATATCTTCACTAGGATTATTGGATGATTGAAATCCCATATGTAGACATATGTCACTTTGTATTAACAATTACCTTTCTTTTCAAATATGATAATTAATTAATTTATATCTTATCATGAAATAATACATCATATAGTCCTTTGCAACATGAGGGAGCCAGGGTATCATAGGAACTTTGGGAAGTTGGCCTAGAGAGAAGTAGAGGGAGAAGAATGCTGAGAGTGCAGTTTTTGAAAGATTTCTGCAGAACTAATAGGTGGTGTTGAAGTTTTATTAAATAATTCACATAAAATGGATGCTCATAGAAATCAAAAGCATTAGCATTATTTGTAAAATTAGAGAATGACAATGGTAAAAAAAAAAAGGATTGATTTGGGGTCAGGAGTAAAGCTTCCAAAAGTACTTGATAAAATGTGCTTATTTATCTTGCTTTTTGCTTTGGTATATCTGTTTCTTACCATCTACTGGGACAAATGTGTTTTGGCTTCTCCCAATATAGCTTCTCCCAATATAGGTATACATAGTTACCTTTCTGTTTCTCTCTTCTTTCTCCGTTAATCTCTATCTAACTTTCCTTCTAAAAGTGAAATATTTGTGTGTATATGTTTGTATGTACGTTTATTTTTAGCTTTAATGAGGTATAATTGACAAATAAATTTATAACATAGCTAAGGTGCATGATGTGATGATTTGATACGTGTATATGTTTTTAAAGGATTCCCACAATCTACTAAAAATTAATACATCCATCACCTCACATATTTCCCTTTTTTTCCCCCAAGATTACACATATAAGTGATACCATGATGTAGTATTTGTCTGTCTTTGTCTGACTTATTTCACTTAATGTAATGCTTTCCAGGTTCATCCATACTGTCACAAATGACAGGATTTCCTTCTTTTTTAAGGCTGTATAATATTCCACTGTGTATGTGTGTGTGTGTGTGTGTCTGTGTGTGTGTGTGTCTGTGTAGTATAAAATACTGTTTTTTTATACATATATGTATATATACAGATATATATATATATTTTTTTTTCTTTTGCTGTACGCGGGCCTCTCACTGCTGTGGCCTCTCCCGTTGCGGAGCACAGGCTCCGGATGCGCAGGCTCAGCGGCCATGGCTCATGGGCCCAGCCACTCCACGGCATGTGGGACCCTCCCGGACCAGGGCACGAACCCGTGGCCCCTGCATCGGCAGGCAGACTCTCAACCACTGTGCCACCAGGGAAGCCCCTATATGTAACTTTTTAAAATCAATTCATCCACCAACAGGCATTTAGGTTATTCCCATACCTTGGTTATTGTGAATAATGCTGCAGTGAACATGTGAGCACAGTTATATCTTTGAGATAATAAATTCTTTAGCTTTGGATATATACCCAGAAGTGGGATTGCTGAATCATCTGGTACTTCTAGTTTTAATTTGTTGAAGAATCTCCATACTGTACAGAGGTAAATTATTTTTAAAGTAATGTAAATGTGTTTAATATGAAGAAATTCCATCTGATAGGAACATTAGCCTAGGAAGGGACTTGCATTTGCTGTATGTCAATCTTGCATTTGCTGTATGTCAATGACTTGCATTTGCTGTATGTCAATGCCCTGCCCACAGGCCTTCACATGGCTACCTTCTTTTTGTCATTCATATCTCAGCTCACATCACCTCTTTTTGAGGTCTTTCCTAGTTGCCAAAGATAAAGTAGCTTCATCCTCATACTCTGCTAAAATCACAGATAGATTCTGTCCCACCAGTCTAGTTTATATTATTCTTCAGAGCATTTATTACTACCTGGTATTATTCTTTCTCTAATTTATTTACTTCTTTATTAACTGTTTCCCCCACTAGTAAATAAGCTTCATGAAGTAATGGATATTGTCCGCATTGTTCAGTGTTATTTAGGAAGTCCCTAAATTATTGCTGATGCATAGCGCACTCTCAATAATTAAGGAAAGTCCATATTAAATTCTTTTTTTTGCCATAAGTATATTAACTCATTTCTCTCTCCCTTTCATCATGAATTAATTCACCATTATTTGAATTCCATGTTTTATATTTCCACTAAAAATTTCTTCTTCTTTTTCCAATTAAGGCTTCTAAATTCTAGTTGACAAATAAATGTTTGTTTGCAATTGTGTTTATTTTCCATTTTGTATTTGTGGCCTAGACCGTTGGGAAAATACATGAAAACTAGAATCTGTCTTATTATGAACAATTTATTTCAAAAATATGAAGGTTATATAAGGAACAGGGCTTTATCAAAACTTAATTTGTAGGATGAAAGGAGTTGACAGGTTCCATCACCAACTCATATATGCAGTATGAAAAGATTAGTCCCCATGAGAGGTCCTTCAAAGACATACTTTCTGGTTTTGTTTACTACAATCCAGTTTGCTTTGTTCTGTAGGTTGCTTAATATATCATTTGGTTCTACATGTTTCTTTTTCCTGATATTTCTTTTATACTGTCAGATCCTGCCATGTCCATTCAAATAGAAAATTGTCTGAAACTACCTAAGTCACAACAAATCTGCTGTGTGAATAAAATCTTTATGGAGAGCTGTGAGGTTTCCAAGGCACATGCATAATAGAAATTCAATATCACTTCATTTGAGTACAGGCAGAACTACCAATAGCTTCATATCACAGAGACCCACAAATTTGTGCTAAGAAAAGAATGATTACAACAGCATGCCAGGCCTGTGTATGGGAGCCTGGTAATGTATTCCACAGTCAGCAGTGTGAGTCACCCCAGGGTGCTGGTGTTAGGAGAGAGGGCCACTTCCGAATTCACAGTGGTATTAGAAGCTTCTAATATTAATCAAATCTGTTTTTTAATAACATATTCCTCAGTATAAAAGTTAAATTCAAATAGGAAAAATGGCAATCTGTAAAAGCTACTTTAAAATGGAGAATCTGGCATTAGCTTCTTTAACTTTAGTGCCAACGAAGCAGTTAACAAAAAAAAAGAAAAAAGCTTATAAATACAAAGTTTAATATGTTATCCATTTTTTGCTTAAAGTATTAATAAGTAATTCTCTGGACAAAAAGTAAGGTAGGAAAAATGTCTTACATGTTTGTGAGCATGTGTACAGAAAGGAAGAGAGAGAGAGAGAGCTCAAATGGGATTAGAATAAATATTAAGAAATTTATTGTCTCCTTTCTCCTTAGGATAATTTGTTATAATAAATGTTGCTGAAAATAAGCAGGGAAAAAGTTAAAGTTAATGAGGATTAAAATTATTTAAGGGCTATTTTAGACCAATTTATGATTAAATTTACCTTATGTAAACTATGACCTCTAAGAATATAGCTAATATAAACTTTAATACAATGAATTATATTTGCATCAGTATTTCACTTTGGGGGATATTTTTTTCAACAACATTTTTACCTAATACCTACATTATCAAAATAATTACAATCTAAAATCTAAATTTACTATATTAGCTAACAACATATATGAAAAAAATAATGATCTAATAATACTCCTTGGTTAGTTCATACATCATTTTCTAAAGATTTAAATGAACAACTAAAATATATATTTATATTTATAGTTCTTAAAGTCATATTAAAGCTCAGAAGTCTAAAGTCATTATTACAGTTGATCTTAATTTAGCATGAAAATGTGTGTCTATATAGTGCTCCAACTTAATAACTAGCACACTTTTGGATAACTGACACAATTATCTTTTTATAACTTCTAAAAGCAAAATAACTCATAACAATATATGATTATAAAGCAATAATTAATTAGAATCTTTGTTAGGTTGATCCAAGATCAACTTTATCTACTGATTACTTTGAAATAGTTACCATTTCTATGAGATCTGAGTCACATAGAGTTAAGATAATTTTAGACAGAAATGCATTCAAGACAGAGATGCATTTTTTTAAATTAAAACGTGGTAAAAGGGTACAAAATTTTAGTTATAAGATGATTAAAGTCTGAGGATCTAATGTCAAACATGGTAACTATAGTTGATAATACTGTATTATACACCTGAAATTTGTTAAGAGAGTAGAACTTAAATGGTCTCATTAAAAAAAAAAAGGTAATACGTGAGGTGATGGATGTGTTAATTAACTAGTTGGTGGGAATCCCTTTACAATGTGTACATATAGGAGGTCACCAAGATGGATGTTTTAGATAGATTACAATTTTGTTGTCAGTTATACCTCAGTAAAGCTGGAAAAAAATAAAATTTGACTGTGGAATGAAAAAACAAAAATAAAAAATAAGAATCTAGCCACAAAATATGACGAGCGAAAATTCTCCAAAAAACCCTCAAAAACCCATTATTTAGCAAACAGAGTGTTTTGATTACCTAAGAAAACTACTATTGTGTTAACCTGATGTCTTAAGATTTAAAATGACAAACTCTAGAAGTGTAAAAAGTGGTTTTTTTTCCCATTCAAGGAGTGCTGCCAACAAATTTAATCCATTTAAAGTAGTTGAACCATTAGAGGGAGAGTAAGTGTGATTTGGTCTCTGAATTAGTTAGGTCTCTATGAATTTTGGACCAAATCTGAAACTCTTTGAAACACTTTTAAAAAAGTGACTAAACATGAAAAATGTGATCCTAAATGGTACTGTTGAAGTAACATTTTACCAAAAAATGAAAAATTCATGTGCAGTATTATCAAATATTTTAAAAATATGTCAACTATTAATGTGATTCTGACTATACATGTAGTAAATTGGTTTGTCAAACGCAATACGCTATTCATCAGTATTTCTGAACATCTATAGGATAATTATAATCATTATTTGTATTGACCCGGATGATAATAACAGCTGTCACTTACTGAACACCTGCAATTTACCCAAACACTGAGTGCTGGTATTGTATGATGTTTAAGGCTATTGACTTTTTAGCCAGAAGCTGCATTCAAATCTTGTTTCTGTCACTTACTTGTTGTGGGAACTTAAGAAGATGATTTGTGCCTCAGTTACCTTTTCTGCAAAAGAGACAGTAATTTTATCTGCCTCATAATGTTGTGGTGAGGAAGCATTAAATGAGTTAATTCATTAAACCCCTTAGACCAATGATTGGAACATAGTGTTCAATAAATTTATCAACTGTTAACTATTACTTGATAGTTTAGATATTTAATCATGATAAAATATTTGTTATAATTATCTTATAGATAAGGAAACTGTGGCTATGAGATTTTATGCAAGTTGCCCCAAGTCACGTAGCCAGTAATAGAGTTAAAAACTCCCAAGTTTATGTTCTTTCCACTTTATTGCACTGTCTCCAGAGGTATTGTGAGATTCTGAATTTTCTTTTTTTGTACATTTATTTTTTATTTTTTTAAATTGAAATATAGTTGATTTACAATATTAGTTTCAGGTATACAGCATAGCAATTCAGTATTTTTACAGCTTATACTCTATTAAAAGTTATTATAAGATAATGGCTATAGTTCCCTGTGCGGTACAATATATCCTTGTTGCTTATTGACTTTATAGATAGTAGTTTGTATCTCTTAATCCCATACCTCTAATTTGCCCCTCTACCTTCCCTCTACCCTTTGGTAACCACTAGTTTGTTTTTCATATCTGTGAGTCTGTTTCTGTTTTGTATATTCATTCTATTGCATTATTTTTCAGATTCCACATATAAGTGATAACATACAATATTTGTCTTTCTCTGTTTGATTTATTTCAAACAGAGAAAGCATAATATTCTCTTGGTCTGTCCATGTTGTTGCAAGTGGCAGAATTTCATAATTTCATTCTTTTATGGCTGATTAATATTCCATTTTACACACACACACACACACACACACACACACACACACACACACACATACTACATGTTCTTTATTCTTTTGTCTGTTGGTGGGCCCTGGGGTTGCTTCCACATCTTGGCTATTATGAATTGTGCTATTATAAACATTAGGGTGCATGTATCTTTTGAAATTAGTGTTTTTGTTTTTTTTCTGGATATATATACCATAGATCATATGGTAGTTCTGTTTTTAGTTTTTTGAGGTGCCTCCATCGTGTTTTCCATAGTGGCTGCACCAATTTACATTCCTATCAACAGTGTATGAGGATTTCCTTTTCTCCACATCCTCACCAACATTTGTTATTTGTAGACTTTTTTTTTTTTTTTTTTTTTTTTTTTTTTT
>NW_020837948.1:43783559-44110310 GCF_003676395.1 Aethalodelphis obliquidens | reverse complement strand
CTTTCCGGACCGGGGCACGAACCCGTGTCCCCTGCATCGGCAGGCGGACTCTCAACCACTGCGCCACCAGGGAAGCCCTGTAGACTTTTTGATGATGGCCATTCTGACAGGTGTGAGGTGATATCATATTGTTGTTTTGATTTTCATTTCTCTAATGGTTAGCGGTGTTGAGCATCTTTTCATGTGCCTGTTAGCCAAGTGTATGTCTTTTTTGGAAAAGCGTCTACTTAGGTCTTCTGCCCATTTTTTGATTGGGTGTTTTATATTTTTGATATTAAGTTGGATGAGCTGTTTATATATTTTAGATATTAACCCCTTTTCGGTCATTTCATTTGCAAATATTTTCTCCCATTCTGTAGGTTGTCTTTTCATTTTGTCAGTGGCTTCCTTTGCTGTGCAAAAGCTTTTAAGCTTAATTAGGTCCTATTTATTTTTCTTTTATTTCTTTTGATTTAGGAGACAGATCTAAGATAATATTGCTATGATTTATGTCAAAGAGTGTTCTATGTTCTCTTCTAGGAGTTTTATGGTTTCTGGTCTAACATTTAGGTCTTTAATCCATTTTGAATTTATTTTTGTATATGGTGTGAGGAAATATTCTAATTTCATTGTTTTATGTGTAGCTGTCCAGTTTTCCCAGCACCACCTATTGAAGAGAGTGTATTTTCTCCATTATCTATTCCTGCCTCCTTTGTTGTAGATTAATTGACCATAAGTACATGTTGTAGATTAATTGACCATAAGTACATGGATTATCTAGGAGCTCTCTATTCTGTTCCATTCATGTATGGTCTGTTTTCGTCCCAGTACCATGCTATTTTGATTGCTGTAGCTTTGTAGGATAGTCTGAAATCAAGGAGGGTGATACCTCCAGCTTTGTTCTTTTTTTCTCAGGATTGCTTTGGCAATTCAGGATCTTTTGTAGCTCCATGCAAATTTTAGAATTATTTTTTTCTAGTTCTGTGAAAATGCCATTGGTATTTTGATAGGCATTGCATTAAATCTGTAGATTGCTTTTGTTAATATTTTAACAATATTAATTCTTCTAATCCAAGAGCTCAGGATATCTTTCCATTTCTTTGTATGATTTTCAATTTCCTTCGTCAGTGTTTTATGAATTATTCTTAAAATTCAGAAAAATTCTTAGTTTTCTGAATTATTTCTTAAATTACTAAAGAAATAATATAAACAACATCCATGATGTAATAGATGTATGTGTCCAACAGGTATATTAGCTCAATCCTCACATCAACAATATTATCTCTATTTTACATATGAGGAAACTGAGACATTGAGGAGATTCCTCACTTGCTCAATATCATACAGCTAGTAAGTGGCAGAGGTACAAATACTCCTTCAATATCTCTCTATGTCCCCAGGTATGTCTCTGTATGTCTTACATTTGCTCAGAAAGGGGTCAGCTCCTAAAGTTTCCACCTACTTGCCCAGCACTGATAGGCTCTATTCTGAACTACAGCTTCTGAGGCAACAGAGACTTCCTATTCTTCCTATTCTTTGTAATATTTATGGACCCTGCTGCTTCCCCAGAACTACTCTGCACAGCACAGTGGACACTTCCACTGTTCCTCTGCTGCATTGAGCTCTCTCTCCCAATTTTTATCATTAATGACTCTGTTAAGGGATCCTGAGGGAATGATGCTGTGTTCACTATGTATTGCAGCTTTCTAATTTTTCACTTTGCCTTCTTTTGCCTAAGATCTAATCATGCATGCAGGGACTATACTGGCAATGGATTCAATCAACAGCTACCGTATTTTACTCAGAGTGCCTCTCATCTAGATTGACTGAGGATATGATGCTGACTTAGGGTAATAATGTCTAGTCTCTTAAGACTTTATTCACCCCTAGTTTACAAGACATGCTTACATATAGCTGGAACCCAAGTGCACGTAGTTTAAGTTCTTTCCTAGGATTCTCCTCTGCATACATACAAATGAAATTTTGCCGGTTCATCAAATATACCCAACCATGCTTGGATCCTGAAAGGTGCTGATAGAAGGCAGCGACTCAAGCTGTAAACTCCACTATCCACACATAAAAGGAATTAATGGTAATGCTAGTTTGGAGTACTTTACTTCTTGACCATGTCAAATAACAGACTAGACTGTACAATTTTTTGAGCAATACTCCTGAACTATATTCAGAGCTTAGTAAACTTATGGTACTGATATACAAGCCAAAATATAATATGGAAATATAGATACTACTACTCTATTTAAATACTTGGGAAAGTGGTTGTAGTCTTAGGCATTTTATGAAATGTTATAATCTATATTCTTATTTAACAATTAGGTGTGCATATGTAATCACCAAATATATTATATATAGTTAAACATATATATTTTACATGTATAGTTAACTATATATATTATATATATAGTTAAATATACATATATAGATAAATATATATATATACATAGTTCAGATGTGCTGACCCTAGCTCCTGGCTTTAGATTGGCATGCCACTCAGATCAATGAACATATACTGCACCACTTTAGTTGGTTCAGGGCAGGGAATGTGAGATGAACTGTGACAGTGAAAACTCTGAGCCTTTTGCTTGAGCTATTAAGAGTACTATTAAGTCCAGTAGAATCACTGTTGACCATCTTCATCACCACATAGGAAGGACACGCTTGGGAATAAAGCCAACAGAGAAAATAGCCAAACAAGAGGGATGGGGAGGAATAAGTCTTGAGGATGCTGACTTTTAGTTGTGGGACATTTTAGTAAAGTGAATTGATACCTTCCCTTTTTTGTTTAAGAATTGAATTGGGTATTTTTATCTGCAAATAATAGAGTCATGACAAAGAGGGAAGAATAATTTTGGAATTTTAAATAAACTTTACTAATGAGCACTTAAAGTAAAAGCTTGAATTCCCATTGGAAAAATTGGCCTTGGTGTTTAACCTTACATTTAAAAAATATCTGTAGATATCTTTTGTCTTAATATTACTCATGTCAATGATAACTTTTTAATTAAATATAATAAAAGTTTCTTCTTTCTCTCTTTTTTCTCTCTTTCGCCTTCTCACTCTCCCTCTCTTTTTTCATACATCAAATTTAGAGATTAAAAAAGTTAACCCCCGTGAATAAAATGATAAATAAATATTGCTTTCATTTTTATAATATTAGATTTAAAAAAGCTATCCACCCAGGCAAAAAAAAACAAAAACAAAAAAGCAACTCTGTCAAAACTCTGTTTTCATTACTCATTAATTAATTAATAATTTGGGATTGCTTCTTGATTGAGTAATAATGCTTTATTTTACCAAAGCCCTGTATGCTATGGTGCAAATCTCAGTTAGTCTTACTTCTTGAGACATTGTTCACTACTATGTGTGCCTTTTGCAGACTCAGAAATTTAGAAATAGATGGAGCAATGTTAAATAACCTGCGATTATGACACTTCAGATATAAATCCACAATTTGACGTTCAGGAATTTCAAAAGCTTCCCGGTTGTGATATTGTGCTCTTGATTTCTGTTGTATCATTTGAAAATGTTTTATTCAAAAGTGTCTGGTTTTGTTTCTCCTTGTTAAAACAGTAAATAGTTACAAATATTCCAAGTCACCTGTGCTGAAAAAAAGTCATCCCATGCTTTCTCTTGTGACTGAAGATATTTAATCTAAAGAGTGTAATGCAGGTATATGCTACTTTTAAATATTAAAATTATATAGTTAATTATATAAAAAATAATTTATAATGCAATTGTTTAAATTCCAAATGATAGTCCTTAAGGATTTACTGAAATGGCAAGTTCTTGGAAGGATTAAATATTTGATAATAATACTCTGCTTTATTTCTTCTATATTTGCATAATAAGTTTCCATGTTGTAGAAATAATAGATCAAAAGGGAAGTTTCACTTTATTTAATAGTTAAACAGAATTTCTTTCTTTTTTTTTTTTTTTTTTTTTTTTTTTTGCGGTACGCTGGCCTTTCACTGTTGTGGCCTCTCCCGTTGCGGAGCACAGGCTCCGGACGCACAGGCTCAGCGGCCATGGCTCACGGGCCCAGCCACTCCGCGGCATGTGGGATCTTCCCGGACCGGGGCACGAACCCGTGTCCTCCGCATCGGCAGGCGGACTCTCAACCGCTGCGCCACCAGGGAAGCCCAAACAGAATTTCTTGAATGTTGATTGTGAACCAGGAATTTTTCTAAGTATTGTAGTATCCCTTAAGGAACTCAGAGTGTAGACAAGGATATAGAGACATTAGTATCCGTGACAGTGTCCATGGCATTTCTCTGTGTATGTAGAAAAATAAATTAGAGTATTATCTTCCATGAAACTTAAAATGTAGTTTTGGAAAGAACACATGCAAACAGTGAATGATAAAAATGTTGCCATAGGGTAAATTATAAATAAGATTCTATGGTGTTGGCAATGCTATGCAAAACCAGAGAAAGATCTCACTTTTAATTGAGAACACAATTAGTAAAATTTGGATATGCATGTAGCAAGTGGCAGAGGTATTCCAAATTAGAATACACAAAGGTGTATTACAACCTCAGAGATGTGAGAACTCCAGAAGGGATACTTAAGGGAGAGTGGTTTTACTTGATTGGAACATAAAACAATTGGCAACTAAAGTGTAAAGTTGGAGTGATTTTGAGATGGGAAGTTGGGTGATGGGAGTGGTAATTAAAAAAAAAAATCTGGTGGTGCGTATATAAATAGTAATAAAGAGGAGCTGCCTAGAGAGAGCAAGTCTACTTTTCTTTGAAGGGTATTATAGTAATACTGAGGGATAGCAATATGAAGTAGGAAAGGGTAATGTAAAAGGAATGCAGGGAATTAATGGTGGCATCATTATTATGATTCTAGAGTTTATGTGTTTTTCTGGCTAACTAAATGTGAAAGAGAAATAGTAGAATTTACATTCCAAGGTCATATCCAGTATTACTAAGTTTAGTGTGTTAGAGAGTGGTAGTTTTGAAACTATGGCTAGAGTTAACATCATTTCTCTAACACTATCACGACTATCGACCATACTCTTAGCTGCTCTTTATCTACAGATGCCATTTCTCTCAGTGGGAAGCTGTGGTGTGGATGTGTCTAGGCAAAAGTGCTGGAACAATTATGACACCATTTGGATAATAGAACAAGATGTCAGTTCACATATAAAGATTATATACTTGGTTTATTTCACTAACTAAAGAATTACATTCTCAAAACTCAAGGTAAGAAGAATATTAGTTTCTTTGATGATACTGGAAGTAAAATTATTATACCAATATATACTTATAAATCAATTAAATATTAATAAATCATGAAATATTAATGTGGTTCTTGGAACTTTGTCACTGGAATATATTTTTTAGCCTATTGTGTGATATTTATTTTTTCTTTATTGTGTAACATGATAATCATATAATAGCTATTGAAGAGTTGTTTCATTTGGAAGCGTGAAACAGTTAAATCCTTTAAAAAACATTCTAGGTTGAAATTTCATAGATAATCTGATAGTAAAAGAATACTTTCCAACAAAACTTGAGGAATTCCTCTTGGGGCCTTTTTACACCCAAAGCAAAATTATTTTTCTCATTTGAATTTTTTTCTAATCTTTTTTTAACTCTTGAAAAACTTATCTAATGACTTTAATTTAAAAATGGTGACTTCCTATTGGTTTTTAATGACAATGTCAGTTTTAGAACAGTTTCTGGTTTCTTAAAAGAAGACAAAGGTTAATGAATCCTGTAAGAGCCAAGTAAATGAGTTTTTCTAATTTTTTAACAAGTAGAGAGTTTCTGAACTGTAGATTTTATATATATATATAAGTGTGTGTGTGTATCCTTGAAAGGCCACATGCATCTGGAGCTACTCCATATAATGAAGTAACTAAAGCTGTGTGGAGTATGTGTATAAACTAACTTTATGTTTATGTGACTCATACATGCATTCGTTTATTTCAATGTGTGATTATTTGAGTTTCAATTCACACACTGAAGATTTTTTCTTTTAAAAATATGTAATGAAATCCAGCACCAAGAAAAATCTACAACCCTAAGTTTTGCAATATCAAATACCCTCCAAAATGTTGGAATCAAATGTTAAATACTCTGGGTAAATTTTGTTTTTGACTTTGGATCAGGTCATCAACTGTTTTATTAAAACTGTTACATAGCTACATTATATAGAATGTACTATTAGTGAAAAATTGTAGTCAAGTCCTGATTTTCTCTTTGGGTTTAACTCTATGAGTTGGCTCTGATTAGATTATGAACACAAATTAGTCTCTGCCATTACTTCCATTTCCACTAAGCAAGCTGGCAAAGGGGAATCAGAAGTACCCTGGCCCTGGACATAGATAGGAATGCAGTAGAGGAGAAAAGGCAGATAATTTTTTTCTAAAACTAACACAGATTCTAGTTAGATTGTGAGGATTAGGGCGAGGAAGGTTATTTGACAGTAAAAGAGGGGATCAGTTGCAGGACTCAACATTGTAAAACATCACCCTCACACAGAGTCATCTATGGATAACTGTGAGTTCCTACAATGTGCCCAACTTTGTTCTAGGTGTTTGGTGAACCATGGTGAACAAAGCTGATGAAGGAGGGCTTAAACCTCGCTGCAGGGTCAAATGTTAACAGGTGTTTTATGTCTAACAGGGACAGGAAAAGTCATATTTATTACTTACATACTACGATGTGACCAATTCTTACTTCTTCCAGCAACTATGTGAAGCAGGTACACTGACCCCAATTTATACATGAGAAAAGAGCCCATAAAATTTAGGTAGATTGCCCAGTCATATAATCAGTAAGTGACAGACTTGGATTTAAACATATCAATCATATTCAAAAAGCTGATAGATATCCTTTTCACCAGAGCACACATGCCTTTGGAAGTTTGTGGAATATTATGAACTTACATAATTCAGCAAAATCACTGGGAATATGGAATATGGTACTTGGGGAGGCAGTCGTTTTTTTTTTTTTTTTTTTTTTTTCCGTGGCACTCAATTTTGCCATTTAGATCTGTGACCTTAGACTGGTTACTTAAAATTATTAGCCTTAGTGGAGTAATCACGTATCTGTCTCATCAAATTATTGTGGGGATAAAGACAATAAATATAAAACATTTAGCACAATGACTGGGACGTAGTAAGTTTTAAAATATGCTGTCTCTTCTTATCATGATCATCATTATTTACAATATTTTATTATTCTTTCCTGGTGAGAAAAGCTATTTGCCCATTTAAAATTTGTAACTAGAATGAAGGACCCTGGCTAGAAAGGGCAACAAAGAATCTAAGTATAGATTTAAATATATAAAATTTGAGAAATACAAAGTATGCAAAAAGTGTACTCTTGATTTCAACTTTTAAAAAATTTAACAGAATTGTCACCAAATACATGGATCATTTTGGTGTTTTCAACATTAACTATTTAAATTAGATACATATTTTCCATTATAAAATTATTTTCATGTGAGAATGAGTACATTTAATGATGCCATTGTTAAAAACACAGCATATTTAACTGAAAACATAAGTTATTTATATTTACATAAATATATTGGTGCCATAAACATTCCTCTTTTCGAAGTTTAAAGTAATGCTGTACTGCAATTGCATATTAACCTTACTATTATACACAAAATATGCAATTAAATGCTCACTTAAAATTAGCAATTATAAATGTCCCTGCATATATAGTAGCTCCTAAAGAATGTAATGCACTAGCAGTAATATCTACTATACTGTGTGTTGCTTTTCTGCTGTTCAGCTAAGGGATTGAATGGGGAAATAATTTCACACTGCATATAATGCATCTGATATGAAGGAAACTTGAAAATTATTTAGTTACAGATTTCTCTGACCAGGCTTGCAAAGTAGCATATATTATGTTAATGGACAAGCATTTGAAAATGAATTTGAATATTAAATGCACTAAGTTTGGGTTCTGACATGAAAGAAGGCAGAGTTGATACACAATTTACAAACAGGTTTTTGTTAACTCTTTCATTGCTGTGGCTCACCATCATGCTTTGTGCTTAAAAATTTTACAGTTTTATGTTTCCATCACTGAAAATTCCATAATATTGAAATCTAACCATTAGCTTGTACAAATGAAGTTCTACTCTAGTATTAGATTTTTAGCCATGTTTTATGTTTAGTTATACTCCATGTTGTTCAGTGAAAAATAGTTGCTTATTCATGAAAGTTATAAGTAGAAAAGAAATGAGCAACATCAATCACTGTATTAATGGTATACTATATTTTCTAGCTTTCATTTTTAAAGTAGCACATTTGAGTTGGCATATATTGGAATGTATGCTACCAAGCCACTATTGTATATTCAACCAAAATATCTTGTTTTCAAGTCTCAGCAGAGATCACCAGTTTACTACTAGTGGATTCATTGTGTTTAAATTTACAGAAAATGAGTAGTTAGTAGTAAACCTAACCACCAAAGCATATTTTTATTGAAAACATTACAGTACACCGGATGTTTTAGGTCATTTATTTTGTTTTTGCTCTGGGTCATTTTACAAAAGCACTTCTGCTCTCTAGCGTTAAAATGAGAGCCACTCTACTCCCCAGATATTACCCAGCAGCACTTGGGGGCTCTTAATGATTAATACCATCACCGTCCAGCCACAAACCTTTCTGCCGCAGATAATGCCAGGCAGCAAGCGCGCTTGACACTTTTAATGTATAATTAAGTAGGAAAAGTCAGCACTCAGTATGCAAATTTTTCAAAATGATAAATGATGCCATACAGCAGTAGGGATTGATTTGGTGTAAATGAAACTAATTAAGGAAATGTCAAACATAATTAATAAAACAGGTTTAAGCTGCAAAACATTGTCAATTGAATGAATGAGGAGGCATTGGCTCCCATTGTTTCTGCTTTATTTAGGGCTTGTGTTTAGCTTGTACTCTGTTCCTAAATGCACTTTCGCTACCTCACACCCTCCACTACCAATTCCCAGAGAGGGGGAAAATAAATTTGCTTGTCTCTCCACTGACTGCAGAAATTAATTGCAGAAATCTTGTCCCATCCAAGTGTTACATTCACTCACAGGACATTAACATAACTAATTTGAAAGAGCCCAAATGACTGCATAATAGAGCACTGTCAGTATGCCTGACAGTCTTTGGTCATACCAAATTAGCTTGGTTTTCTAATTGAAATTTTTTTCCTTGGACTCTTTTTATAATTTTTTCCTCAGCTATTCATTTTTGATAAGAACAAAGGTTTTATAATTTACAAAAGAGTGCTTGACCTATAATTACTATGAGGAAATTAGGGGAGGTAGAAAAGTCAGATTTAGTCCTGGTAATGATGCTAGAGACCTTGTTCCCTCTAGGGAGCCTGAAGAATAATGGAATCTTCTATTTTTATGGGCGACCTGTGCACTGGTGCTGACTCTAACTGTGAATCCACTTTACTTTGCAGATCACTTGCTTAACACTAAAAGTACCAGCCCAATGGCAGGCCATTACTCCAAATGTCATTCAAACCAGTGCCATTTCCACATGCCCTTCCCACTCAAAGAGTGAATTGAAGAACATCTGCCAGTCCTCACATCACGCCCTTGTAAATCTTCCATGTAGAGTTTTATGCAACTTAGTTTGTGAACCCTTTGGGTATATAAGGGTGAGAGGGGGTAGGGGGCTTGTGGAGAGTAGGAAATTTAAAGAACGCTAAAATGGGTTACTTGAAAGAGAATCCAGTGGTTCTTGATTTTAAAATCTGTCACCTGCATGCTATGGATGTAATCTTATTATACCTGATATGGTTTTCAAAAGAAGGATTCTGGTACCACTATATCTTCAGTTTAGAGATCTTTTCCCTGAAGGACAGTTTTCCTTTTGAGTATGTCCTAAAATGACTCACTATAAGAATGGAATCAGTCCACTCTTTTTACACTTTAATTATGAATTATATACTAATACGTTATTTTAGATTTATTGAGGAAATTGTATGGAACCGAAGACATAGATTATACACACTCTTCTTAGTCCATGAAGTTTCTGCTGAGTAGACATGTAGAGGTACAAGTGCCATGGCACGGTTTTATTTGCTTAAAGTCTTGTTTCTATAAAACTCTCTATATCTATGGCTTCTTTCCTTTGATTCCAGGAATATAAGTAAAGTTTACATGTATACTATATGAGATTATAAAGATTCTTGACTTTGACTCTCCAAATCTTTTGGGGCTCATTTCTAGATACTCTCCAATATATTCTCTCTATTTTTAAAATAATACACATGTAGTTATCTATTAATTCTATAGCATTGATTGATTGCATTTACTTTACTGGTGTATGTGTTATGAGCTCTCTTGTAATATCTTCTGTGTTGTACGCAACTGAAAGGAAAGATGGGTTGTCGTTTTATACTTCAACTTTAAATGGAGTGGATATGGAATAAATCAGTGGGATTAAAAATAAATCATTATTACTTCACTTTTTTTTTTTTTGTCTAAAAAGGACACAAAGAAGTACCTCAGGTTTATTTTATCCAACATGTACAGTGATAAGTTTGAAGAACTTTTTCTCAGGCAAATTTCATATGATGTAATTCTAATCCCCCCCTCCCCAAATTATGAAATAGGAGTTAAGGAATTTATTTACCCAGAAATATCTGGGGTCAGTTTTCCAGAATGATCTTTAGACATAGCTAAAAAAAGTAGATTAAACAATGTCATCAAGACCAGACATTTCTCTTTCTCATTTTCCTTATCTCTTGGCTCTGCTTTCCATTGTGTTGATTTCATTTCCAGACTCCACCTTGTGAGTCCCAGTAGCTTCCTGATTAAGATTATAGCAGTCCTTACAGTTCATTGCAATGAGAGAGAATTGTTTTCCAGGCAATTGAAGTTCCAGGATTAGCCTTGACTGAACCACCAAGAGAGATGTACTCATACTAAAATCCGTTACTAGTACCAGGCATCCGGAACCAGGTTAAAGGTCAAGTATTAAACTTTATGCATCCCCTAAAATAGCCCCACCTAAAACCAAATGGACTGCAGGTGGAGTAGAGGCATTCCCCAGGGAAAATTGTGGTGTTTTTATCAAATGAAAGAAAAAATGAGAAAGCATTGGTAAAAGCAATAGATATACACTCCAAAAGTATACAGTACACTTTCTAAAGAGCAGAATATATATTCAATGTGGTCTTCTTATTTGTGCTGGATGTTACTTAATTTTTTTTTTTTTTTTTTTGCGGTACACAGGCCTCTCACTGTTGTGACCTCTCCCGTTGCGGAGCACAGGCTCCGGACGCGCAGGCCCAGCGGCCATGGCTCACAGGCCCAGCCGCTCTGCGGCATGTAGGATCTTCCCGGATCGGGTCACGAACCCATGTCCCCTGCATCGGCAGGCAGACTCTCAATCACTGTGCCACCAGGGAAGCCCTGGATGTTACTTAATTAAAAAATGGGAAAATTTAAGTTTTCTGTGAGTGAAAGGATTGTTTTATGCTTATGATGAATTCATTTAAAAGAGGATATAAACAAAGAGAATGTTAATTTTTAACTGTTAATACGTGGGTATTTATAACTGAACAAAGGGAAATATGGTTTTTTAGACTTTAGATTTACAGAAGAGTCGCAGAGATAGTATGGAGAATTCACTATACACTTCACAAATCTTCCCCAAATGTTAACTTACATAACCATGGTGTATTTATCTAAACTAAGAAATTAACATGGTACGATGATACTAACTATATACTTTATCAGGTTTTTACCAGTTTTTCAGGTTTTTTGCTGTTGTTGCTCCTTGTTGTTGTTCCTTGTTGTTCCTTGTTGTTGTTCCTTTTTAATGCAGGATACCCTGTGTATTTAGTCATCATGTCTCTATAATTCTGTCCAATTTGTGACAGTCCCTCAGTTTTTCCTCGTTTTTCATGACCTTGACACTTTTGAAGAGGACTGGTATTTTATAGCCATTTGGCTTTGTCTTATGTTTTTTTCATGATTAGTTTAAGGTTATGCACCATTGGGAAGGATACCACAGAGGTGATGTGCCCTTTTCACTGCGTCATATCAAAGAAACTAGTACCAACATGATTTATTACTGGTGGTTTTAACCATAATCACTTGGTTAAAGTGCTCTCTGCCAGTTTCCTCCACTATAAAATAATGATTTTTCCCTTTCCATATTCTATTTGTTAGAGGTGAATCACTAAATCCAGCTCACACTTAAGGGAAGAAGAATTAAGCTCCACCTCCTTCAGGGAGGAGTATAAAATAATTTGCAAATATACATTAAAACCACCATAGTAACTTTGGGAAGATACCTAAGGGCCATGCAACTATCCTGTTTCTCCTTAATGTTTTGCCCATTAAAATTTTGAACATTCATCAGTGGATGTTGCCTGGAGCAATTATTAATGTGGTGGCCAAATGATGATTTTGTATTTTCCTCATTCCTTCCATATTATTTTCAGTTCTTTAGTAAGAAGTTTCCACCCACCCACCCTCCCTCCCTCTTTCTTTCTTTTTTCTTTCTTTGTTTATATTATAATGCAAAATATTTGGTAAATAATAAATAGCTTTGGAGAAGTCACATTACCCAATTTTAAGACTTACTATAAAGCTACCAGAATCAAGATAGTGTGAGATTGGTAAAGGGACAGACACTTGGTTGAAAGAAACAGGAAAAAAAGTGAACCTTAGCCTAAACCTCATACCTTATACAAAAATTCACTCAAAAATTCATTCAGTCAATTAACAGATCTAAATGTAAAACATAAAATTGTAAAACTTTTACAAGAAAATATAAGAGAATATCTATGTGACCTGGTAGTAGATGAAAAAGTCTTAAATGTGACACTAAAAACGTGATTCATGAAGGAAAAAGAAAAGACAAATTAGACTTTATCAAAATTAAAAACAAAACTTTTGCTCTATGAAAGACAATTTAAGAAAATGAAGACAGGCTACAGACTGTGTAAAAATATTTGTAAATTACATATCCAACAAATAAAATGTATTCAGAATATACGAAGAACTCTTAAGTCTCAACAATCAAAAACTAATACATTTAAAAATAGGTCATAGGACTTGAATAAACACATGCAAAAAGAGATACAATGATGGCAAAAAAGGCACATGAAGATGCATTCACCTCGATGCATTAGCGAAATGCAAATTAAAATCATGGTAAGATACCACTACACATCGATTAGAATGGCTAAGGAAAGAAAATACTGGCAAGCAGGAAGACAAAGCAGAGATCATACATTGCTGGTGGCAAACTGGTATAGTCACTCTGAAAATGTTTTGGCAGTTTCTTATAGAGTTAAACATACACTTACCATATGACTCAGCAGTACGACCCCTGGGTTTTTAGCCTAGAGACTTGAAAACCAATTTTTACACAAATATCTGTATAAAAATGTTTATAGCAGCTCTATTCATATTTGCTAGAACCAAACCAAACCAAACATAAATGGAAAGAACCCAAATGTCCTTCAGTGGGTGAATAGATAAAATGTTCTTACCCATACAAAGGGATATTACTCAGTAACAGAAAAGAACAAACTGCTGATATGTTCAACAACTTGGGTGAATTTCAAAGGTATTAGGCTGAGTGAAAAAAGCTGGTTTCATAAGGTTACATACTGTATAATTCGATTTGTATGACATTCTCAAAAAGAAAGCAAAAATCCCCTATAGTTTTAGAGAACAGATCAGTGGTTGCCAGGTGTAGGGTTGGGGGAAGAACTAACTATAAAGTCATAGCACAAGTGAGTTCTATATTGTGAAGGACCTGTTCTGTATCTTGTCTGTGGTGGTGGTTACACAAGTCTATACATTAAAATTTATTGGACTGTACTTTGAAAGAAAAACGTCAATACTATTGTATGAAAATGCTAAATATAAAAATTAAAAAATAAAATCAATACAGGCTCAAAGCGAATTATTTTGTTCTTTGTTAAAACCCAGTACTTTGGTAATATATTTATTTTTGCTCGGATTATTTCAATTTTGGCTATTGGGAGCTCTTTCAAAGATCCTGTGTAAACGTGGTTTTTATTGGCACTGTTTTATGAAGATTTCATCAATGAAATTCTAATCTTAACTAAAAGGTCAAAAAGGGCAATTAATTGTATAATTGTTCATTGGAAAATGATTAAATTCTTGTGATTATTCAGTTCTATTAGAGATATCTGGTTGGTGCAGATTAGTTTCTAATAGATTACTTCCTTTGATAGACATTCTTGCCAATTTGTGAGCTCCTGCTTTGTAACAATTATTCATACTTTCCATTTCAAAATGATATATATTGATCTGTACAATTTTCTACCCTACTTTGTAGGACTCTCTTTTAACTGATTTTCCCCCAGTTAATGCACTGAGTAGGTGGATGCTTACTTGAGATCCAAAGAAATAATTACTGATAATTGTGTAATATTATTTGATCAGTTTATTTTTTAACATCTTTATTGGAGTGTAATTGCTTTACATTGTTGTGTTAGTTGCTGCTGTATAACAAAGTGAATTAGCTATACGTATACATATATCCCCATATCCCCTCCCTCTTGCGTCTCCCTGCCACCCTCCTATCCCACACCTCTAGGTGGTCACAAAGCACCGAGCTGTTGATCAGTTTATAAAAAGCAGAAAATGTCTTTGAGCTTTCTACCAGGGATTGATACCGATATATATATATATATATATATATATATATATATGTATATATACACATATATTTGTGGTACGTGGGCTTCTCACTGTTGTGGCCTCTCCCGTTGTGGAGCACAGGCTCCGGACGCGCAGGCTCAGTGGCCATGGCTCACGAGCCTAGTCGCTCCGCGGCATGTAGGATCTTCCCGGACCGGGGCACGAACCCGTGTCCCCTGCATTGGCAGGCGGACTCTCAACCACTGCGCCACCAGGGAAGCCTGATACCAATATTTCTAAAGCATAGTTAAAGCCTGCATAATTCATTTGGTTAGCATTAATTTTGGTAATTAATTATTTCCTTTACTTGGTAAGTAAAGGAATACTAAATGTATGTACTAAACAATTATGTTACAAAGTAATATTTATAGGTAAAACGTTTAATATAATTTGACAGAAAATTATTTGATATATTTTTAAAGGAATAATTAAACTTCCATGTACACTTGGGACAATATTATTCTGGAAATAGTGTAAACAATTCTAGGTATAATCAAAATGCATTTCAGGCTTGCAAATAGATTTCCACTGCCCTTTTTAAAAAATATAACTTAATCCTTGTTTAATAGCTATCACTTTTTCTAAGATGGCAAAAAGAAAAACATTAATGGGTATGTGTGAGGGAAAGTGTGTGTGTGCATGAGAAATATAATGACCCCTTTTATGGTGGACTTGTGTGGCCTCCATACTGTGTACCTTTTGGACATTTAGAAGGATTGTTATTTGTGGGAGAACATGATATGGTTGCTATAGGCTATGGACAAAACAAACAAATAGTTTAATTGTTGCTGATAATAACAGCAGATTGACCCTAAGGCAAGCAGAAAATTAAAGGGATAGAGGCTCCATTTTCTATACAGTTATGTGTTTTAATATCTTGATGCTTTGATTATCCGTTAGAAATAGTAGTAACAGCTGTAACCAGTCAAAATAATATCAGCATTACCTGAGTCCATCTATATTCATCAAAAATATTGGCCTGTTTTCTTTTCTTGTAGTATCTTTGTCTGGTTTTGGTATCAGGGTAATGTTGGCCTCATAAAATGAATTTGGGAGTGTTCCATCCTCTTCCGTTTTTTAGAATAGTTTGAGATGTATAGGTATGAGTTTTTCTATATATGTTTACATATATGTGAAGCTGTTCAGTCCTGGACTTTTATTTGCTGGAAGTTTTTTTTTTATTACAAATTCAATTTCACTACTAATGATCAATTGGTTCACATTGTCTGTTTCCTCTTGATTCAGTCTTAGCAGCTTGTAAGTTTCTAAAAAAATTGGCCATTCTTTCTAGGTTGTCCAATTTGTTGGCATATAACTGTTCATGGTATTCTCTTATGATTTTTTGTATCTCTGTGGTATCAGTTGCTATTTCTCCTCTTTCATTTCGTATTTGTTTCTCTGGGTCCTCTCTCCTTTCTTCTTGGTGAGCTTGGCTGTTTATCCATTTTTTTTATCTTTTCAAAAAACCAGCTCTTGGTTTCATTGATGTTTTCTGTTGTTTATTTATCTCTATTTTACTTATTTCCTCTCTGATCTTTATTATTTACTTGCTTCTGCTGACCTTGTGCTTTGTTTGTTCTTCTTCTTCTAATTCCTTTATGTGGTAGGTTAGGTTGTTTATTGAGATTTTTCTTGTTTCCTGAGGAAGGCTTGTATGATGATAAACTTCCCTCTTAGGACTGCTTTTGTTGCATCCCATAGACTTTGGAGTATTGTGTTTCCATTATCATTTGTCATGATGTAATTTCTGATTTTCCCTTTGATATTCTTCATTGACCCAATGGTTTTTCAGTAGCATGTTGTTTAATTTCCACATGTTTGGGTTTTTTTCCCATTTGTTCTTCCTGTAATTGATTTCTAGTTTCATACCATTGTGGTCAGAAAAAATGCTTAACATAATTTCTATCCTCTTAAATTGGTTGAGATTTGTTTTGTGGCCTAGCATGTCATCTACCTTAGAGAATGTTTCATATGCACTTGAAAAGAATCTGTATTGTGCTGTTTTTGGATGGAATGTTTTATATCTGTAAAGCCAACTGGTCTGTTGTATCATTTAAGACCAATGTTTCCTTATTGCTTTTCTGTCTCGGTGATCTGTCCATTGATGTCAGTGGGGTGTTAGGGTCTCCTACTATCATTGTATTATTGTCAGTTTCTCCTTTTATGTCTGTTAGTATTTGCTTTATATATTTAGGTGCTGCTGTATTGGGTGCATATATGTTTATGCATGTACTGTCCTCTTTTTGTGTTGATCCCTTTATCATTATATAATCCCCTTCTTTGTCTTTTGTTATGGTATTTGTTTTAAAGTCTGTTTCATATGATATGAGTATTGCTTTCCCCACTTTCTTGTCATTTCTGTTTGCATGAAATATCTTTTTCTATCCCCTCACTTTCAGTTTGTATGTGTCTTTAGCTCTGAAGTGAGTCTCTTGTAGGCAGCATATAGAAGGGTCTTATTTTTTAATCCAATTAGCCACTCTGTGTCTTTTGATTGGAGCATTTAGTTCACTGACATTTAAATTATTGATAGGTATATACTTACTGCCACTTTATTACTTGTTTTGGGGTTGTTTTTGTAGTTCTTATCTTTTCTGTTCTTCTTTTTTGTCTTGTGATTTGATGATTTTCTATAGTAGTATGCTTGTGTTCCTTTTGTTTTAGTTTTTGTTTATCTGTTATAGGTTTTTGATTTGTGTTTACCATGGGGATCCTATATGTTGACCTATGACTATATCTACTTGCAGTCATTTAAGTTCAAACTCATTCTAAAAGATCTACATTTTTTACTCCCCTCCCCTACATTTTTGTTTTTCGTATCATTTCTTACAACTTCATGTTTACCCATAAACTGTTTATTGTAGTTATAGTTGCTTTTACAATTTTTTGTCTTTTAATCTTCATACTGGCTTATTTAAGTGGTTGATCCTCAGTCCTTACTATTCAGTTGGCCAAAAAGTTTGTTTGGGTTTTCCTGTAACATGTTATGGAAAAACCCAAACAGATTTTTGGCCAACCCATATATATATATTTGCCTTCCCTAGTGGAATTTCCCCTTTCCTATAGATTCTATTTTTCCACTTAGAGAAGATCCTTTAACATTTCTTTTATGGTATGTTTAGTATTGATGAACTCTTTATGGTAGGTTTAGTATTGATGAACTCTTAGTATATCCTTGTAAATATACTTATATACTTAGTATATCCATGTAAATCCATCATAGACTAATAAATATTTACTTCTAATATAAAGATAGAAATTTTCCTTTATTTTTATATTTCAGTAATTAACAGCTAGAAAATATAATTTAAATAAGGAGAGATTCATTAGAGTAACAAATATATGAAATATTTAGGGTTACAATTGAATTTTAATATGTGGAGGAACTTTAGATGAAAACTATATAATCCTATCTTAGAAGATTTCAATGAAAATTTGAATAATTTTAGATATAGAACATAATCTGGAAAGAACTATTTTATATTATCAAAAATATCAGCTCTAATGAATGCATATAAAACATTCCAATTTAAATACTTACATCAAAATTTGATTTGAACTTGGTAGTGTGACTCTTCATAAAATGTAAACTTGAAAATGTTTATTTAGAAAAAGTATGTGGGATTATAAAGGAATAAAAATAGTAACCTTCCCCATCAGACACTAGAACATGTAATTTAGCATCAGTATATAAAATACTGCATAATTTGCTCAACATTTTGAACATAGACTGAAATGTAAGATAAATATTTAAAATATCAATAATTATATATCAACTCTTGTTATATGATAGCAGAAACTTTTATTAACAGAATTAAAACAGAATTATTATATAAGTATGTTTGGAACAGGTAATAAGTATAAGATGTACCAAACACTGAGGTCTTGGAGGAGAGAGGAGGTTCAACTTTAAAGAAAAAAGCAATCTGCTTGGAAGTTATGACATCAAATAAGAAGGTAAACAATCCTACTGCTTTTAATGGCTACAGTGCACCAGACACTAGAAAACCACAATTGTATACAATTTTCAAATGGTTATTATTGTGCCCCAAACACATTAAAATATAACTGAAAAAGGTAAATAATAATAGAAACCAACAACTCCTGTATTTCAATGTTTATAAGACAAAGTAAATTTAGCAAACATGCCCAGCATGATTATATTTGAAATAATTCTATTTTAGGGTGTACAATAGTGTTTATCTATTAAAAGGCACACTTATTTTACAATTCTCTTTATGTCCATAGAGAAAAAGACAGAAAGGAATCAAACAACTTGTTGAAGATATCACAGAAACACTATGGCCGTTATGACAATCATGCATATATTTAGGTTCTTGTATTCAGGCATTATTTTAAATGATAGGATCTATAATTTTTGAGAATATAAATAAAACATTCCTCAAGTTCTAGGACAATAAATTAAATATACAAATGTGATATTTGTCAAATCCCTTTGGAAAAGTTATGTTATAATATAAATAGTTTTGTCAGTATGTTTATATCATCAGTATCTTTGGATGATCTTCATTTTACACTTCTGAATTCTGTAAGTACACAAGAGAAAAAAAATAGTCTATTGTATGGCAGAATTTGAAAAAGTATTTATAAACATTGTCTTTTTCTTTTGGACTTAACGGTAGATAGAATTTATATCATTGTTATTAAAAGCATTTAAAAAGTTATAATAGAAAGCATTTTCCAAACATTTGCAAGAGAAAATAGAAAAAGGAAAATATTTGCACTAAATAGTGGTTTAGATGCCATTGTATGTGGAACTATGGTAGGGGTTAAGTATGCAATTATTTTAGTAAATCTTTTTTTTTCCTTTTCTTTTAAAAAAAGTCAGCTCAGCTAAGAGCTCCGTTGGCTCCGTTGTACCTCAACAAATTGTAAAACTGAAGGACTCTTGGGTCCATGGCTCTTTGAAGGAAATAGACTAACCTGATATTATACTTAGCCCCACAGTAAATTAATTACTTAGGGCATATGTGGTTTTATGCAGGATACACTCATTCTGGAGATGGGACTTGTTTATATGAAAAGGTGCATTGAGGTCAGAATCTAGGCAAGAAACTCGTGAGTAATATGCAAAATAAAAATGTTAAGCATAGTTAATTAAAAACTTAAAAATTCCAGAATGTAAAATTAGATTAAATGCTGTAGAGATTTAGCTGAGAAAACTGTATTCTTAACATTATTACATATCACTTTCTGATGAGTAAATCATCTGAAGCTTATTCATTGAGGAACTCCATGCCCAAGAGCCTAATAATTGAATGAGGCAATGTAGAGTAAAGCAGGTTCACACTCCAGTTGAGGAAATGGGGCATAATAAAATTAATGAATATGATGTTAAAATATAAGTGCACAATATTGTTATAAATAATAATGTACTCAGTTTTATAACGTGGATCGTTAGAGAATGAGATACACTGTAAACTTAAATTTTCATATGTGGTATTTAATATCTCCAAATATGATACATAAAACTCATCTGTGTGACCACCACCCAGCTTAACAAGTAAAATAATACGCACATCTTTGAAACTTAGTGAGTTCTTGTCCCTGATAATGTATCCCTCCTCCACTGAGATTATTGCTATCTTGAAATTTGTGCTTATTAATAATTCCTCTCTCTTCTATTATGGATTTATCTCACACATATATCCCTGTGCTCCATCACATTATCCATTCTCTTATCTATGGATATTTGGATTGTTTATAGTTTTCACTATTTTGAACAATGTACAAATGTTTTGCTATGTATATTCAGTTCACATTTTCAGAATTTTAGAATAAATTTTTTCATGTGAGAAGGGTCTTTAATTTTGTAATAAAGTCTTAATTTTGTTTTAAGGAGATATATCCTCAGAATGAATTTGAGAGTCTTCCTACTTTTCCTATTCTATGCAAGAATTTGTGTAGGGTTGAAATTATCTGTTCTTTGAGTGTTTGGTAGAACTTCCCTATAAAACTGTGTGGCTTTCTTTGTAGGAAAAATTTGAATTACTAATTATTTTTCTTTTGGTTATAGAACTCTTCAGATTCTATTTCTGGTTAACTTAGTAACATTATTTAGGAATTTGTCTTTTTTTGTATGTTTCAAATATATTGGTATAAGTTATTCATTTATTATTAATAAAAAATTTCTACTGTATCTGTGTTTATATCTTTTTATTACCTAATAATATTTAAATGTTTTATTTTATTCTTCTTAATCAGTTTTGCTAGAAGATTCTCAGTGTTATTAGTGAAGTCTTTTTACAGCACCAAATTTTGGCTTTGTTGTTTGATCTCTATTGTGTCGTTATCTTCTATTACTTTGTGATATTATCTTTATGCATGGCTTATTTCTGCTTTCCTTGGGTTTATTTTATTATGTCATTCTTTTACAAGTTCCTTATGTTCTATACAGCATGGAGAAAATTTAGTTGAGTGAGAGAGGTCATGAGACATAGAGAAAAGAAACATTCAAAACTCATCAGAAAATTCTAGGAAGAGAGGAAGACTAGAGAAAGAGTATTTACAGAATGTTGGAAAGGCAATAAGAATTTTCCAGAAAGACATAAACTCAAATACATGAAGGACAATAATCCTCAAGGAGGAAAAATTTAAAAATAAGCCAATACCTAGATTCACCTCAGTCAAATGTATAATGCTAAGGAAAAAGACAATATTTTAAAAGACATCGAAAAAATTGAGAGACTTTGCTAGAATAAGACCTTTACTAAAGGAAATATTCAAAATGGACTGACTGATGGACTTCAGAAAAAAGAAAAATCAACCACAAAAGTATGATGAGCATATAGGTAAATCTAATATAATGTGGGTGGAGTAAATAAATAAACAAACTGAAGTTTATTAACTTCAGTTATATATGTGGAGTTGTGTTAAAATCTCCCATTCAATTTTGCCTTACATATTTTGAAGCTATGCTTTTTGATGCACACCAGTTTGGAATATTACATCTTGGTGAATTAAACATATTATTAGTTATTATATAGTTTCTCTTTAGCTCTACTAATTATTTTGCCCTAAAATTTATGTTATCTAAAATTAAATGGTAATATTGGTTTTCTATGGTTACTACATTTTTTTGGTATAATATTTCCCCCATTCTTTTATTTTCTATCTTCCAATGCCATGGTTACTAGTGTTTATTATAGATAGCATATAGTGGAGTTTGGCTTTTAAATGAGAGCTCAGAATGCTTTAACTCTAATCATTTCATCCTCCCTCTCATCTTACATGGTATTATTGCCCAGGATTTTTTTTTTTTTTTTTTTTTTTGCGTTACGCGGGCCTCTCACTGTTGTGGCCTCTCCCGTTGCGGAGCACAGGCTCCGGACGCGCAGGCTCAGCGGCCGTGGCACACGGGCCCAGCCGCTCCGCGGCATGTGGGATCTTTCCGGACCGGGGCACGAACCCGTGTCCCCTGCATCGGCAGGCGGACTCTCAACCACTGCGCCACCAGGGAAGCCCTGCCCAGGATTTTTTACTTTTTTTTTTTTTTTTTTACTTTTTAACCTCCTAAACTAGATAGTAGTAGTATTTACTCCATCCACATTACTTTAGATTTACTCATATGCTCATCATTTTTTCAAGGTTGATTTTTCTTTCTTCTAAAGTCCATCAGTCAGTCCATTTTTAATATTTCCTTTAGTTAAGTTCCTATTCTAGTAAAGTCTCTCAATTTTTATTTATCTAAAAATACTCTTCACTTATTATTGAAAGATAATTTCTCAGGGTATATAATCCAATTCTGATTTATGTTATCACTTAAATGTAATATTCAATTGACTTATGGCTTAACAGCTCAGGTTGCTGTTAGTCAGATTTCAATTTACCTTCAAAATTATGGGTGCATTTTTTTGATGGCTTTTAAAATATTGTCTTTTTCTTTAGCATTATACATTTGACTGAGGTGAATCTAGGTATTGGCTTATTTTAAAATTTTTCCTTCTTGAGGATTATTGTCCTTCATGTATCTGGAGTTTATGTCTTTCCGGAAAATTCCTATTGCCTTTCCAACATTCTGTAAATACTCTTTCTCTAGTCTTCCTCTCTTCCTAGAATTTTCTGATGAGTTTTGAACCTTTCTTTTCTCCATGTCTCATGACCTCTCTTACTCAATTAAATTTTCACCATGCTGTATTTTCTGTAATTTCTTCAGATCTATCTTACAGTTGACTAATTTTCCATTGACCTTAATTTGATGGGCTTTTAAATTATGTCTGTTTGCCTATCTATCTCTATCTATCTATCTATCTATCTATCTATCATCTATCTAATGAGGCATTGCAAAGAAAAAAAACAAGTGCATAAAGGAGAGAGGAGTGGTTTTGACTTCTCAACTTCATTTGGGATCAGCAAACCTGAAGTTCTAATCCTGAGGTAAAATAGTAATGTATCTATCTATCTGCAGAGGATTCTCTTTCTGAGCTGTTTTCTGCTAAAGCATTAGGTTTTAAATGTTTTTGTTTAAATATTATATTCCCATTCTAAATGTTAGTTTTTTTCCCTTTTTATGGTTTTACTGAAAAAAAAAAAAGGCTATGCTCCTAATAAACTTTAATAGAAACAAGAGAAGATTCATTACCCAAAGTACAAATAATTTAACTAAGAACACTATGCAGGTTGGCCAAAGGTAATGTTTCATCTGAGTTCCTTTAAAAAAAAAGTTTCTCTGTACAACCATCCTCAGGCAGGCTTTAGTTTCTGGAGAACAATAAAGGAAGGTAATTGGATTCTAACGTTCACTATGGCCTGACCCTGGGAACATCCCAAATACCTTTTTGGGTCTTCTAAAATCATTTCACCAGAACTGAAATGCTTTCACTGAAGATGGCCCTACACACTAACTTTGATTTCGTTGCTCTTCTAATTATTAGTAATTTTTAGTAAACTAGGAATAAGTGATAGAATTTGGGCAGTAGGGTATGTCTAAAGTTGACTGCTATCATTATTGCAAACTTGCTGGCTGTCCATTTGAGATAAGGGAAATATTCAGGAGTTGAGATTATCGATTCATCTAAATACATGGAGGATTTAGAATAACAATATGTTCTTATTCTTTATCTTTGGCTGTAACATTTTGCTAATATTTTTATTTGGAGTGAGAAACACGGCAGTCTTCTTGGTTATAAAGGCTCACTCTTTCCAAGGTTGTGCCACTTGTGCTAGTCAAATGACAAATGCCATATTTTACTTTTCCTTTAACTCTTCCCCCACAAGCAGTTCTTAGAAGAGACAAAATTCTCCCGTGCCTCTTAGGCTTTGTGTAAGGTTTTCAACCAGTGAAATCCTCCTTTTTTCACCACCATTCCTCACCCTTACTTCTATAGTCCTCCCAGGATTTCTCTTTATCTTTGTAACTTGTGATTGTCCTGTGGGATACAATCTGTATATCTTCAGTCTGAGATAGATAGATGTTCTCTGAATTCTCTTAACACTGTATGCAAGGTACTTTATTATAATTATCTATTTATTTGATGGATTCTCTTTACCATTCTCTAATTATTAGATTAGGAGCTCATTGAAAGCAGAGGCCTCGATCATCTCAGTTTCTCTAGTGCCCAGCATAGTGACAAACATAAAGTAAGTAAAGAAAAAAAAACCAAACAACCTTCCTTAATTACTAGGCTTTAAATAAAAGCTTTATTAAATTATAAAAATGATCCTCGAGCGCACCTGCTGTAGAGCTTCTACTGTCCTCCTAAGAAGGACAGCGTTTCATGACAGCTATGTTTAGATAAGTAGAATCATTAGCCAATCTGAGTGTCGACATAGGCACAATCTTCTTAATTTCCTTTCTCAATTTATCTTCAGTTAACTTGCTGACCCATGTCAAAACCTTTTCATGGTAACAATGGTGGAATTAAAAATACTTTATTCTCACTATATATAAAATTTGCGGACTTGGAAACTGGTTCAGATTGGAGAATACAGAAGTTTACTATTTGCTCTGACTCCTCTCTCAATCATTAAAATCTTCATTCTGTTACTTCTTGGTCTAGAAAAGCTGATATAAAAAAAAAAAAAAAACTCAAACCTTGTTTAATTAAATATTTTGTGTACATTTTCACCTTTGGTTAACTTATTTATGGATATATTTATATAATTTACATAAGGAGATGTTCATTATCTGTCTTACAGAAATTCAGTTATGTCTTAACTGGAAACTTATAGAGGGTAATTTTCATAAATTCAGTTTACACAGTGCCTGGTTCAGCACCATAACTGATGTGTAATACGTGGTTTTTTATAATGATGTTAAAACGTTCAGTTGCAAAGGTGGGCTGTGGTCACATAATCTCCCTGTTCCCTGTTCAATGAATAATTCAAGTAGTAGCCTTCACACTCCCCATAAGATTGAGAAGATATATCTATTCCCAAGTCTTGTTTTCTATTATTGAGATGTAAGGAGCTACGGCAAATGCAGAGTCTCTGGGGCCTTGTTACAGGGGCCAGCTTCAGTTTTCCTTTGTGAAGCCAGAAGGATATGCCGAGAGAAACTTTAGAATCACTAGTGAGAAAGCAGGCACAGTTTCAGGGGCAGTGTCCCTGTTACATGGAAAGTGTATGTGTATTTAGCAAAATAGTGTGTGTGGGGCGGTGGGGTTCCTTTACTTATATTGTGTTTTATGAACATGGCCAGATATTGAATTCGCTCTATGGATGTTATTTGGAAATATGTAATCTTATATAGAGAAACATGGATGGTAGGTTTTAAAATTATTTGTTTTATGTATGGTTATAATATGGCGCTAAACATTAATTAGATAGTTGTAATTGACATATATGAGAATGTAAAACATACTTGTGTGTTTATGTATGGGAAGAAAACCAAAGAAGAAACTGGAAACTGAAATGCAAAGCTATATGTGATTATCTGAGTGATCTTGTAGCAATTATCCACTGGGCAACAGCAAAGTAAGCCATTCATTAGGTTCTTGGAATCTGGGGAGAAGTTATATTTATATTTAATGAAAAGTGTTCTGTCTTGAATCAAAAATTTGCATCTGTACATTATCTGAGCCTTTATATTTCACTCCAAATATGTAAAAATAAATATAACAAAACTATCTTTCTGTGTTTCTAAAGGATATTAAGTGTTTCATGAGAGAAAATAGCACTAAACTTTCATAACAAATTTCCCATAATCATGGACAAACAACTTACTGGGTTTTTTCCCTCCCTAGGTTCTGATTTAATGAAACCAACCATTTTGTACACTGCTCTGTTTCCTGTCTCAAGTGTTGCCTGGAAAGAAAGTCCTAGGTGAGTATTCCCAAAAATATTGCTTCATTTACAATTTTAAATATTATTTTCATAAGAAGTCTGTTGACAAAGACAGCCCAGACAGGAAAAACAATAGAAAACTTTATGATGTATAAAATGAATTCTTCAAAAGAATTTTTTTTCGAAATGCCAAGGGTTATAAGTCAAATATATGCAGCACATATTACTATTTATTACCTTGCATTGGCTGAAATTCATCTCTTCTGACAACCCTGGGTAAATCATGTTACATATTTCATAAAATATGAGTGCTGGTCCTTTTCTGAAGATGCCACTTAGTGTGTGAACTCACTGCCATTGGCTGCCTCCCAGTTGCTGTAAGCTCCCTTAAGACCACTCCTTCTGCAGAGTTCTATGGCAGTTGAATCAGAGAAGAAAAGGTATTTATAGAAAACATATGCAAAAGGTTGATAGCTTGTCCAGTTTGTAGTGCACAGACTGACAGCTAAATACAAATTGAGAAACGTAAGTTTCAGTTCAAGCAAATTTACTGGGTGAAAACCTCATTTTTTCATTTCATTTGAATACGTTCACTGGCTTCTCAGAATATGCAACTTTATAGTGAGCATATTTTTTATTCTTGAAGGCTCATTATTTTACTGTGAGGTTACTGAATCTAGACCACGTAGAGCAGATTACCCAGCATAATATTAATCAAAATATACATGGCAAATGGGATTCCAAACAGTGCCAAATAGGCATCTGTTTTTAACAGAGAATAAAAAAATGCATTTAGCTCCTTTATTAAAAGGTATTATGGACAATTTATTTTTAAGCCATCTCTCTAGGACTATTAACTAGCATATAATTTAATGTACTCTCAAGCAACTTGACTTCTACTGTTTCCTTCAAAACAATGATGTATAAAAGCAACTTGATATAAAGATACATTTGATGCTGAGAAAAGATTTGCGTTATTAAGAATAAATTAAATAATCGTTTAGACACATGTAACAGTTACTCTGGGTCTTGCAAAATAACATATTTTCTTTTCCCGTGTATGACTTGATGTTTCATAGGGAAAAATGAAGCCAGTGCCATTTCTAATTTTATAATTTATGTTCTCTGAATAAGCCATATCAGTTTTGTAAATTTTGCTTAAATTTGAACAGAGTTGCTAAATGCTTAAATATTTCTAAACAAACAAATGAAAGGAGATGCTCCAACTTTCTATAAGAGAGAAATAAATTCTATTATATCTGCTTAGGAAATTTTGGGTAGGTTTGAGGGAACTCAATTTTATACTGTCTTTATAGTGTTTTCTTTATAGAGAAAAGGAAACCAATTCACTTCCATCAAAATGTAGCCAGATAATTTAATACTAAATAGGCAATTGGGATAATGATAGGAAAAAAAAGGAAGCTAGGCTAAGAAGTATAAACAAAACTAAGCATTGTGACATTTTTAATTGGGTAAATTTTTTGAATGGTAAGTGGAAAATAAAACTTAAATTATAAAGGTAATGCAAAGATGCATGCTCCTTTTAAAGAAGAGAAAATATTCAAGGACAATACTGTTAAGTGAAAACAGCCACAAAAGCAGCAATAAAAACTTGACATCACCCCTTATCCTCCTGAAATAAGATTCTGCATCCTGCTCTAGGTAACTAATATGAACGATTTGAAACGTATCCTTAAAACACTTTTCTTATATATTTACATAATTATATTATTTATATCTCTATATTGGATGTGCATACATGCATGTTTACATAAAGGAATTATATATTACATATGTTTATACCTATATATAATCCACATATAATTTTTTAAAATTTTCACTTGAAATCAAATGAATCAATACTTTGGTATATATGTCTTTTATTTTTCTTACTTTTTCATTCTATTATTATTTTTTTTTTTCTTTGCGGTACGTGGGACTCTCACCATTGTGGCCTCTCCCGCTGCGGAGCACAGGCTCCGGACGCACAGGCCCAGCGGCCATGGCTCACGGGCCTAGCCACTCCGCGGCATGTGGGATCTTCCCGGACCGGGGCACGAACCTGTGTCCCCTGCATTAGCAGGTGGACCCTCAACCACTGTGCCACCAGGGAAGCCCCTTCATTCTATTTTTGAGCGCGGATGGGACTAAGTATTTTAAACCATTTCCCTGCTAATAGACATTGGATTGTTTTAAGTTTTTGTTTACAAACAATGTAAAGAAATCTTTATGTCTGTGAGATAGATTTCTAAGTGACTGATTGGTTTTCCTAGATACTGCAAAATTATCTCTAAGGAGTTTATACTCATCTGTATCCCTTCCCCCCAACAGTAAAAGTACTACTTCTTTCACAGCTTCATCAAAACTCTGTATTATCAACCTCTATTTTTAATCTACTGGTAAAATTTTTGATTATTTTAACATGCATTTCCATTATTACTAGTGAGGTTGAGCATTTGTACATGTTTATTGTGTACACACACACAGACACACACAGTCTCACATGGATTACAATCGTAATCTTGAATCCCCCAAAAACGACTTATCCTGGTAGATTTTATTTTCTTTACTTTACCAAAGAAAAAAATGTTCAGAAGCATTAAGTGACTTGCCTAAGGCCATCCCACTAACAGGTGCCAGGGCTTGGATTCAAACCCCCTGCAAGCCACTGCACGGCCGGCTACCACCTCCACCCTCCGGTCATCACTGTCTGAGAGCTGAAACTAGCAGGCTGAGCATTGCCTTGTTCAGCCTCAGCTGGGAACATGCATATAGGGCAACTCAAATGTTTCACAGCTCTGTGCGTGTCTGCAAATGACTGCAAAACCTCCTGAGTTTTGATTTTGAAGTTCCAAATAAATTTCAGGGAGCGGAAAAATTCTCAAATATGAAATTTTGAATTGACTGTATACACACACACTGTATACACACATACTCTCTATATACAATGTACATACATACATCTATATTTGAATTGCTTTTAAAAACATTCTATGGAGTTATTTTCTTTTTCTTATTCTTTTGTGGAATATATTTCTAGATTATGTATATTACCCTTTGTTTATTAGATATTTTCCAAACATTTTCTCCCAGTTTGGGCCTCCTGCTTTTAGTCTGTTAATAGTATCTTTAATCACAAAGGAGATTTCTATGTAGTCAAATATATCTATCTTTCCATGTCTTTTTTTTAGTCTTACCTAGAAAGGACTTCTTCATCACCTGAAAAACACATGAAACAACAACAAAAAAACATAGTCCTCTTTTTTAAACTTTTAGCACTTTAATTCACCTTCAATTAATTTTTTGTATATGTAATGATGTTGGCTTTTTTAGTCATTTTTTTCCAAGAGGAAACTCATTTATCCTGAAGATATTGTTTAAATTATCATTTGCCCTCATTTCAAATCCTCCCTTTACCCCTACATATATAATCCTTTGTTTTTGGACTCTCTATTGTCTTCCATTGATCTGTGTCTCTTCCTAAATTAAGAAACATCCTGTTTTAATAGATGTCCTTTTACAATGTATGATAGAAACAAATCTCTCCTTACTGCCCTCCTTTGTTAGAATTGTCATAATAATTCTTTAACGTTTTCTACAGGTAATTTAATGTTAGCTTTTTAAATTCCATAAACAGTCTTGTTGTCTTTGTATTGAAACCTAAATTAATTATCCACTGCTATGTAATTACTCCAAAATTTGGCAGCTGAAAACAGTACACTACTAACTTTATTAAATTAAAAAACATTATCTCAGAGTTTCTGTGGGTCAGGAGTCCTGGCATGGTTTTTCTGGATGCCTCTACCTAATTTCATTGTTTTATGTACAGCTGTCCAGTTTTCCCAGCACCACTTATTGAAGAGAATGGCTTTTCTTCATTGTATATTCTTGCCTTCATTTTTTGTAGATTAATTGAACATAAGCATGTAGGTTTATTTCTGGGCTCTTTATTCTGTTCCATTGATGCACATGTCTATTTTAATGCCAGTACCATACTGTTTTAATTACTGTGGCTTTGTCCGTTAGGCTGAAGTCAGGGAGAGTAATACCTTCAGCTTTGATCTTTTTTTTCAGGATTGCTTCAGCAATTTGGAATCTTTTGTAGTTCCATGCAAATTTTAGAATTATTTGTTCTAGTTCTGGAATACAAAAATACCACTGGTATTTTGATAGGGATTTCATTAAATCTGTAGATTGCTTTTTAAAATATTTTAAAAATATTAATTCTTCCAATACAAGAGCTCAGGATATCTTTCCATTTCTTTGTATCATCTTCAATTTCCTCCATCAGAGTTTTGTAGTTTTCAGAGTATAGGTCTTTCACCTCCTTAAACTTATTTCTAGGTATTTTATTCCTTTTGATATAATTTTGAACAGGATTTTTTTTTTTACATTCTCTTTCTTGTAGTTCATTATTAGTGTACAGAAAAGCAACAGATTTCTGTATATTAATCTTGTATCCTGCAACTTTACTGAATTCATTTATTCCAATAGTTTTTTGGGGTAGACTTCAGGGTTTTCTAAATATAGTATCATGTCATCTGCAAATAATGATAGTTTTACTATTTCCCTTCCAATCTGGATATCTTTTATTTCTGTATGACTGCTATGGCTAGGACTTTCAATTATGTTAAATACCACTTCCAATATATGTTAAATAGGCTGTGGGTTTGTCATAAATGGCCTTTATTAGATGAGGTATGCTCCCTTTATATCAACTTTGATGAGAGTTTTTATGAATGGATATTGAATTTTGTCAAATGCTTTTGCTGTGTCTACTGATATGTTCATGTGTCTTTTAGTCTCTCTTTTGTTAATGTGGTGTATCACATTGACATTGATTGATTGGCTGATATTAAACCATTCTTGCATCCCTGGGATAAATGCTACTTGATCATGGTGTGTGATCCTTTTTATATATTGTTGAATTTGACTTGCTAGTATTTTCTTGAGGATTTTTGCACCTATATTCATCAGAGATATTGGTCTGTAATTTTCATTTTTTGTAGTTTCTTTGTCTGGTTTTGGTATCAGGGTAATGGTGGACTCATAGAATGAATCTGGGAGTGTTTTGTCCTCTTCAATTTTTTGGAATAGTTTGAGAAGGATACGTATTAATTCTTCTTTATATGTTTAGTAGAAATTCCCCTTTGAAGCCAGCCAGTCCTGGACATTGTTTTGCTGAGAGGTTTGTTTTTTTTTTTTAATTACAAATCAGCTTCACTACTAGTCATCTGTCTGTTCATATTGTTAAGTATTTCATCCTGATTCACTCTTGGAAAGCTGTATGTTTCTAGACATTTATCCATTTTTGGCTACAGGTTTATCCATTTTGTTTCTCTTTTCAAAAAACAGCTCCTGGTTTTATTGATCTTTTCTATTGTGTTTTGACCTCTATTTTATTTATTTCTTCTCTGGTTGTTAATATTTCTTCTCTTCTGCTGACTTTGTGCTTTTTTCCATTCTTTTTCTAATTCTTTTAGATGGTAGTTTAGGTTGTTTGAGATTTTTCTTGTTTCTTGAGAAAGGTCTGTATAACTACAGACTTCCTTCTTAGAATTACTTTTGCCTCATCACATAGATTTTAGAAACTTTTGTTTTTATTTTCATTTGTCTCAAGGTATTTTCTAATTTCCTCTTTGATTTCTTCATTGACCCATTGTTTAGTAGCATGCTGTTTAGTTTCCATGTATTTGTGTTTTTCCCATTTTTCTTCCTGTAAGTTAGTTCTGGTTTCATACTGTTTTGGTTGGAAAAAATGATTGATATCATTTCTATCCTCTTAGATTTGTTACAACTTGTTTTGTGGTCTAGCATGTGATCTATCCTAGTGAATGTTCTATGTGCACCTGAAAAGAATGTATATTCTGCTGTTATTGGATGGAATGTTCTGTAGATGTCTATTAAGTCTAACTGGTATAATGTGTCATTTAAGACCAATGTTGCTGTATTGACTTCCTGTCTGAATGATCTGTTCACTGATGTCAGTAGGGTGTTAAATTCCCCTTCTGTTATTGTATTATTGTCAGTTTCTCCCTTTATGTCTGTTAATATTTGCTTTATATTTAGGAGCTCCTATATTAGGTGCATATATGCTAATGGGTATAATATCCTTTTTATGTATTGATCCCTTTATAATTATGTAATGCCCTTCTTTGTCTTTTGTTATAGACTTTGTTTTAAAGTCTATTTTGTCTGATATGAGTATAACAACCCCTGCCTTGATGTCATTTCCATTTGTATGAAATATATTTTCTCATCCCCTCACTTTCAGTCTGTGTGTGCCTTTAGCTCTGAAGTGAGTCTCTTGTAAGCAGTATATAGATGGGTCTCTTTTTTTTTTTATGTCTAATCAGCCACCCTCTGTCTATTGATTGGTGCATTTAGGCCATTGACTATTAAACCGATTATTGAGAGATATGTTCTGATTGCCAGTTTTTACTTGTTTTCCAGTTGTTATTGTAGTTCTTCTCTGTTCATTTCTTCTTCTTTTTGCTTCTTGCCTTGTAGTTTGATGATTTTCTTTAATAGTAAGCTTGTGTTCTTTTCTCTCTAGATTTTGTGTATTAATTATAGGTTTTTGGTTTGTGGTTACCATGGGGTTCCTATATGTTGACCTATAACTATGTCTGCTTGTTTTAGACTGGTAGTCATTTAAGTTCAAACAAATTCTAAAAGATATACATTTTTTAACTCCCCCTCACACTTTTTGTTTTTGATGTCATATTTTACACCTTTATGTTCATTGTAGTTCTACTTTTGTCTTTTAAACTTTGTACTAGCATATTTAAGTGCTTGATTCATAGCCTTTACTAGAGGGGTTTTTCCTTTCTTATAGATTCTTACTTCTTGTTGTAGCCTTTTCTTTTTCACTTAGAAAAATCCTTTTAACATTTCTTTTAGGGTAAGTTTAGTGTTTATGAACTCTTTTAGTTTTTGCTTGTCTGAGAAGTTCTTTATACCTCCTTCAATTATAAATGATAATCTTGCTGAGTAGAGTATCCTAGGTTGTAAGTTTTTTTTCCTTGCATCACCTTATAACCTGCAACTCCCTTCTGGCCTGCAAATTTTTTCAGAAAAATCAGCTGATAGCCTTCTGGGTGTTCCCTTGTATATGACTTTTTGTTTTTCTCTTGCTGCCTTTAGAATTCTGTCTTTACATTTAACTGTTGCCATTTTAATTATGGTATTTCTTGGTGTGGATCTGTTTGGGCCCATCTTGTTTGGGATCCTCTGTGCATCCTGTACCTGGATATCTGTTTCCTTTTTTCTGTTTGGGAAATTTTCAGCCATAATTTCATCAAATCCTTTTATGACCCTTTTCTCTGTCTCTTCTTCTGGGACCTCAATAATGCTAATATTGGTATGCTTGATATTGTCTCAGAAGTCCCTTAAACTGTTATCATTTTAAAAAAATTGTTTTTGTTTTTGCTCTTCTGATTGGGTGATTTCCATTATTCTATCTTCCAGATCACTTCTGCATTTTTTTTTGTATCACTTAGTCTTCTGTTAATTCCTTCTAGTGTGTTTTTCATTTCATTTATTGTAGTCTTCATTTCTGATTGAATCTTTTTTACATTTTCTAGTTCCTTTGTTAACAATTCTCACTGTATTCTTCTATTCTGTTCCCTAATTCAGCTAGTGTTTTTATTACTAATGCTTTGAACACTTTATCTGGTAAATTATTTATTTCTGTTTCATTAGTTTTGTTTTTTTTTTTCCAGGGATTTTCTCTTGTTCTTCCATTTGAAATAAATTCCTTTGTATTCTCATTTTGCTTAATTTTCTCTGTCTCTACAAAATAAGTGAGACAGTTACCTATCCCAGTCTTGAAGGGGTGTCCTTGTGTGGGAGCATCCCTATAGAGTCTGTGAGTGCCCAGTTACTTTGGTGGAAGAGTTGGATCTGATGTGATGAGTCACCTTTCCCCCAGGGTGTGCGGCATCTGTCACCATGGTAGGAGGTAGGGCTGGAGATGAAGAGACTACAGCCAGAGCCAGGTGTGAGCTGGGGCTTTCCTACTGCTCAGTGGCCAACACCACTCTATTGGGTTTGGGGTCAGGTTCCTACGTACTGAAGGGGAAGTGCTGAGGGTTGGGTCTGAACTAACTCTGTTCCCTCTAATTGTGTGCTCTTCTTCATCCCAGCACCAGCACCCTTGCCCCAGAGGAGAGTAGGGCTAGAGCAAGAGGAGCTGGAATTGGCACTTTGTGTGGGTCAGGCTTGGGTGTGGTGATCCTAGCACCAGTCAGATTTCTGGAATGCTCCCAACCTGCTGCCTCTGTAATCACCAACAATGGCCACCTCTCCCCATTCAGATGCCATGCCAGGTCCAAGCTGGCTCTGTCCCTCAGAACTGTGCACTTCCCTTAGACTTGGCTGCTCTTACCCTAATGTGGAGCTGTGTCTTGGAGCAAGCTGGGCTAGAGCAGTCACTCAGCTCAGGCTGGTGTGCTTGCTGGAGCAGTTGAGGGAAACTGGCCAGAGACCTGGGCAGTTTCAATCTGCTTCCTCCACTTTGTTTCAGGAGTAAGCAAATGTGTGGTGTGCTCTTCATGAGTGGAGTCTAGGTTTCTTACAGCCCTGCTGTCAGTCCCGTTGGTTTTCAGACCCATTGGTTTTCAGTGGATACATGTGATAAAGTATACAGAATTTGCAAAATTAGTCTAGGATAGTCACTAAACAAACAGCAACAACAACAAGCCCTGGGAGGTAGGGATCTAATATCCCAAGTATTTTATATATATAATTAAATATATATATATAGCATAATAATATAAATATATAATGAATATATAAATAATATACAATAAAATAATATAAATAATATAAACATTATATTATCTGAATGTCTAGTTTTCAACAAAAATTACAAGATGGGCAAAGAAACAGACAAGTATGGCCCATGCACAGGAAAAAAAATTAATCAATAGAAACCATTCTTGAGTAAGCCTAGATACTGGATTTTAGAAAGATGTTAAATTACCTATTATAAGTATGTGAAAAGAACTAAAGGAAACAGTGTCTAAAAGTTAAAGTATGAGAATTAAGTATCAACATATACACAATATCAATAAGGAGATAGAATTTATTAAAAAAGGACCAAATAGTTATTCTGAAGCTGAAAATTATGATACCTAAAAGGAAAAATCCAAAGTAGAGACTCAAGAGTAGATTTGCATTGGCAGAAGAAAAAAATCAGTAAACTTGAAGACAGGTCAACTGAGATTATCCAGTCTGAAACAGGAGAAAAAAAAGAATGAAGGAAAATAACCAGAAAGTTAGAGATATGTAGGACCATCAATAATAAAAATATATATGTAATGGGAGTCCCAGAAGCAAAGGAGAGAGTGAAAGGATCAGAAAGAATATTTGAAGAGATAAGGGTCAACAGTTTCCCAAATTTGATGAAAAGCTTTGTGATGAAAAGCTTTAATCGATATATACAAGAAGTTCAAAGAGGTCCATGTAGGGTAAACTTGGAGATTCACATATAAGCACATCATAATCAAACAGTTAAACTAAAGACAAGGAGAGGAGTCTTGAATGCAGGAAGAGAAAACTGATTCATCACTTGAAGTTATCCTCAATAAGATTAACATTTGGTTTCTCATCAGAAAACACTGGTAAACAGAAGGCAGTGAAATGACCTATTTAAAGAATTCTATATCCAACAAAACAGTCTTTCAGAAATGAAGGAGAAATTAAACGTAAGAGGGAAGAGATATGGGAACATATGTGTATGTATAACTGATTCACTTTGTTATAAAGCAGAAACTAACACACCATTGTAAAACAATTATACACCAATAAAGATGTAAAAAAAAATGCAGTTAACATAACAAACATGAATAACATCTTCAGTTGCAAATAAAACACAAAACCAGTGTACAAACTCAGGTTTTAAATAAAAGAACTTTTCATAAATTAAAAAAACCCCAACATTCCCAGATAAACAAAAACTAAGAATATTTATCATTAGCAGACCAGCTCTACAAGAAATACTAAGGGAGTTCTTTAAGCTGAAATGAAAAAAAAAATTAGGCACTTACTTCAATGCACATAAAAATGTAAAGAGCACAAAGAGGAAATGCAGATAGCCAACAGGCACATGAAAAGATGTTCAACATCATTAATCATCAGGGAAATACAAATCAAAACCACAATGATATATCACCTCACACCTGTCAGAATGGCAATCATCAAAAAGAACACAAATAACAAACATTGGTGAAGGTGTGGAGAAAAGGGCACCCTCCTACAATGTTGGTGGGAATGTAAATTGGTGCAGCCACTGTGGAAAACAGTATGGAAATTTCTCAAAAAACTAAAAATAGAATTACCATATGACCCAGCAATTCCACTCCAGGGTATATACTTGAAAAAAACAAGAACACTAATTCAGAAAGATACATGCACCCCAATGTTCATAGAAGCGTTATTTATAATTGCCAGCATATGGAAGCAACCTAAGTGTCCATCAACAGATGAATGGATAAAGAAGATGTGGTTTGATATATATATCACATATATATGTGATGGAATACTACTCAGTTATGAAAAAGAATGAAATTTTGCCATTTGCAGCAACATGGATGGACTTGGAGGGCATTCTGCTAAGTGAAATAAGTCAGAAAAAGACAAATACCATATGATATCACTTATATGTGGAATCTAAAAAATGCAACAACCTAGTGAATGAAATGAAAAAAAAGCAGACTCATAGAGAACAAACTAGTGGTTACTAGTGGGGAGAGGGAAGGGAGGAGGGGCAGTATAAGGGTAGTGCATTAAAAAAAAAGCATTATTATGGGACTATATGAAATCATGTATGTGAAACTTTTGAAAACTGTAAAGCACTATAGAATTTAAAGAATCTTCCCTTCAATAAAAAAAAAGTTACCAAAAAAAAAAAAAAACCCACCAGTAAAGGTGGCTAGATAGATAAATCCAAAAGTTGGCATAGATATACTTTGTTACCCTTTTCTTCTCCTAAATGACTTAAAAAAGAGCTTCACAAAGCATATTTAAAACTGTGTTGATTATTTTGGAGAGTCTGAATCCCTGGCATTTCCATATGAATTTTTATATTAGTTTGTCAGTTCTGCAGAAAAGCTAACTGGAATTTTGATATGAATTACTTTAAATCTGTAGATCAATTTGGAAAGTATTCCCACTTTAACAATATTAAGTGTTAAGTGTTCTTATGAAGGAGCATGAGATGTCTTTCCATTTATTTAGGTCTTCTTTAATTTCTGTCAACAATGTTTTGTAGTTTTCAGAGCACAAATTTTGTACTACTTTTGTTATATTTATTTCTAAGTATTTTATTATTTTTATGCTATTGTAAATGACTTGTGCTCTTAATTTTCTGTTCTATTGCTCATTCTTGCAACTGATTCAAAATAGCTTTATAGTAATAAATTTATTCACTGCTTAGGTATCTTGGATACTAAATTTGACTTTATTAATGGGGAAAATAGGTTGATTCAAGTTCTTATTTTTACCTTGAATAGTGATCCTAAAATTCTTATTTCTACCTTGAGTAGTGATCTTAAAATTTGAAATATTTTGGCCATGCCACCATTTTGGAAGAGAGGCTATGAGATAAATAACCATGCCAGTGTTTCAGTGCCGAAATACATTTTTATGAGGGTTGATACAGACTTTACCAGATGACCTTATGGGTTTGAGGACAATGATATTAATAGAACTCAACTCACATTCTTATGAAATTCAGTTGCTCATTTATACAATTCTATAAGGATGTTGTAAAGTGAACCATGAGAACTCTGATATCATTTACTAAAGTATGTTTATTTGAATTTTGGTTTTAAAATCTTGCTACCACCAAAATACAAAATCTGAAATCATTTAATATCTAAATAAATTGAATGTACCACACATGTTTTTAGCTTCTCAAGCCAAACAATAGCAGCTATCTGCTGAAATTAACTTTTATGCAGAAATAAAGTTTATATTTGATTTTATTTGTGTAATTTGCTAAAATTATTTTTCAGGAAGTGTTATTTTGCATGAAAAATTAGAATGAGAAAGATCGTAATTTTGTCAACAGTGTCTTTATGGCTTATGTGGATAAAATCAAATTTCCAAGCGTAAAAATTAAATGTATGCACATTCTGTGCGCATGTGTTCATATGTCTGTTATCAGGTTCTGAAAATATCCCAAATATCTAATAAGTTAGAAACAACTGATGTATACAATTGGTTCAATTAACTCAATATAGGCCCCATAGATTAGTACTTTCATTTTGGAATTACTGATTTGTATTCTTTCTTCTCTAGTCTACATCCAGTTGCTTGCCTAAAATATACATTCAACTATTTAATAGAATTTCCAACTTAACATTTCCAATATTGAGCTCTTGAATTACTTCCCTAAAAGTGTTCTTCCTGGTTTTCCCATCTCAGTTTATAGCAACTCCTTTCTTCTAGTTGCTCAGGAAAAAACCTTAGAGTCATCCTGGACTTTGCTTTCTCTCATATCTCACACCCAACTTACCAGAAAATTATTAGTTGCTTTACATTTATTGTCTTAGTTAGTGCCTATAAATCTATGGAGTAGGTATTATTATCCAATTTTCAGATAAATAGGAGATATTAATAATTATCATAGCAAACACATAGCACTTACTATACCAGGCACCCTTTAACCCTTTGAGCTATTTTACTTATTGTAACCCAAATAATACTCCTAATGAGCCTACGTGGTAGGTACAATTACTATATCCATTTTACATGTGGGAAAATGAGGCATAAATTGTTAAGTATCTTGCCTAAATTCTCATAATTAATGAGTGTAGGAGCCAAGATGGAAACCCAAACATGGCACACAAACACAGTAAGCTCCTTCCAATTGGAAGGAGGAAGTTTTAGGAAAACTAAAGTGAAGTACTACATAAAGAATAGATTCTAAACATATGAAATTTTATTTTTTCTTCCTTACCAATATCCAACAGGCATTTACCTAGTACCCAATATGTGCCAGGCATTAATGCTCAAAGACCTGTACAGTGTGCTTCTTGTGCACAGGAACATTACAATCATGTTGGAGAGGAGAGAATAAATGAAGGTAAATAACTGAGTATATTAGCATGATTAAATATATGAAAAATATGGAGGTGAGTTAGAAAAAGAGAGAGGTTGCAATAAACACTTGTGATACACAAATCATTGTTTGTAAAAGAGTAGTCAAGGTACTTATATATTCGTGTAAGGAAGAATATATTCTATTCTTACCTTTCTGTTTACACTTCTCCCTGGGACCCTTCTAAATCAAAGCTGATGAAAGATAGAGACTCTTCATGGTGCCTTGGTTACTCAAAGTGCTCAGCCTTTAGAACCGTTCTATTCTCTTTTCCACTAAGAAATACAAAAATCACATCTACATGGTATGATAGGAAATAAAATGAAAGGTCTCAAAGATGAGTTTGGAACTGAGCAAAATATAACCTTAGATTTATTTATTTTTTTTAATATATGAGTACATTGCATTTTTCTTACAGAGCATTTGTCAGTTAAAATCTAGATTTTAAATTGTATAATTGGGAGAGTATTATATGAGATGTTAAATATATTAAATGCAGTAGAGTATTTAACCAGGGTCCTTCCTCTTATTTTACTTTAACAAATCATATGCAGAGAAAAGTTAATAATTGACAAAGATTTTGAAACATGGATCTTAAATATTTACAGACATTTAAAAAAGCAGTATCTTCAGTTTTCAACTACATCATGTTTGTGGCTTCTCAGATTATTCAGGTTTTTGATACCTACCTCTCTTTATTTCTCTAGCTATCAAACATACAGTAGAGAAAAAAGAGAAATTGTTCAAATTCTCTGGAAGCATGTTAATTTTAGCAGTAAGTAAATCTTGCTGCTTGAATACCTTCTTTTAAAAGGGCAAGATTCTTGTAAAGATGTAAAACAACAGTCTAGTAGAATAAAGTACATGTGCTTTCTATGTAAATTGCAAAGACGGAAAACATTTTACTTCATGGCATTAATGTCACAGGTCAGAGTCAAGAGTTTATTGCCAATTCAGAGGAAATTCTCTTTTCAATGACATATGGCATGACCTTCAACTTCTAGCAGTTGTAGAATGGTTAAGGTCAACTATTCTTACATTCAGAAAATCTAAATGATGTACATGACAAATGGTAGAGTAGATTGTAACTGATTTCAGGGGCAAACATAGTAAAATATTGCACTGTGGGATGAAAGTTTACTGACCCTGTGATATTATGCCTGACATTGATCATTATTTCCCAATTGAGTTATTTGAAAGGATAGTTAATATTCTGTTTGTTAGACTTCTCATTTTATTGTATATGAATTGGAAGGATGCTGCCCCCTCCCTGTATCTCACCAAATGGAATATAGTTATTGGAATTTTATCAGCTAAAGACAAGTTGTAATGAAGAGCAGGATATTTTTCTTTCTGTACATTTTTTCTTCCTTTTTGCTCCTGTTTTAATCAGAATTTTTTTCACCTTACTCAATGGAAAAAAAATTAGAAACTTTCATATAGAACTAAAATTTCAATGTTAATCATTTACCATTTAGAAATAAAAATAAATATTGAGCGTCCATCCTTTATATACTGTATACTGTACTGATTTTTTTTGTCTTCCTAAAAAACAGCCTCAATAGACACTGATTTAGAATTGCTTAATCTTCCTTATCTCTAAAATTTGCTGTTGCTGTGTTCTATAGCCCTGCAATGGATTTTCTTTTTTTCTGTTCTCCAAAGTTGACATGTTCTCACCTCTTGTCCCTTTCTACAGCTATCCTCCAGCAGTCCAGCTGCTAATTAATACTCCTGCCCAGATATTTTCTCATAACATACTGGATTAAGGTTGTTGTCCTGTTCCACTATATGACCCATTCATTATAGCACTTGTCCATTCTATGTTTTGAGAGATTAATGCATCTAAGTACCAGATATGCATTCATTTGCTGCTCTTTTTGTGTAAACCATGGTCTAATCTTATCTAATCTAGAAATGCATTAGAGATCACCATTTACTTTTATTTTAAGCAAAATCAGAGAGATGAAGAGAAAGAAGTACTACATGAGTTAACGTGTTTGATTTCTAAATCCTCTGATTGGTAGGGGTTGTGAAAGAGACCTTCCAGAATCTATAATACCATTGCTTTACTTAGCTTCTCATTTCACCCCATCCATGATTCTCATAGTTTATGGCACATGACCTACAGCAGTGAACTTGAACTACTTAGAGAACTCACTACTACACCTGGGGCCACACATAGAAACAATCCTAGGAGAAAAACAAAAACAAAAAACAAAACCTGCTGTGTCTTCCATTATGCAGGGTTTGTCTTTAGACATTTCCACTGTTGTTATTAATTTTCTTTTTATGTCTTTTTCCATGTTTGTTGCTACTACTCTGCCTATTACTATTACTGTCTATTAATATGGTATTTCTACTACCCTGGAATTAACATTACTCTGCCCCTATCTTTGAAGCAACAAAGGAAAGATTTTTCTCTTTAAAAACCAGTGCTGAGATGGCTCTAAAATAGACTGTAAAGAATTCACAATGTGGGAGCAAGCATCATAAGAAGCTTTCGAGCTAACTTTGCCCTGAGGGCTACAAGAAGTTGTATATCATCACTATGCAACTAGAGTGAAGTGAAGCATACTCATGAGATTATAATATAAGCCAAGCTGAATTAAAGGCATCCTTTCTTAGGTAGGTGCACAAGAAAGGAACTCAAAATGCCTGGCTACTTTCTTAAGAAGAGTGATCCAAGAACAGAAATGTCACAGGTAAAAGGCAACAACCAATCCTCATTACTTTTAAAGATACATTCTAGTGCCTTCCCTCCATTAAAGCATCATTCAACCTTGTCAGATGGTTTGAGAAGTATCCCTCTCCCTCCAAAAAGCCCTTTATTTTAATTGCTTAATTAATAGATTAGAATTGTTTTAAATGATAAACTAGGACATTGATGATACTTGAGGAAGTTGGTATATAGGCAGCTGTGATTGGGTTGTCATTGTTTGGGGCAAATAAGAGTGATGATCTTCTTGAGATGAGAGGATTTAATAAATAAAGAAGAATTAAAAAGTAAAGAGCATAAAAAAGGTATGTTCCTCAAAATTTGGCCTATGGCTAGCCTTGTCCATGCCTTCATCATTCAATCAAAGAAAAAAGATCTCTTCTCTTCCCATATATAAATATCAGTACATGAAGAGTGCAGTTTCCATTCTGCATATTTCTGCATCCATCTTATTACTTTTCAAAGTAGCTGAGTTTCAGTTGGGTGCCTTAACAGAAGGAAACCCTCAAATGCCCACATCTATGTGAAATCATCTGTACTTTGTGAATGCCATGCAAATAATAGTTTTCCTTTTCTTTTGGAACCAGGCATCTATGTGATAAATCAGTTGCTCTGGGTTCCGCATGTTCTTGGCCAATTCTTGTGTGAAAGAGAGAGCCTGATTGGAGAGTCTACTAGTGATTACAGTACTTTTAAATCCAGCAGGCATTTCAAATTACAGATAAGAAAACAAGACCCAAAATCTTTAAGCTATTGCTCTCAGGTCATAAAGCAATCATTAGATAAAGCTAGAAATGACACCTGAAATATTTGGTTCTTTGATTGGTACTTTAGCCTTCAGTATATTTCACTTCCTCTTCAACCTCAGTTGACCAAACATTCTCTTAGTTAATTAAGCTCTCACAAATACCTATTTTTTATATATTAAAATGAGGAAGTAATTCTTGAGATTTGTTTTTACATCTGTAAGGAATACTGTAATTATTTATCTGTACTTCCAAGATAGATAATCTGAATCTTAAGGGAATTTTCCAGGCCACATCATGCATCAAACTCTAGCCTGTGAATTTCATAGGGAACTATAGATGTCTTAATTTCCATTATCATATTACAAGTAATGAAACTGGTCAGAGAGGGAAATAATTTATGCAAGTTAATAGGGAAGGTAATATCAGGATCTGGGTGGATCCCATGTGTTCTGAGTGCCAGTTTCATGGGCTCTGTACTCATGGTTTGATCTAATCCTACAAGGAAAGTGTCATAGCCTTGGCCAAGTTCAATTCATTTGAGTTTCACCCACACAGCAGTTAGTCAGAAAGAAGTGGAATCCAAGGATGCTTTAATATAGTACCTTTCCACTCAAATTAATCATTTTCAGAAAATAAGACTAAAAGTACAGTTAAGAAGCAACAAGGGCAAAAGTGAGATTTACTGCTGATAGAAATGGACTAGTAATTCTTTGTTCATCCTCATAAAAATCAGGCAGTGCAACAGGAGGAAGAAATTAAAGGAGCATTTAGAAGGCCAGTGGCAATGGTATATCATTGTAAAAAAGAAAGAATGAGAGTGTATTAGGTGAACCATAGCACCAAGGAAAGAGAAGCAGGTGTCTGCTGTCCTCCTCTGATGTTGTATTATTCATCACAGGGAACTTGTTCACATAACATAGAAAGTTTCTCCTTGTAAGGAAAGAAAAATATTTCGAAAGAGACACATAAAATCTTTTTGTATGCAATTCTTTATGTATATGTAAAAATACATTACTGCTGCCAGAATCAGAAGGGGAACAATATTTGTGACATTTGCTAAAATGTTTAAATTTTTATTGACAGCAGAGTTGACACCAGATATACCTGATTTAGGTGAAAAAGACTACTTTTGTCATCACTCTTGAAAAGTAAATGTTTCTATAGATATTTTAATTTCTGTAGATATTTTAACTTTCCCAAGTGCTTTCACGTGTTTTATGTCCTTCATCTATTTGTTTACAGGTATTTATTAAGTCTCTACTCTGTGCTAGGCTCTGTTCTAGATGCTGGTGATGCATTGGTTAGTAAAACAGACTTGGCAGTTGTCCTTAGAGACTTATATTCTCATGGTGGAAAGATAAACAATGAACAACTAAATGAACAAAATGTTTTCGGAGCGTGCTAAAAGAGCTAAAATCAGATTGATAAGAGAGTGAGTTTCTAGTCGGGGCCATTTTAGATAGAGTAATCCCGGAGGGCCACTGTGATGCGGGGGCTCTAGAGCGAGAAGAAGCCAGTCATGAGAAGGTTATTATTAGTGTCTTTTAAGAACTCTGGGAGGTATCTTGATCCTGTGTTAATGTACTTATTTTATAAAATAGGAACGTGAGACACAGAGAAAATAAAAGACTACCCAAGGGAGCACAGTATATTAGTAGTATAGCCAAGTCTAAACCCAGGCCTCCTCATTTTCAGGCCAACACCATTTTTGTTATACAAGCAATAAAGGACAAATTAAGATTTATAGTATATGTGGTAAAACAAATGCAAAACAAAGATGGTCACTCTTCTGGAGTGATGTATGTTTTTCTCATTCATTATTATTGGATTTGTTTTCTCTTCTTTGTTTTAATTAAGCTTATGTCTGCTTGTATATTAGGAACCAGTGCTTTAGAATATTCATTTCTAGATGAAAAAAAACACTAGTAAACTTAAAAATTATGTATATTTAAAATTCGCTATTTTACTAATAAAGAGAAGGATTTCCAAGTAGCTTTATATTAGTAGGGACTCAGAGTCAAATATGTATACTTATTTGTCCAAAGTCTGGGGTGTACCCATCATCTAAACTTCTTAATTTTGAGAACCCCCCCCCCACCAAAGATGAAACTGCCAGGTACTCAGTCTCCCAGCACCTCTTCTGGCTTGTCTGAGCCAGTTAGATCCATCACCCAGCTTCTGAATTAGGAACTAGTAAACCAAAGAAGAAGGGTGAAGATCCATTTTCATGGTAGGTGGCATAGGGCCAGCACCATTCATGTTCCAGGTGTAACAAAAGAAGCAGAGCTGTGCGCATGCCAAGTGCCCAGAGCCAGTTACAGTGGAGCCCGTGGGGCAGCGTCTGGTACTCAGTGACCAGCAGTGTGCTCTTGGGTTGGGATTTGGGGTGTGATTTTGATTACTGCCCCGGCTCTTGCCCAGTTTTTTTGGTTTGCCCAATTCTGAATCTGCTAATCAGACTGTTCAGCAATTCTTTGAGCTTCAAAATGTACTATCAGTAAATGTCTTCTCTGGTTAAGTAGTTCAGAGGTGATCTCTACTGCTTGCAACATTGAAATCATTACAATTTTCTGAAGAAAAGTTATGTTTTTTTTTACAGATATCAGTTCTATTAGAAATTTCAGGTTTTGGGTAGGCAGAAGGAGACAGATATATGAATTAAAAAAATCTCCCCAGGTAATTCTGGCAAATTCTGCTCCTGTTGAGAACCTCTGGATTAAGACACCTTTCCATTGTTTTAAATGTCATAAAGTGATTATCAATTCATTGAGTTCTGAGGCAGAAACCTGGAGGGGAAAAAAATCAAGGGAACATTTGGCTGAATCTTGGCTTTTGTGTGTGCAGATCCTAGGCATTGTGAAAATGCATTTTGAAAACACAATTGAGGGAGCTGGAGACTCATGGGAGATTCCATCTGTGTAAACAAAACCAATCTCAGTTACAAGTTAATGTTAAATATATATAAAAATATAAGTATAAAATATTTTTTAAAAGTTCAGAAACATGTTTATAGCATATGTTTTGTGAAAAATATATTGAATGTAATGAGAGATGATTTCTTTAACAATTTTCTCTAAATGAAAGCATCATTTTTCCTATTGGTTTTGATCTCTGTAATTAAGAGTCTCATGTTTGGGGGAAATGATAAAGCCTTTCAATAAACAAAAGTAACAGAAGCAGCAAAAAAGAAATGAAAGTAAACAAAAGAACAAATAACCACTGCTCCCCCCCAAAAAGGAAAAAAAAGAATCCATTTGCCATATTCTGAATGGCGAAAAGCCCCAACTTACAAACTTGTGAAATAATACGAATTTACTCTTATTAAGTTCCCAGATTTAATTGTTCCAGCCTCTGCAAGGAATCACGTTCAGGGAAACAAAAGTACATGTAACCAGAAGTAATAAAAACCTTTAATTTAGGTCTTTAAAAAAACTTAAAATAGACCCAATTCAAAACACTGTATAATCATTCTTATATACTTCTTTTCTTCCCTCCCAAGATTCTCATACTTCTCACTGGCTCATTTTCTAAGTCTCATGCAAATCATCTCCAAACCCAGCCTTGGAAACCTCTTTTCTTTTCTCTCCTGTTCTCCTTCTTCCTCTCTCCTTCTTTTGTTACATCATCTTTACCTGAGTATAGGCTTTATCTCCATTCTGCATGAAGCCTCTGTCTTTCATTCATTCTCTGCCAGTTCTTCATTTCCACCTTTTAAAACTTCAGGAACTCATTTGGCTGAGACGACCCCTCCTCAGAAGGTGAAGGAAGATGAGGGAAACTTGACTGAATAGACAAAGACTGGTATGGGATGGGGAAGAGGAGGTTGATGTAAGCTCTGGGTAAAAATAATAAGTTTTTACCCTGTTGTCCTCCAAATGCATGTAATGATGTTGTGCAGGGTAAAAATGTATTGATTTTCTTTGATTCTTTAAATATCTTTCACTTACCATTTTGTAGGCAATGTTGCTCTTCTGTTTTCTGTTTTTATAAATCCCAACTTTCATTTTATTTTCTATTTTGCAAGAAAGCAAACTCCCTGAAGTCTGAATAATAAAATGAAGATATGTGAAAACCAGATGTCTATTAGATTTTTATAATCCCAAATTATGTGTCATCTAAGAAATGGCATAATTTGTGCAACCTAGGTAACTGTACATTCCTGCCTTCAGAGACCCAGACCTAGAGTGCTACTCTATTTAAATGCCTAAGTTTTGTGTTACTAATTCTATGCAACTTTATAGAAGTATCTTGAGAAAAATGTAAGTAATGTCCACATCACTTAAATTCCCTTTTGGTGAACATCCTATGGACTTTTCTAAAATATCAGTATCTGTCTATCTATCTGTCTATCTATCTATCTATCTGTCTGTCTATAGATATAAAATATCTATCTGCATCTATATCTATATACAAATTATAGCTCTTTATGCACTCTGAGAGCCTCGGTTTTCAGAGTTTGAGACCTTTTACCTTTGGATCTATGTTTCAGGTTGAACTGGTGTTGGAGACAATATATAGTTAGTTGTGTTTCTCAGTTGGGAATATACTTGCCGCCTACACCTAGGGGACATTTGGCAATATTTGATTGTTACTATTAGATGAATACTACTGGCATCTAGTGGGCAAAGTCCAAGAATGCTACTAAATACCCTCCAGCGCACAGGACAGCCCCCACAGTAATCATCCCGTCCAAAATGTTGATAGTGACGAGGTTGAGGAACCCTTGATTAAAGATCTGTGACGTGGTCTCACCAATTATGTTTTCTCTATGCCTTTGACAGCAGCCAATATGTGAGACTTCAAACTTGAGGTTTTACTATTTCACATCCCCTGTGGAGCATTTTTGTCAAATATAATTTTTTAAAAATGTATCTTTTAGGCACAACCTCGTAATGTAATCTAAGAGAGGTTTAGTTAAGAATATTTTAATCAATTATTATGGTTAATGAATGACTGTAATACTTCAAAATTGATAAAAATATTTCTCATGTGTATATTATTTTATATTTCTCCATTTTAAAAGATTACATATTCAAATATATCCTAGTGATGAGAAAAAAAGTGAGTTTCAGATGGTTTCTGAACATACATAGGTTGACAAAAGATTCTAAAATATTTCAATGAATTATTATCATATAGACTAGATTTTGACTTTTAACATTCATTTAAATAAAAGTGTAAGATGCCGGAAAGTTAACTTTGCATAATTTATTACGATTTTTAATTGCTTCCAAAAAAAGAGACTTTGAGCTTTTCAGTACTGTAATTGAATCAAGATACTGATAATGAATATATTACCTCCACAAAAGAGTTACTTAGATATTATGTCTTATATATGTAGGTAATAAACAATTTTATTAAGTAAGTCTTCTATGGATGGTTTAATATAGTTTAGTTTATTGAATTATAAAATTATAGTGTTTGAGATCACAGAAGTTTATCTTCTGAATTTAACCTTGCTCCACAAGTGAGTTAGATTTGAAATATTTACCAAGCACCTTGCATGTAAAAAGTGTTGTGTGAGGGCTTCCCTGGTGGCGCAGTGGTTGAGAGTCCGCCTGCCGTTGCGGGGGACGCGGGTTCTTGCCCCGGTTTGGGAAGATCCCACATGCCACGGAGCGGCTAGGCCCGTGAGCCATGGCCACTGAGCCTGCGCGTCCGGAGCCTGTGCTCCGCAACGGGAGAGGCCACAGCAGTGAGAGGCCCGCGTACAGCAAAAAAAAAAAAAAAGTGTCGTGTGACTTGTATCTTTACAAATAATTTACTTAGTCATTCCCATCAAAGGTCAGAAGTGACTTCCTAAAATGTTTCAATTTAGGTGTTTCTCTTAGGACATGGTAAGCCACAAGAGAATGTCACTCCCATTCTAAGAACAAAAACAAAAACAAAAAAGCAGATAGTGTATAAAGTTATAACTTAGGGGGTGCATTAGTGAGTTGAAGCCGCAATGCAACCAAAAGAGCTGACTTTCAAAAGTGACAAGACTCTCCAATGAGAAGAAGCAAAAGCAGATGCTGAGAAAACTCCCCAGCACTAGCACTTCAAGCAACACATAAGTTCAAGAAAATAGCAGCCCAATGATGGAAGAATTTGAAGTTGCTGGAATACTGTACCCAGTAAGAAAGAAACTGTACCAATAACAAATCCCAAGACCAACGCAACTACTGCTTAGATGGATTCAGCCATTCATACAGGTGGCCTAACCAAAGACAAGGCAAACTCTTTTTTTCTGCCCATAAATTCTATTTACTTCAGTCTCTACTGCTCTTGTATACATAGTTTCTAACATTTAAACAAAATATAAGATATACCAAAAAACATGACCTATTGTTAGGAAGTTGAGCAATCAACCAAACAAAACCAGAGATGCTATTTGTTGAGCTTTCTTTGTCAAGCCCTGTGATACATACTTCATGGATATAATACCAGTTAATTCCATTATTCCTATATTATATCTGCATTATCTATACTATATCTGTTATACATATGAGAAAAATTGATGTAAAAAGATAAATATTCCCAATTCACAGAACTAGTATATGTTGGAACCAGGATTTGGATACGTGCCAGTCTAATTTCAGAGCCCAAATCATAGCCACTATGCTATAGAGCCTTCTGGATATGGCAATATAAGAAGTCATTGGGCTCGAATTGGTCTAGTAATTTTTTCTCCATGTACTTTTAGAAAGAGATATAGAAGTGTGCTTTTTTCTAAAATAAAATTAGAAGAGGAAGAATGTTGAAGAACATCCCTCTATATGCCATTTCATCTGTTTCTATATCAGAAAATAAAATATCTACTTAATGCTAGCAGATTATATTTACATGGGTTAACTTATTAAACAACATTGTTTTAATATTTTGATATTTTAATATAAAGCCTTAATGGTTCTGGCTGTAAAGGAAAATCTTTTATTGGAGAGTCTGCTAGATTACTGAGAACATTGCTTTTGATTGTCATTTCTTTTATTTCCAAGGATGCAGATTCCAGACTGTAAATATTGTTTCAGATTAACAGGAGGTCTATGAGCCAGGCAGATCTTTCCTCTACAACCTACTATTGAGTTAATGTCATTCAGAGGGGGTAACAAAAGGACTAGGAGAATTCGAGTATTTATACTTAATTGCTTGGAAGACCTTGCAGAAAGTCTTTTTTTTTTTTAGAGAATTGGATCCCATCATGAACTAGGTCATGAGCAGAAGACCTGTGTTGAGTCATGCAGATTTAGTTTTTACATATTTGCTGAGAGGTCTGTGCTAGGTACTAGGTACAAGTGGTACGTGGATACTTTGTTCAGCTTTTTTTTTTTTTCTTTTTTTCTGTAATATAGAACCAAGGAAAGGTATAGCAAGTTGCTACTGCTTAAAGCATAGCCAGCTGGTTCCATAGCCCCTCATAGTCATAGTCCTAACTACCCAAAATCTTTGGTAACATAAATCCAAGATTATCATACATTCAAGAAAGTATAATTGTTCTGAGAATTGAGACATCATAGGAAGAGGAGATACAAGGTTGGTGTAATTCACATTGTTAGTTGCCTACAAAATACCCATTGAATACTTTCTACCTTGCCTAGAGTTCCTATTCCCAACCCGAGGAAAGTGACGTTGGTTATTTTAAGTCAGTTGTAATAGTTAGACCTGTGATATCCAAAACAATAGCTGCTAGTCATATGTAACTTCTGAGAACTTGAAATGTGACTAGGCCAAATTAAGATACGCTATAATGGTAAAATTCACATCAGATATTGAAGATTTAGTATAAAATAATGTAAAATATTTTGTTACTTTTTTTTTTTTTTTTTGTGGTACATGGGCCTCCCACTGCTGTGGCCTCTCCCGTTGCGGAGCACAGGCTCCGGACGTGCAGGCTCAGCAGCCATGGCTCACGGGCCCAGCTGCTCTGTGGCATGTGGGATCTTCCCGGACTGGGGCACGAACCCGTGTCCCCTGCATCGGCAGGCGGACTCTCAACCACTGCACCACCAGGGAAGCCCTTGTTACTATTTTTAATGGTAATATATTGAAATTATATTTGGGTTATATTGGGTTAAATTATATTATTAAAATTAATGTTATCTGTTTCTTTTTACATTTTTAATGCAGGTACTAAAAAATTAAGGATTACCTATGTGCCTTGCGTTATATTTTTATTGGCCAGCAGTATGCAGTGGTGAATTCTTTGAGTTGCATTCACCTTAAATCTTATTTTGACTTCAGTTTTGAATGAAAAAAATGTTAAAAAAAAAGAGTCCTTCTGGAAGAAAGAAAATGATACCAAGTGAAACTATGAATCTACACAAAGATAAAGAGTTTTAGGAGAGGTAACTATATGGGTAAATATAAACTAATTGATTTCTTATTTAAATTGAGATATAGTTGCTTTACAATATTGTGTTAGTTTCAGATATATGGCATGGTGATTCCGTATTTTTGCAGATTATATTCCATTATAGGTTTTTACAAGATAATGGATATAGTTTCCTATGCTATATAGTAAAACCTTGTGGTTATCAATTTTATATGCAGTAGCTTGTATCTGTTAATCCTGTACCGGTAATTTGTCCCTTCTCACTTCCCCCCACATCCCTGGCTCCTTTGGTAACCACAAGTTTGTTTTCTGTATTTGTGAGTCTGTTTCTGTTTTGCATATACATTCATTTGTATTATTTTCTAGATTCCACATATAAGTGATATCGTATATTATTTGTCTTTCTCTGACCTATTTCACTAAGTATAATATTCTCCAGGTCCATCCACATTGCTGCAAGTGGCAGAATTTCATTCTTTTTCATGGCTGGATACTATTCCATTGTATATATATACCACCTCCTCTTTATCCAATCATCTGTTGGTAGGCATTTGGGTTGCTTCTATGTCTTGGCTATTGTAAATAGTGCTGCTATGAACATTGGGGTGCATATATCTTTTCAAATTAGTGTTTTTTTCCAGATAGGTACCGAGGAGTGAAATTACTGGATAATATTTATTATTATTATTTTTTTTTTTTGCGGTACGCGGGCCTCTCACTGTTGTGGCCTCTCCCGTTGTGGAGCACAGGCTCCAGACGCACAGGCTCAGCGGCCATGGCTCACGGGCCCAGCCGCTCCGCGGCATGTGGGATCCTCCCTGACCGGCGCATGAACCCGCGTCCCCTGCATCGGCAGGCGGACTCCCAACCACTGCGCCACCAGGGAAGCCCTATTTATTGTTTTTAAAGAAACTTCCATATTGTTTTCCATAGTGGCTGCACCAATTTACATTCCCACCAGCAGTGTACAAGAGTTTGCTTTTCTCCACATACTCTTCAACATTTGTTATTTGTAGACTTTTTAATGATGGCCATTCTGACTGATGTGAAGTGATGCCTCACTGTAGTTTTGTTTTGCATTTCTCTAATAGAGATGTTGAAGATCCTTTCATGTGCCTATTGGCCATCTGTATTTCTGTGTTGGAAAAATGTCTATTCAAGTCTTCTGCCCATTTTTTTGGTTGGATTGTTTTTTTGTTTTTGTTTTTTGTAATTGAGTTGTATAAGCTGTTTATATATTTTGGATGTTAACCCCTTGTCGCTTGTATAATTTGCAAATATTTTCTTCCATTCAGTAGGTTGTCTTTTCATTTTGTTTATGATTTATTTTGTTGTACAAAAGCTTTTAAGTTTAATTAAGTCCCATTTGTTTATTTTTCCTTTTATTTCTTTTGCCTCAGGGGATTGAGCCAAGAACATAGATAAACAAACAAAATGATCCATCAAAAAAATTGCTAAGTTAAACTTCATCAAAATTAAATACATAAGTTCTTGAAAGACACCTGTTGAAAGAATGAAAAGATGAGTCACTGGACTATGTGAAAATATTTACAAATGTTTGCAAATATTTTTATCTGGCATAGGATTTGTATCCAGAATATATAAGGAATTCTCAAAACTCAATAAGAAACAATCATCTCAGTTAAAATATGTTTAAAGAATTTGAACAGACGTATCACCAAAGAAAATAAACAGATGGAAAATAAGCACATGAAAAATTCTCAATGTCATTAACCTGCAAAATGCAAATTAAAGTCATACCTGATAGAATGGAAAAATAAACAGAAAATAAAAACCAATGATACCAAGCACAGGATGTGGAGCAAATGGTAATTGCATCCATTGGTGGTGAGAATGCAAATGGTACAACCACTTTACAAAAGTATACCATAGAAAGTTACCACACCCTTACCACAACCTACCAATCATGTGGTGAAAACTTATGTTCGCACAAATATCTATATGTAAATCTTTATAAAATTATATTTCATATCCACATAATCATACACACACCTAATCCAAGATTATTCTAAAGGGTTAGACATAAAAGAATGGACTTCTGCTTTCAACCATGATGGAGTAATAAGCGTTGGCTTTCACCTTTCACTGTAAACAGCTAGAAAACTGGAACAATATGTTAAGCAATTATTTTCAGACATTGGAAAATGATGGTAAAAGGCCATTATCCCTGAGAAAAAGAAAACAAAGATGATGAGCCCTAATACCATCCAGGATTTCTGCCTGGTGGCAGTTCTCAGACTGTGAGCATGGCCAGAAGATCCAGACAGTGTCTGGTGGCCTTGCTGAGTTAAGAAGCTAGAAATTGGAGTTCAGGGAAGCTGAGACAGCTAGAAATTTCATCAAATAGTTCTAAGATAGAGGGGGTTACACAGAAAAAGCTGCATCTGTGTCCTTTAGTATTTGATGGGAATCAGGATGCACATGAATAGAGCAAAAGTCCACAAGGCTACACAGAAAATGACTGACGTTCATTTTTATGTGAGCAATATCAGTCTTTAGTATCTACCCACTTTTAGATGTACTCCTTGGCCCAGTCTTGGAGATTAGGACCACACGAACACTCTGTACATACTAAAAAGGATTGCCCTCTCTAGCTATTCCCTCATCCCAACCAAATCAAATTTTCTTTTCTCTAAGGGCTCTGATAATACCAGCTGCCCACAAAAAATGCTGCTAAACAAACTTATTTGAATAAAAAATAATTTCTCAGTAAAAATGATAGACAGTTATAAAGATGGTGTAGTATTGGCAAAGAGACAGACATATGAATCAGTGGAACCACGTATAGACCTACATGAATATGGCCATTGATTTTATTATTTTTTTTTTAAGGGTGGGTGGTTTGTTTTTTTTTTTTTTTTTTGTATTTTTGTATTTATTTGGCTGCGTTGGGTCTTAGTTGTGGCATGCAAACTCTTCGTTGCAGCTCGTGGGCTTCTCTCTAGTTGTGGTGCGCGGGCTTTAGAGGGCATGGGCTCAGAAGTTGCAGCACGTGGGTTTAGTTGCCCTGCGGCATGTGGGATCTTAGTTCCCCAACCAGGGATTGAACCCATGTCCCCTGCATTGGAAGGCAGATTCTTAACCACTGGACCACCAGGGAAGTCCCTAGCCATTTGATTATTGACAAAGGTATAAAGAAATTAAACAAAGATTGGTCTTGTGAAGTACTTTTGGAACAATTGCTCATCCATTTGCAAACATGTTAACCTAGACCTAAACTTCATTCTTTACTCAAAAATTAATACAAAATAAATCATAGATCTAAATGTAAGACATAAATCTATAAGCTTTTAACAAAATCATAGAAGCAATTTTTTTGTTTTTTTGGGGTTTTTTTTTTGCGGGACGCGGGCCTCTCACTGTTGTGGCCTCTCCTGTTGCGGAGCACAGGCTCTGGACACTCAGGCTCAGCGGTCATGGCTCACAGGCTCAGCCACTCCATGGCATGTGGGATCTTCCCAGACCGGGGCACGAACCCGTGTCCCCTGCATCAGCAGGCAGACTCTCAACCACTGCGCCACCAGGGAAAGCCCATAGCAGCAATTTTTATCACCTGGGGTTAGGCCGAGAGATTTTAGAAATGGCTCCAAAAGCATGATCCATAAAAGAAAAACAACTGAAAAATTGGACTTTATCTAAATTTAAAACTTTTCTTTGCCAAACTGTCAAGAGAATGAAAAGACAAGCTACAGACTGTGAGAAAATATTTGTAAGTCATATATCTGACAAACAGTTTATATCCAGAAAATATAAAGAATTCCTAGAACTCGATAATAAGAGCACAAACGACCCAATTAAAAATTAGGCAAAGACTTGAACAAACACTTCACCAAAGAGGATATAAATATGGAAAATAAGTGCATAAAATACCTTCATCTTTATTATCCAATAAGAAAATTCAAATTAAAACCACAGTGGGATACCACTACACAACTATTGAAGTGGCTAAAATTAAAAAATAAATAATGATAGTATAAAGTGTGGTGATGATGTAGAACAACTACAGTCCTCATACATTGCTGGTGAGAATGCAAAATGGTACAGCTGCTTGGAAAACAGATGGGCAGTGTCTAATGAAGTTAAACATATACCTACCATATGAGTTAGCAATACCACTTTTGGATATTTTCCATAGAGAAGGGAAAACTGACATTTACAAAAAAACCTGTACGCAAATATTGATAATAACTTTATCTGTGATAGTCAAACCCCTGCTGGGGGTCAGGGACAGCAGCACTGGGTGAGGCTGGGCAGAGAGTGGCCAAGACTTGTTTCAGAGAGGAGGAGACATCCCAGGGAGGTAGGATCAAGAGTGAGCCAAGGCTCCATGCCCCTAGCACAGGTTCCATTGTACCATTGAACTTCTCTTTCAAAATGCAAATTCAAAGATAAAATTTTTCAGAATTTTAAAGACGAATTTAATATTGTGACTGCAGAGCCCCAAGCATGGGGCTACCTTCTGAGTGTGAGGCCTGTGTGTCTGCACCAGTCACACACCAATGAAGCCAGTCTTTATTCCAAGTTATACTCCTAAAAAGGAATATACATATGTCCCCCTATGTCCATTTGTCCTTTCCATTGGATAAGATATGAAGAAAGCTTGAGCAACCACCCTGACCCCAAAACAGGGACTCCCCTGTTGAAGATGTAGAGCTCTCCTATTATTAGAAGATCTCTTGTCTGTGGATGTTATATGAAAGATAAATAAACTTCTGCATTGTTTCAGTCTCCATATTATTGAATAGTTTGTGATAGCAGCTCAACTTGTTCTTAACTAACACATTTATTTTTCCTGGCTTATCTTGGTAAGACCCAGTCCCATTGAGAATATGCAAGGTGTCCTGGAAGTTATGATGGGAGAAAATGAGAGAGGTGTCTCTCATGTTGAAAATACTCCCAGAGACTTGGGGAGAGAAAAAATTGGTATATAAGCTATAAAATTAGCAAATTTTTGTTACAGCTCCCTGCTGACAGCACACTAGGTACTGAGAAAGACACTGAAACAGCAGAAATGGCAAAACTGAAGTGATGACAAGGACGATAGAATTAACAGAGCTGACTTTCCCACATTTCAGTGGGATGGGAGAATATAAGTTATTGACTGAAAGAAAATAATGAAAATGATTTTTATTCGCACACCTGAACTTATGGCCTTTGGTTTATACCCACGACAGGTATGAAATCTTCCTTTTTTTTTTTTTGCGGTACGCGAGCGTCTCACTGTTGTGGCCTCTCCTGTTGCGGAGCACAGGCTCCGTACGCGCAGGCTCAGCGGCCATGGCTCACGGGCCTAGCCGCTCCACGGCATGTGGGATCTTCCTGGACCGGGGCACGAACCCATGTCCCCTGCATCGGCAGGCAGACTCTCAACCACTGTGCCACCAGGGAAGCCCCCATCTTTCTATTTTTTATTCTTAAAAATATGATTGAAAACAAATCTTGGAGAAATACATAAGACATCTCTGCATATTTTGGAAAGTTTTGTTATATTTAGTTTTATTATCTTGCTTTTTATCTGTTTTATTTCGAGGGCTTACTTGGCTCTGCTTACACATATAATTGAGGAATTATATGCAGACTATACTTTTATTAGAAATGAGAATACTGTAACCTATTAGCATACTATTTTACATGCCTTTTGCTTCTCTAGTTCATTGACTGTTGTATAAAATTGTATGCATATATTCATTCAACAAACATTTAAGGAGTATCAACTATGTGCCTGCTAGACTCTGATACAGATTTTCTAGTTCTTGTCTCTTCTAGGAAATAAAAAAGAATGGAAACTTGTTTGATATTTTGCCTGAAGACACAATTATTTATGCTTAATATTTGATAAAATTCCAACCTGGATTTTGGGGTGTCCATTACGTTACCAGGGACTACCTGTTTGTCTTCAGTGATATGTGAGAGTTTCTGGGAAAGAATGGATGCCTGCTCTCAAAGTTAGGTCTGTCACTCACCTTTGACACGGTAGACAGTGATATATTGTTGGATCTTCCAGAAACGTGAGTAGGAATTCTGAGACAGCATTAAATTGGTTTGAAATGTAATTATCTTTGTCAGCAGACACAGCATACTCTATTGGGTAGCAGCTCATCGGAAATAGTTATTGTAAAATGTGTGGTCCCTCAGGGTTCTGTTCTTGTCCTTTTATTTTTATATTTATATGCGTGTCATGGCAGTGTCATTAATAGATCTGGATTTGATTATCATATCTATGCCAGTATTATTCAGATTTACTAACTGGTTCTTGTAGAATCAAGTCATATGATTTTCCAACTCACTTTCTGCTTTAGTAAGACATGGAATTGAATGATAAGGATAGTTCCTTCAAAAGAATGTTCATAAGGAAGCATTCATATTGACTTATCCAAGTTATTTTATAGATTTTTTTCCTACTTTGCACTTTTCTTCAGCTAGATTTCATGACTTCAATTGAAAAATTATTTTAGAGGATACTATGCTGCCCTTATTGGTAGTTTTCTTATTTTGATGTGGCATAGGAATTTCACAAAAGGATTTTTCATTGTATTATTAATGGAAGTTGTACATTATGACTCCTTTACTCTGAAATTCTATAATTTTTGAACCAAATGCAGGGTTATGTAAATCCAGTGGGACCATTCAATTCTATCACATTATAATAGAATCACTAATAGAAATGTCCCTATAGCAAATTTTATCATTCTCAAGGTTTGAAGTGATTACAAATGTGTGATTGGGAATATAATGTGTTTTTTAAAATAATCTCACAGTAGAATCCTATGGTGGTTCCTTTTGGACTATAGGACCAAATTTCAACTCTTAAGAATAATCTTCAAGTCTCCAACCTCCCTTTTCAGCTTTCTCTCTCAATTTTTTGTTTGTTTGTATATGTATGTGAGACTTTTGCATCCATCAAGTGGTTATTAGGTTATCTCCAGTACAGGAGGACCAGAGGTTCCCTGATTCTGAATTATACATTAACCTTGCTTTTTTCCCCCTAAAATATGATGTTAAGTGAGTGCCTCTCTTTTAGTTTTATTTGAGGCCACAAAGGCTATACCTACAAAAGAGTCAGATATTCCTTCATCCTTAAGTGAGGTGTTTCCTTATCCCTGCGGCACATGCTAAGAGACAGTAATGTCAGTTCTAGATAGTGTGATTCAGGCTAAAAAGAGAGATTGAGGAATTGAAAGAATTTTATTATTGCTAAAGAAGAGGAAGTAAAAAAGAATGAAAATACTAGAGAGATAGGCCTGGAGTTAATGGTAGAGAGCCCTGCAATCCTTGTATAATAAACTTGCATTTACTCATATCTCTTTTGGTAACAAAATAGCCAAGTTTTAGCTGGGTATACAAATACTTGAGCTAAATATTATATTTTCCAGTCTCTTTGCTAGCTAGGCGTGACTTTTGATTAAGTTTAGGGCATTGTGGTGTGAGAAAATGAGATGTATTACTTATAGAATCTGTCCTTCAAGGCAGAGGCTGTTTTTCCATCTCTCTCTTTTTCTCCATTCTGCTCTTTGGAATGTGTTTGGGGTAGTGAACCATCTTGGATTATGGGAGCCAAGGGTATAACCTAACAAAGAGCAAAGCAGTAATGTAGAAACCTGGGTCCCTTGATGATGCTGGAAGTATGCTGCCATTAAATCCTACACTGCCTTCCCCAGAGTTCTGTGTTAGTAAGAACTTAGTTCCTAGTTTAAATCACTCTTTTGTTGGGTTTTGTTACTCAGAGTTTAGCCATATACTCAGTAAAGCAACATATTAAAGATTTTTCACTTTATCTTATGAGCAAGCGTTTAATTGTTCTATGCAGATGAAAGACAAGGACTAAAGACTGGAAAATGGATTGGGGAGGAGGCAGAAGAGGCCAAAGGCAAGGGATTTTCAGATGAATGAATGATTTGTGGGGTACAATTTTACAAAAGTAGTAAGCAGTCTGGACTCAGCTGAAGAAAGTTTCAAGAAGTAGAACTTGAACAGGAATATAGAAGAAAAGAAGACACTTTTAGAAAAAAGTCTACTGTGTGGTAGAGAAGCAAGGCAAAGAAGCAGGGCTTCAGTGTTGAGAAGTAATGGGAATTGAGGGAGAAGGATAAAATGAGGGCAGATGATATTAAAACTCTGAATGTTAGAATGACATGGATTTGTACAGGAAATCCATGAGGGATCATGATGTAAATGCTTGAGAGGACTGACGCAGTCTTTAGTAGTTTTATGAGTGTTGGTCTGATAGTATTATACAGTTATTGACTCCATCCCATGTGTGTGTGTGTGGTGGTGAGGCATGCATTGACCCCAGAGGAGTACCCAGTATACTATGTTAGAATGCTAGATGTAATCTGTATAAAAAAATCAAACTTGATTCCTATTTAACATACAGATCAACACTGGCACCCAATCTTGGACAACATGTCAAAAGAGTCACCAATTACACATACTGTATGTGGACTATTCTCAGGGCAAGGAGGATGCTCCACATTATCTTATGGTACACACACAGTTGTTCATTTGCTTTCTGTGTCTCACTACGTATTGCAGTTGATGAGTATTCAATTAAGATGATTCATATATTTTCTGGTTTTATCTAATTTAAGTCTCCAACAATTACTAGTGAATTTAAAAAATCCTATATAGGAAGTTCATATTTAACTAATAAGAACCTACTGTATAAAAAATAAATAAAATAAATTCAAAACAAAAAACAAACCAAACCCAAAACAATTAAGAAAATGGTATTAGGAACATACATGTTGATAATCACCTTAAATGTGAATGGGTTATATGCTCCAACCAAACGACATAGGCTCAATTAATGGATACAAAAACAAAACCCATTAAAAAAAAAAAAAAAGAAAGTTCATATTGAAGGCAATACTAATAGTACTAGCACAAGTAAACTATAAGAAAACTGCTGTGTTGGCAGTTCTTTTACACTTAGTTGAAGTTTCTGTCTGCTATATTATCAGGTGAAAACAATGATGGTCTTGGTATAATCAATACGAATCTATCAGTAAGTGTTAAATCAAGACATTAAAAATGAGCCTTTTTGATCATAAGTCTCACATATTCATGGTCAATGATAAACAGAATATCTTTGTGGAAGGACAGATGCAAGAGGCCTGAGGACTAGTTGAGTGGCTATTTTTGTAGCTTCTAGTTTTTTATTTTTTCCCGAAAATCAAGTGCATTTGTGTAGATGAGTGATGCAGTAACCCAGAATTAAACTGAAGAGAGCAAGGATTAGAATAGGCATGAAAAACTGGTAGATCTTAGATATATTTTGAGTTTCATTCCTTCGTGATTATCTTCAAAATGTTTCATCTACTATAACTAGCAGTTTCCTAGACTGTGAATATATTATTTTATACTTTTACCTTCCAGTTAGTCAATCTCTATTTGAAACTCTTCTGTGCTTTTAATCTTGAGCTCTGGACTTTCCCTGGGTTCTTCCTATGTCTTTTGGTTTAATACAGTATTTTGACAGGATCTTAAAAAAATACAGGAAGGTTTTAGTCCTTTCCCTACCTAATAATACCTGCCCCCATTTTTGTGAGGTTTTATGATTTTCCAGTCTCACATCTCCTCTTTATATATTGATTTTTTTATAAGTATTTTTTCAGTTAGTCAGGATATAGTAAGAATTATGTAATATTATTCAAATACCCTAGTCAAAAGAGGCAGACATGTAGGATGGGCTTTTCTTTACAAAGGCAAGTGTTTTTAAAAAATGTACATGATTTAAGTTATTGCTACTGTCTTAGTCTGTTTGAGCTGCTATAACAACGTACCCTAGACCAAGTGGCTTATAAACAACAGAAATTTATTTCTCACAATTCTGGAGGATGGGAAATCCAAGATCAAGGCATTGGCAAATTTGGTGTCTGATGATAGCTGCTTTCTGGTTCATAGATGGCTATCTTGTTGCAGAATGGGCGAGAGAGCTCTCTGTGGGCTTTTTTATCATGACACTAATCCCATTCAAGAAGGCTCCACCCTCACAACCTAACTATCTCCCAAATGCCCACCTCCCAATACTATCACATTGGGTGTTAGGATTTCAACATATAAACATGGGGGGCGGGGTACACAGATATTTAGTTTATAACAACTACACTTAGTTTGCTCAACACATTTTGGTATGCAAGGAATTAAACTACATTTTATAGCCTTTTATGGTCTATTATGGTCGTGATATCTTCAGTTTAGCTACCCTTTCCTGCCTCTTTAGATGCTAGAATTATAAGCAGAAGAAATGGTTAAATTAGGACTATTTCAATATGTTTATGTTTTGTTGATCATTCTCTGTGAAATCTATTACACAATAACTTAGAGGAATGTGCAATACCAACCTATATGTGAGTAGTCAAAATCAGATGAAAAAATCGGATTCTATGGTTTTTTTAAATTAAGTAAAATGTCTAATGGATTTTACTTTATAATGTACAGAAGGCAATCTGGTCATGATTTTGGAGTGTTTGAACTGTTCTAGGACAGGGGGCTGGGAGTTCCATTCCAATGTGAAAGTCTATGTTCACCTTCAAATTTGGAAAATTCATTTCCTTTTTATAAACTAGTTTATATGCAACTAAAAAATTACATCACAGGGAAGCAAAAGTAGACTGCACTTGATTTTTAGTATATTATTAAAAAAAATTTGCAACATCAAATTAAAGCAAATTAAGTTCACCTAGAATCTTCAGAGACCACTGGAGAGGCAAATAGCATCTGACCTGTGTGATTTAGAAAAGTAGTCACAAAACAAAACAAAAAAAAAAGAAAGAAAAATAGTTATCATGCTTTTTTTCTCAATCTTGGTCTCTGACTTAAATGTTTACTTGTAAGTCATTATTTTGATTATTTTTATGACTGTATTATAAAGGCCTTTCCTAAAAAGATCATATACACACAATTGTGTGTCTGCGTGTGTGTGACCAAAGTAAGCATTTTCCTTCCCACTGCCTGGGAAGATCATACTCAGTCATTAGTATTTACATAGTGCTTGCTTCCATCGAATTCTAAGAGCAGAGGGATTCTGTTTTAAAGTCATTGGTAAGACAGTTTGTTTTTCCATGAACATACTGCAATTATGCACTGGGCAAATTAGTGAATTTTACCAAATATGTCTCAAGGATAAATATAGCGATTTTCACAGTGAATGTTTTCCATCTCTCAGGAAATCTATGTTTGTCATGAAATGAAGATTTTTTTTGGAGAGTTGGGGGAGTGGGGCGATTGCCTTTGCAAACTGATTTTGAATTTCATTAAATAACAAGGCAAACCTGAAAAATATTTTATATTTAATGGAAGTACTTAAGCATGGTCTTTTGGTGGAAAGCAAATGGAAAGAATTTTTAACACATCCACTAAAGAAACAGATTTTCCTTTACTGCTCCAGGGTGATCATTATAAACCATAACTTTAAAATTTTAAATTATGAAAAATATCTCATCTTGGGAAGTTCATGTGAATTTATACCAGTAAACTAGTCTTGTAATGTTGTAAGTGAGAATTAGTGTGCTTTTTTTGTTTTGTTTTGTATATACTGCAATTTTATTTCAATCGCACAAATGAAGTTAGCGTGTAGAGTGTGCTTTTATAAGATGACAATTTTACTATTTTTCTGTGCAGTTATGCCAAAAAATAATCAGGTTTAAGAGATGACGACTTACAGTGTAAATTGGCATAAAATATTTCATATTTGTATCTCTACTGCCATAATTTTCATAAGAATGAAATGAATGAAATACTAAATGGAGAAGTACCTAAGATTTTATGCCCTCTAAAGCATCTAAATGATAAAAAATCCAAAGTGTAGAGATGACCTAAATTCTACGTTTCACCAGTTAGCTCCCTGAAAGACCCAGATCTTCAATCCAGTTATTAAAGCCATAGTGAAAGTTAACTTTGAGAAAGTTAATATGCTAATTATATGATAATACTACAGGGATGTGAGTGGAGAAATACTTGAAAACAATAGCTGTTACAGAGTTCTCACAGTTATTTCACTAAGAAGTGTTCTTTCTGGTGGCAATTTAAGAAAAAGGCAACGAAACAATGTTGAAGTGTTTTATAAATTGCACCCCAAATCAAACTGAAGTAACAAAGCTTTCATTTTCTTTCCATCTCTCTGACCCCTATGAATTTCTTCTATTCTGTTTGAGTGATCTTTACAAGGAGGCTTAAACAACTAAATGCTGTCGAAGCAACCTGTTAGCTTTTCTTTTTGCCCATTTCTCCTATTTATGTGACAACTGGCTTAGTGGCACCTTCCATTGTTGCTCTGTGTTTCTTCATGCCAAAGTTATGCGGATTTTAATGTTGCTAGTTGTTTAAATTTTGACATCATGGTGTAGTCAATTCATGTTTTAAGCCAATTTCTGGCTAGAACATCTAATTAAGACACAATTCTTAATGTAGAAAGGAAAGAGCACGTAAAGACCAGCATTTTTTTTTCTCATAAAATTGCAGTGCTGTCAATCAGAAATTGTGTTTTACGTGGCTCTCCTGTCATAACCGTAACAGAGGTTTGATTGACCAGAAAGTTTTTATAAATTGATATGATTTGTCATTAGTTTTTCACAAGGGTTCTGGCTGACAGCTTAACAAAAGGAATATAACACCACCTAAAGTAAAGAGTAGTCATAATAATAATCATTTGTATACAAGGCAATAGTAGGACAACTGACCAAAAATACATTAAATTACATATTTTCTCTCACCAATCTACAGCCAATGTTTATCTCCTATAAAACTGATGCTACCCATATAAACGTAATTGATAATGATCAACAAAATTCCATGATAGTTTTAATAATTTATATGCTAATTCCTTATAAGTTTCCTAGCGATTGGCAGAATTCTGCATTTGCACCTGGAGGGTGTTTGAGATTCTGCATAACCCAGGTTTATTTTCTGTGTATTGCAAAACACGGGATGTTCCCTTTAATAACCTGAAATTTTAATAAGGGCCTAAGAAATAGTTGAAAAAATGAGTGAACTTGTATTTAAATTAGGTCTTTGAGAGCTCGGAGATTCTAACTTGGTGAACTCTAATTAAATCCCTTAAGGCCACTGGGTCTGCCTCCCTAGTTCTTGATGGTAAAAGTAAGGTCTTCAAAAAGAGTCCCTTGGCAGTATAGAAGTAGAGGGGAAAAAATCCTGCAACCCTTCACTACAGCGTTTTATAAAGCTAGAATTCCAGAAGGAGTAGCAGACAAGGGGAACAACACAGACTGAAACCTGAGAACTAGTAAAACAAGGAAAGCAGAGGAAAAAGAATTTGGAAAGAGAAATAATTCAAGAACATCACTCACTGAGACTGCAGTATGGCTGTAAAGCAAGACAAAGGAGCAAATGAGATACACATGTGCTGGTAACAATGGAGCAAATCTTAGCTGGCACGTTTTGCAATTAACATTTCCAGCAAGAAATGCTCAAATACAAAATTGTCATTTTTTAGTTATGACATTAGAATGGTTTTTTCCTCAGGGTATATTTTCCATGTAAATATCTAAGCTTTTTTTTTTTTTTTTGGCCAATTAGATTTTAGTTGTGTGGGTGAGTTTAACTGTGATTGTGGGAGCAAAATAGGCATTGAATGTTCTTAGGGCCAAGAGGAAATAAATAACAGGTGATCAAAGTGTGGAACTTAAACTTGACTGTATTCTCAGTAGCTTTGCCTACTCAATAATACAGAAGATATGAACCAAACAAACCATCGAGTGAATGCTTATTTTGTCAATGTGCTAGAGGATGGAGATGCGGACAGATTTTTGTACTTTCTCCTCACATTTAAGATACATTTGAAAGTAATATTTATTAATATTATTCACAATTTAATCTCCTTATCCCATTATGCACTAAATGATCCATATCACCTCTTAAAAAAATAGAAATGTCAGCCTTGCAGAGAGCTCCCCCCCAACCAATCATTCATTTTCTACCAAAATATCCATTTTGACTGCCAAAGTGTGCGTCAGTCCTTGCCATGGATACCTGTCTTGTGTTTCTTTTTTGGCATTTAAACTCCCTTTTACTAGTTTGTATTTCAATAGATTAAGACAAGAAAAGGATCTGTTGGTGGTGGCAAATACCCACAAAGTTTCCTCCCCCAGTGTATTTCTGTGAAAATGGACAGAAAGCTAATTGAAAAGGAGAGGCATGCTGCTGGGTTCTCATTAGTCTATTCCTGTGCCATGGTCACGTGGATCAGTGTGTTCTTTCATATGTGATTGATATGTGATGTCCTGGCAGCCCCCATCCTGACCAGATGCTCTACAAAGTAGGAATAATGTAGGAAAATTTAGAATTTATACTTTTGTAGTTTGCTCTGCTTTTTATTTCAAAAAGGCTTTCAAAGTCCTATGAATGCTATTTAGATCACTTGTATGTCTAAATGGAAATACTGATTCTTGATGCTCTGAATAAACCCCTAATCCCAAAGGCATATTGAGCTACTGGGTGCTAGCTTTGTTCTTGAATATAAGTTCCACAAAGTTTTATTTACTTTTTGAACTCTTTACTACGATGAAAGTGCCATAGTGCTTTTGTGGTCTGCTACTTAAGTGGCTTCATCTTTTCTTGAGGGAAAAATGAAAGTAACAAGAAAAATACGAGGAGGTTTTAGTTTGTTCTCTGATCAAAAGGGTCATTTATTGATCTGGTGCTTAAAAGGAAAAGATCTGTTTGGGGGAAAGTCATTGTACTATCTAGAATTTGAACTCTTATTATCTATTAGAGCATGCATGATAAGTCTACATTTTTCTTTCTGCAGAAGCAAAACTCATAATTAAAATACGAGCTCCATCACCATTATGACCATATGACTGTTGTCAGTAAACTTGCAAAACTGAAAATAAACAACATCCATGCTAATCGAAATGCTGATAATTTTCAATTAGTCTTAAATGTAGATGATTTCTTCCAAGTGATAGTTTCACACTACAACATTTTTGTTGTTTCCTCTCTTACCCAAAAGAGAAAATTAGAAAGAATTGTCCTTTGAAATTAAATATTATCTACTTTCTTTTCTCCTTCCTCACTTTCCAGAGCTCAAAAGTTAGCTTGAATAGACTACTGAAGGACTGCCCAGTGACTGGAAGAATAATAAACTGAAAGCAGAAACTTCAGTCTCATTACAACTATAGACCCACTATGTCAACTTGAACAAGTTAATAAATCCTTCCTACATTTGTTTTTGTCTTGGAAACTGCTTATAAGGACAATAAGGAACTAGAGTTTAATGTGTATTGAGAAATTGAGGTACATAGGGCATTATACAAAAAAGACATTTGACCCCTTAGAATCAAGCCTAAAGATTTTTGGATGTCTCTAATATATATCTAGATAGATAGATACATGGACGGATGGATAGATGGATGGATGGGTAGACAGAGGTATTTATGTGTGTGTAGTATATATAAATCATTGTAGTAAGTGATGAACTGTAGTACGTCACATAAATATTGAATAAATACATGCAATTGTGCTGATACAGCTTTCCCAAACTTTGTCCTTTGGAATACTGGTGTTTCATAAGACGTTGATAGGTATTCTTTGGGGAAAAAAGGGGGTCCTTGTTGAAATAAATGTAAATTTATTTTTTATTTTGGGAGATTTATAACATTAATTGGAAAATTAAAGACTCTGGGAAAGAATGCAGAACTAGAGCTAATGTTTCCAAAACCTATTTGGTCTCATTATAAGGATTAATGTAAAACCTTTATTAAAAATTTCATCACTGTTCCAAATATACATTTGGGAAAGAAAGCTTTATACTGGCAAAAATATACATGTTAAAACCTCATAACAATTGTGTTTAAATACTGGCTCAACCATTTAACTATAACACTAAAGAAGAAAATATTTAGTTCTTTCTTAGGTGTCAATTCTTATTTGCAAAGTAGGGGAAATACTAATATTTAGCCTACACTTGTATTTATAATATATGGCTTATGTGATGTATCAATTTACTGCACATTCCACTTCTGCTCTGCTATTTTAGTTGTTTTTTTTTTAAATTTTCCTGTTTTTATGAGATTGAAGTCAATGTCATTGTTAGATAAGTTCCACATGTGAAATCATGGATTTCAAGAAGTTGTCACTCAATACACAAGATGCAGTTAATGATGCATTTGGCTATAAGTCTCAGGAAACCTAAGTACAATAGTTTAAACAGAGTTTTTGATTGTTTTTTCACATTGCAGGAAGTGCAGACCAACAGTTTTATCTTTCTATTCCATCATCCTTGGCATGTTTACTCTTCCTCTTCTTGCCGTTTATGATGGGTAGGTGGCTGTTGAAGCTGGTGGATAAATGGTATTGCATCTCTAGGCATCATGTCTACGTTCAAGAAAGAATGGCTAGGGAAGTGTCAGACTCTAAGCCAGCCCCATCTGTACTTCTTTATTATTAGAACAAAGCTTTTCCAGCACCATCCCATGCAGAGCTGGGACAGGCAGCACCCCTCTTCAAGGGACGCTTGGAAATTTGGAAGTAGTGTTGTCATTGCTGAGTTAGACCAATCATGTTTCATTGCCTGTTTCTAAACATATCTCTGATTCTAACAAAATTGGTAGTTTTCTTCGCATGGAGGAGGAAAGCAAAACTTACTACTTGGGAAAATTGAGTTATTCCACAGAATCTCTTTTAAATGCATGGATTAATGTGAAACAAAGATAGCATCTATAATTAAATAATGACCCAGAAAAGTTTCCATTTTTAAGGTAGAGAAAGTCAACATTAGGGAATTTTCATTTTAACAATCCCATGTAGTAATTCTTAAATTCACTAAATGACTTTGTTTGCCAGTTTCCCTAGAATATGGAGCCTGAGGTAAGGATTAAGTGCCAGTGTTATATTTTGTATATGCAAACCTAAGAGAAGGAGAGTGAAGAATAAGGGCAATGAGACAAGAAAAGATGTGGAAGAAAAATGAAATGTTGTGTTTATATGTCTGACTACTGCTTCACCTTGAGCCATGATGTTGCCAGGCAGGTGTATCTACTCGGCACACAGTATATTCCTGGGCATGTTGCATGAGATAATGCACAGTAGGTCGTGCGGGAAAGAAGAAATTTGTCTGCTTGGCTCCTTCCTGTCTTCTCTTTTCCATTGGTGAATGTTTTCATGTTAGTGAGTTAACTCTCCATCATTTGCACATTGTACCATCCAGTTTCTTTGCATGCCAACTACTTTTGGTGCAAACCAAGGTATGCCAGATCCCATGTCCTGAGATAAGGGATTTTATTCAAATCTGAAAGTAGAGGGAAAGGCTAAAAACTCCAGGCACTTTTGATCTGCCTGCCAGGTGTGTGGTGGCTGCCAAGAGAGGGCACCTTGACATCCACAGAAGATGATTGGTTGGGCTCAGTGGCAGCAGTGTGATCCAGGATATGGGAGGACCATGGGAATTTGAAAAAGATAACCTTTTTTGTCTGATTCTTTTGTGCTGTACCCACGAAATTACAATTTGGTGTTGGTGGTCAGGGGATGGGGCAAGGGTGGAGACGATGTTTCCCTCACACATCCAACAAGCAACTTTCTGGACACCGACCGGGTATCCTACAAGTCAAATCAATTTTGACACTGTCTACCTGGAGAAGAGTGTCAGATTCCACAGGCTAAGGGCTCAGGCCTAGGAGACCGCCTCCCCTCCCCCCCCCGCCCCACAACATAGGTTGTTACCTGTGCTTTTGACTGACTGTTCACAAATTGGAAGTTCCAGTAACGCCCTCCAACTCAGGATGCCGACTGAGAGCCCAGGTTGTTACCTGTACTTCTGACCAACCAGCTATAAATGAGAGGTTCCCACGACTTCCTCCTTGGATTTGACTACTTTGCTTGAGAGGCTCACAGAACTCAGAGAAACATTTCACTGATTAGATCACTAGTTTATTGTAAAAGGACATAACCCAGATTAAAGAGATGTATAGGGCAAGGCATGGGAAAGGGCGAGCAGCTTCCATGCCGTCTCCAGGAGCGCCACTGTCCCAGAACCTTCAAATGTTCTCCAACCTGTCCTTTGGGTTTTTATGGAGGCTTCATTACACAGGCACAGTTGATTAAATTATTGACTCCATCTGCAGCTCCCTTTCCCTTCCCCAGAGGTGGGCGTGGGACCAAAAGTTCCAACCCTCTAATCACTGGATTAGCTCCACTGGCAACCAGCCCCCATCTTTCAGTGGTTTCCAAAAGTCATTTTTTAACATAACAGAAGACACCTTCCTTGCTCTTTGCGCTTAGGCAACTTCAAGGATTTGGGGAGTGTGATCCAGGAACCAAGGGTAAGACCAAATACATATTTCTTATTATAAATCGCAATATCACACTGATACACGAAATTTGAGAATTGATGACTTGAGAAGTAAATTTATCCCTGGAGCCTAGGCTAACTCCAGGTCCAAAAGAGGCTCATTTTGGGTAGCCCTGCAACTTCTACAGAAGTTTTAAAGCATCTTCATTACAAGCTATATAACTGGTAGACAGTGTACCACACTGGTTAAGAATAGAACTTTGGTTTTGTCCACAATTGGGACTTGAATCGGACCAGTGCTGTGGTTTATGTTTGTCACCTAGAAAGTCATTTTGCCACTCAGCCTCAATTATTTTTTTATCTAAAAAAGTGAAAATATGGTGGCGCAGTGGTTGGGAGTCCGTCTGCCGATGCAGGAGACGCGGATTTGTGCCCTGGTCCGGGAGGGTCCCACATGCCGCAGAGCGGCTGGGCCCGTGAGCCGTGGCCGCTGGGCCTGCGTGTCCGGAGCCTGTGCTCCGCAACCGGAGAGGCCACAACAGTGAGAGGCCCGCGTACTGCAAACAAACAAACAAAAAAAAGTGAAAATAGGGCTTCCCTGGTGGCGCAGTGGTTGAGAGTACGCCTGCCGATGCACGGGACGCGGGTTTGTGCCCTGGTCCGGGGGGGTCCCACATGCCGCAGAGCGGCTGGGCCCGTGAGCCGTGGCCGCTGAGCCTGCGCGTCCGGAACCTGTGCTCCGCAACGGGAGAGGCCACAACAGTGAAAGGCCCGCGTACCGCAAAAAAGAAAAAAAAAAAAAGGTGAAAATATTAATACTGCTTTCCCTTTAGGGTTTTTATGGAAGATGGTATCTAAAAATCTATTAAATGGACTTGGTACAAAATAGCTCCTCATGCATAAATTTCCATTCACTTCCTTCTCCCTTGAACATTACTAAAATTTCAGGAAACTTCTCAGATGGATTCACGTTTGAGAAGTCCTAGTGGCCAAAATGGGATGGGAATTTCTGTTTCATCCCATCTGCTAGTCCAGACAGGCCAGAATAGGCTACAGAACTCCCTAACCAATTCTACTTTCAGAAGTGCACACTGCTGAGCACATTTTGCTTTCCTTGGGGAAAAGCCTCAGGTAACAGATGAGGATGTTGAAATAACACTGCACCCACCACTTTCCAGAGCAGCTAATTTAAAATCACTTGCAATGTGAGAGAATCTGTCTCCATATCTTCTTGTAAGAACCTACAGCTAACTGTTTACTGAAAGGTTTCCTGAGAGTAGGATTTTATCCAGGACTTGTGACAGTGGTAACTTAGAATGAGGCTACAGAGATCTAATTAAAAAGATGATTTCCTAACATATGGAGCTCCTATGTGAAATCCAGAGGATGTGCTGTGCTGGGGGGAGATGCTGACCCTGTAAATTCTTATGACATTAGGCTTAAATCTTAACTGCTAAACACCTTTCAAATACTTAACTCTCCCCAAGTAAATGCGCTCCCTGCAAAGCTCTATTTGTTGACTTTTATCCCAGTTGCATTGACTTTGGGGACCGTCTCACTGAGACCTGTGCATTAAGTGGTACATATGTTGAATAAACAGCCAGACAGCTACCAACTGTCAAGTTGCTTTACCAGAGTATAAAAAAACAGCACATATGCCATGTTGAAAGCAAAGGAAAAACAAAGGTTTATAATAGAACTAGTAAATGGTTCAGGTAAAATTCAACCACATGCTATGTGCGTGATTATTTTTGTAAATAGCATTAGAATAATTTTGGAGAAGAAATCATAATCTTGAAGTGATCTCAGATATGGCATTAGATATGATACTTCCTCTGGCGGCTCATAATTCATTCCTGTGTTAATAAAATGAAAGGGTGACAGGCCGTATGAATGTAAGCAAAGGCTGGGAATATGCTCAGTGAGGAAGTACAGGTTTGATTTTCTCACAGCAGCAGATGGAAATAAGGGCACAGGTTGTTCTTTGCAGGTATGGATGAAACAACAGAACACACCAGCTTTTCTGGCAAGGAGATTGGAAGTATTTATAGATAGTTTTCACTCTTGTTGCCACCCGCGTGCCTCTCCTGTGATGCTCTGGTGGAACAACATTGACTATGCATCCAGGTGGCCACCTGCTGAGCAGAAATTCCTGGTTACCAGCAATTGATTCGCATAGGAGGAAAAGTAGCCTTGTTATTTTAAAGCGTGTCTTAGTTTATTTTGGTGGGGAAGTGGACTCCTGAACTTCTTGTAATCATTGGAGCTTGGAGTGTCAGTTCAGGGGCAGTGGAAGCTGGGGCTAAGACTGAGTTACAAGTGCAGAAGATATACTGGAGGTAGGATGCATTGAAGATACGAGGAGAGGGAGGAAGAGAAGGGAAAAACTTCAGACTATGATGCAGGTCTGACACCTGTGAAATGAGGGAGGCAGGATGGAGAATTGGATGGAAAGAGTCTCAGAAAACAGTGCTTCCCACTGTTCACAATAGCCAAGACATGGAGATAGCCTAAATGTCCATTGACAGGTGAATGGATAAAGAAGATATGGTTCATATATACACAATGGAATATTACTCAGCTATAAGAAAGTGAAATAATGCCATTTGCAGCAACATGGATGGACCTAGAGATTATCATACTAAGTGAAGTGAGTCGGACAGAGAAACAGAAATACCATATGATATCACTCATATGTGCAATCCAAACTACGACACAAATTAACTTATCTATGAAAGAGAAACAGACTCACAGACATAGAGAACAAGCTATGAAAGAGAAACAGACTCACAGACATAGAGAACAAGCTTGTGGTTGCCAAGGGGTGGGGTGTGGGGGAGGGATGGATTGGGAGTTTGGGATTAGCAGATGAAAACTATTATATATAGAATGGATAAACAACAAGGTCCTACTGTATGACACAGGAACTATATTCAATATCCTGTGAGAAACCATAATGGAAAAGAATTTTAAAAAGAATGTATGTATATGTATAACTGAATCACTTTGCTGTACAGCAGAAATGAACACAACATTGTAAATCAACTATACTTCAATAACATAAATTGAAAGAAAACAAGGATGCCCAGACAAAGTGGCAGCCAGCCCAGTGAGTAACTCCACAGGGGAGGGTGCCTATAAGAAGGGCCCGTGGTGGGCAAAAATGGCCAGGTCCTAGAACTTGTTACCTCTGCCGTCACTGGCCAGAGCTGCCCATGGAGAGTGTGTTCTCACAAGCAAACACCTGGGTGGAATCCAGAGCTGCTGCAACTAGAGGCTGTTGGTTGACAGCACTTCTGTGGCAAGTCCTCCTTGAAAGGAGATCTGAGGGCAGCTCTGTGACTGGTGCAGCAGGCTTTCTAAAGAGAGCACAGAAGTAGAGTTCTAAGAAGGAATGACCCTTATACATTCATTTGTAACAAAGGGCAAAGATGACTTAGCCTATGTGGCTTCTCTTATGAGTTTACATCCATACAAATCCTCCAAACTTGCAAAACACTTCTGTGTTGGATCCTCTTCACTTTCTTTTTCTTTCTTTTCTGCATGACTTGGAAGTAAAATGTAATAGACTGTCAGGGGACGATTTTCCTAGGGTGGAAGCGCTAGCCTTCTTAGAACACTATCAAATTCTAAGAAAACAAATGCACTTAACTGGTCCAGTAATGAAGAGCCATAGGAACCTAAGTTCAGATCCTGGTTTTGCCACTCACCAACTTTAAGATTTTAAGTAACTTAATTTCTTTGTGTCTCATTTTCCTTATAGTGAAAAAAGCAACTTAGTGTCAAATATGGTTTATTTGAAGAATGATTTGTTGAAAGATTTTCTTGTTCTAGAAATTTTTTTTACAAGGTTGGTTGTTCTATTTTTTATGATAGTGTTATGTACTACCTTTATGACATCTTCACTACAAATATATGAAAGACTTTAGAAAAATCATAGTTCAGAATCAATGAAAATAAATATACAATTATTTACTGGACTCTTACTTAGCTCCTAACACTGGGGGTGGCAAATGTTGTTTAACAGAAGAAGAGGAATCTGAATAGAGTATGATGCTCTTTATTTGTAGATAATATCCACTTATTTAAGCACTTAGGTACGCTTATTCTTTTTTTGAAAATTTTTTTAACATCTTTATTGGAGTATAATTGCTTTACAATGGTGTGTTAGTTTCAAGTGAATCAGCTATACATATACATATACATATATCCCCATATCTCTTCCCTCTTGCGTCTCCCTCCCTCCCACCCTCCCTATCCCACCCCTCTAGGTAGTCACAAAGCACCAAGCTGATCTCCCTGTGCTATGTGGCTGCTTCCCACTAGCTATCTATGTTTGGTAGTATATATAAGTCCATGCTACTCTCTCACTTCATCCCAGCTTACCCTTCCCCCTCCCCGTGTCCTCAAGCCCATTCTCTATGTCTGCGTCTTTTATTTATTTATTTTTTAGATTCCATATATATGTGTTAGCATACGGTATTTGTTTTTCTCTTTCTGACTTACTTCACTCTGTATGACAGACTCTAGGTCTATCCACCTCAGGCTTATTCTTTTCTATGGCTAAAAACAGCACAGACTTGTTATCTTCCATTTACGTAGGTGAGAAGTCTGACGTCTCACGGGGGTACAATTGAGCTATTGGACTGGGCTATTGTTCCTTTTGGAATGCTCTAGGGGATAGTCCATTTCTTGCCTTCCCAGGTTTTATAAACTGCCCACATCCCTTGGATCTTGGCCCCCTACCTCTAACTTCAGATCCGAAAATATTGCATTTATCTGACCATTCTTCTGTGGGCATATCTCATTTTGATCATGGTTGGGAAAGTTTCACTGATTTGAAGGACCCATATGTTAAGATTGAGCCCAGCTGGCAATTCCAAAATAGTCTTTTTATATCAAGGTTCCTAACTTAATCACACCTGTAAAGTCCCATTTGCCATGTAAGTAACCTATTCCCAGGTTCCCGGGATTAGGTCGTGGGCATCTCTGGTGGGCTAAAGAATTTGGGCAGAGTCTAGAAGCTGGAAAATGTAAGGAAAGGGATCATTCCCTACAGCCTCCAGAAAGGAAAGCAGCAATAGAAAATGAACATTCTACTCAACCTACCTGAATTTATTTTTCACTGCACTATGGTGCACTTCCCAATAGATATAGCCCTTGCCTGCTTTATCCCGAGGGGTGAATCTGCTGATCTGGCTGGCTAGCAGACAACCTATTCGATTAGTCTAGCCTCCAAAGTGTCCCTTGCACAGGCTATTTTGTTTCCTATCTCTGTCCCTTTCTTTTCTTTTTTTTTTTTTTTAACCTCTTTATTGGAGTGTAATTGCTTTACAATGGTGTGTTAGTTTCTACTTTATAACAAAGTGAATCAGCTATACATATACATATATCCCCATATCTCTTCCCTCTTGCGTCTCCCTCCCCCCAACCCTCCCTATCCCACCCCTCCAGGCGGTCACAAAGCACCGAGCTGATCTCCCTGTGCTATGTGGCTGCTTCCCACTAGCTATCGGTTTTACATTTGGTAGTGTATATATGTCCATGCCACTCTCTCACTTTGTTCAGGCTTACCCTTGCCCCTCCCCATGTCCTCAAGTCCATTCTCTAGTAGATCTGTGTCTTTATTCCAATCTTGCCCCTAGGTTCTTCATGACCACTTTTTTTTTTTTTTTTAGATTCCATATATATGTGTTAGCATGCGGTATTTGTTTTTCTCTTTCTCACTTACTTCACTCTGTATGACAGACTCTAGGTCTATCCACCTCACTACAAACAACTCATTTTTGTTTCTATTTATGGCTGAGTAATATTCCATCGTATGTATGTGCCACATCTTCTTTATCCATTCATCTGTTGATGGACACTTAGGTTGCTTCCATGTCCTGACTATTGTAAATAGAGCTGCAATGAACATTTTGGTACATGACTCTTTTTGCATTATGGTTTTCTCAGGGTATATGCCCAGTAGTGGGATTGCTGGGTCATATGGTAGGTCGTATTTTTAGTTTTTTAAAGAACCTCCATACTGTTCTCCATAGTGGCTGTATCAATTTTCATTCCCACCAACAGTGCAAGAGGGTTCCCTTTTCTCCACACCCTCTCCAGCGTTTATTGTTTCTAGATTTTTTGATGATGGCCATTCTGACTGGTATGAGATGATATCTCATTGTAGTTTTGATTTGCATTTCTCTAATGATTAATTATGTTGAGACTTCTTTCATGTGTTTGTTGACAATCTGTATATCTTCTTTGGAGAAATGTGTATTTAGGTCTTCTGCCCATTTTTGGATTGGGTTCTTTGTTTTTTTGATATTGAGCTGCCTGAGCTGCTTGTAAATTTTGGAGATTAATCCTTTGTCAGTTGCTTCATTAGCAAATATTTTCTCCCATTCTGAGGGTTGTCTTTTCGTCTTGTTTATGGTTTCCTTTGCTGTGCGAAAGTTTTGAAGTTTCATTAGGTCCCATTTGTTTATTTTTGTTCTTATTTCCATTTCTCTAGGAGGTGGGTCAAAAAGGATCTTGCTGGGATTTATGTCATAGAGTGTTCTGCCTATGTTTTCCTCTAAGAGTTCGATAGTGTCTGGCCTTACATTTAGGTCTTTAATCCATTTGGAGTTTAGTTTTGTGTATGGTGTTAGGGAGTGTTCCAATTTCATTCTTTTACATGTAGCTGTCCAGTTTTCCCAGCACCACTTATTGAAGGGGCTGTCTTTTCTCCATTGTATATTCTTTCCTCCATTATCAAAGATAAGGTGACCATATGTGCATGGGTTTATCTCTGGGCTTTCTATCCTGTTCCATTGATCTGTATTTCTGTTTTTGTGCCAGTACCATACTGTCTTGATTACTGTAGCTTTGTAATATAGTCTGAAGTCAGGGAGTCTGATGCCTCCAGCTCCATTTTTCTTTCTCAAGATTACTTTGTCTATTCGAGGTCTTTTGTGTTTCCATACAAATTGTGAAATTTTTTGTTCTAGTTCTGTGAAAAATGCCAGTTGTAGTTTAATGGGGATTGCATTGAATCTGTAGATTGCTTTGGGTAGTATAGTCATTTTCACAGTGTTGATTCTTCCAATCCAAGAACATGGAATATCTCTCCATCTATTTGTATCATCTTTAATTTCTTTCATCAGTGTCTTATAATTTTCTGCATACAGGTTTTTTTCCTCCTTAGGTAGGTTTATTCCTAGGTATTTTATTCTTTTTGTTGCAGTGGTAAATGGGAGTGTTTCCTTAATTTCACTTTAAGATTTTTCATCATTAGTGTGTAGGAATGCCAGAGATTTCTGTGCATTAATTTTGTGTCCTGCTATGTTACCAAATTCATTGATTAGCTCTAGTAGTTTCCACTAAGATCAGGAACAAGACAAGGTTGCCCACTGTCACCAATATTATTCAACATAGTTTTGGAAGTTTTAACCACAGCAATCAGAGAAGAAAAAGAAATGAAAGGAATCCAAATTGGAAAAGAAGAAGTAAAGCTGGCACTGTTTGCAGATGACATGATAGTATACATAGAGAATCCTAAAGATGCTACCAGAAAACTACTAGAGCTAATCAATGAATTTGGTAAAGTAGCAGGATACAAAATTAATGCACAGAAATCTGTCCCTTTCTTTATTCTCTTTCCAGCTTCGAAAATAACCTCAATCATTGCCTCTACTTTTTCAAATCCAAGGTGCTTCTCAAGGTTCTGTTAATGACTGAAATCCTTCCTGAAGATTTTTCTACCTACTCCATCCCACCTTGAATACTTCCAACTGAAAATTCCACTTGTATTGGAATCGAAGATTGACAAATTAGCTCAAAGTTTTCATATTAGCAATGTCTCCACCAACCCAAACAGTGTTAAACTCCTTAAGAACAGGGACAATCTGTTCTATATCTTTTGTGTATCACTCAGCCAATGCTTCATAGCCAGTGCCAAGGCAGTGCTAAATTAATACTTTGTTTATTGAACAATAGTCAACCTTTAAAATATAAATATCTCTAGGAGCTGATTACATCCTTGCAGTTATTAACATTTCACTGTAGTTTATGTAATGAATTAAATTACATTCTAAATTGAGATCTGATGAGTGGGTCCAATGAGAAGACTATGTAGAGAGAGAAATAACTACAAGCAGAACTAGGGGTCATTAGCCTAGAAGGGGAACACATGGGCTTTTCTGAATTCATCGGTAGTCAGGGGACAAGGTGGAAATGACAGTCAGGCATACAAAGTAAGGAGGGAGAAAGAGAAGAGCCTGTTCTACCCATTCCATTATTTTGGCTTGACCGGACACATGTTTAACAAATCCCTGCATTCATGGAGACTGTGATGTAAGAAATGAGGTGGTTGATATGTTTGAAAGTAGGATAAAATGTATATTTCATCATGGAACAGATGGATTTTAGAAATTTTGTAAAGAAAAAGTGGTAGAATTTGGCAGTTTGAATGTAGAAAGGGAATATATTGCATTGTGGAATTTCCCATTTCTTTTTCCATTTGAAATTACAGTGAATTTATAGTCATAACTCTTTGTCCCTTTAAATACATGTGTACATATATATCTATATATATATATAAACACATTATCTGATATTATCTATATATCTCATTACTTTTTGTCAATTGCATTGCTAAAAAGTGTTATGGACGGTTTAATTTTTTAACTTTGATACTTATAAAATGGATAACTGCATAAAAATGAAATTAAATATATAGTCATAGACTTATGTTTGCATTTTGAAAGAATGTATATGCTCAACATTTATTCAACCACCAAATAACCAAAAATTCTTCTGACTCTAAATCACTAATATTATGTGTACAAGATTGAGTTCCAGGATGGTTTCTTAGTAAAATAAAATTTACATTTCATTGTCCCTTCAATAGTTCTCTGAACAAAATTACATTAACATGACTTCCAATGGATAATTAGAGAATAGTATTTCCTTTTTTTTCCTACAAAATTTCCTGAACAAATTAGGGTGTGACTTATACCTTCCATTTTCTATGTTGTTGAACAAGATTTGTTTTAGTTAACTCTCATATTCCTCTAGAACCATATAACTCAAAAAATTATATTACTCAGCATTACCAGAAAAGCTTCTATGTTCTGTGTGTTCTTAAATCAACATTTTTTTAAAAAAAGCATTTATTTTCTCGTGCTTTGTGATTCAATATATCATGCTACATTCTGATTATACAGAGATGCATAAGTAGCACTTACCTTAATGAACCAACCACAATTTCTGGCTTTTAACATGTCAGCCAGGTGTTACGAGTTTGATATAAAAATGAGTAGGTGTTCATGTAGACTGTAACAGAGAGGTTCATAGATCAGGAAGTAGAATGTATGCTCCACCCAGAATTAGTTTTTATTACCTACACTCTCTGGATATTTGTCAGTTAACAAGTCAAGAACTTATATGATTTTTAGTTAACTATGTGTGTACTTCTCTGCTTGTCATCTATATTTTAAACTGGGAATTAGTTTCATGTCTCTTTGTGCCCCAATCACAAAGTACTTTGGCCTGTGATTCTCAGTAAACAATTGATTGACTGTAGCAGGTATGAGTCCACTGTGAGACCAGGCTCTGATAGCCTGTCTGGACATCCTTATTTAACCAAAGCATTTGGAAAAACCAAATCCTTCTATGTTTCTTGGATATCTCAGGAAAAGGAGTCATATACCTATGATTGAATATTTAATTTCATTTTTATGCAGGTATCCTTTTCATAAGTATCAAAGTTAAAAAATCAAAGTGTCCATCATATTTTAGCAATGACACAAAGGAAAAGGATGTTGAGCTGGTTATGTGGAGTTAACTAAGAGGTCCATGATTTTCAGAAATATTCCAATGTAATATGAGTTCATTACATCAGAATTAACCAAGATTTGAAATGAATTCTTCTTTCTACAAATCCACCTTATTTATTTATTTTATTTTTTTTCCCTACAGATCCACTTTAATCTGCACTTTACTGTTCCTCTCCTCTGGGTGAGTACTGTGTTATCCCTGGCATCTAGTACAATGACAACTGAGTACTGGGGCCCTCAATAAATATTAATTGAAGTAAGAAATAAATAATGTATTGATGTCAATGACTGATTGATCCAAAGTTATACCTATCCCAAAGATTAACTGGCATTTGCCAGGGCAGTCTTTGAGGATGACCTCTAGTTACTTCAGGGAAGAGAAAAATGCCCCAAATATCTGTTACCTTAGAAGTTGCCTACCACAGGGAGCCACTTATTGGAACTGATTCCAGGCAATGTATTCAAGATGTTTGTGTTCATCATGCCACAACCTACCTCTCAGCCACACAGTTTTGACCCCCCTCTTCTATCATTCTAGAAGTGCGTTGACTCTCTAAAGTGTATGGACTTAAAAAGATAGACTTCCTAGAAGTCTTTGTACTATAAAAGAGAACCTCCAGGAGACTCTGATGTGTTTCTAATAATGAAATTTCAATATAAATAAGGGACACTTGAGACTCTGGACTTCATGGAAGTATTATGCTTCTTTGTCTACAAGGGCAAGCAGTTGTAGCACAAAAACATGTAAATGAGTTAGTTCCAGTGTTCTTACTGTGAGAGGGCTTCTGCAGCAGTAAAAAGTTTTAGAGGCAATAGTGGGTGACTGGAATCAAGTTACAGCTGGGATTGGGGTGTGCATTTTGATTTGAAGTAGACGTGTATGGTTTACTTAATGTGTGGTAGTGTTACATGGATTTGTAAATTTAGAGTAAAATTCATAATGATGAGACTGTCTGGGCCCTTTCCAGTGACTTCTTTGATCCACAGGGATTTCTCAGGTTTACGTATGGACGTGTGGAGAGTGAGGGGAGTGACATGTTGCAATGAATAACGTGTCCTCAAGCTGCGGTATTCTTTCCCTAGGCTAGGGGCTTGATTCTAATATTTTTTAATTCTCCAATTTTATTTGTAAATGAAAATCTTTGAATTTCAGTAATCTTTATCTACAAAAATGAGATTTAGGACAAAGAAAAGATAGCTATAGGAATGATCTCAGGCATTTTTATTCCTATCATTTACATTTGAAATTAAACAAGTATATCAAAATAACAAGTATGCACCAGGGAATGAAGACAGCATGCTGTTTCCCAGGCCACCCTAATACTCCTTCAGCTCCTTGAAATACCCTTCCAGTATATATAATTAAGAGGGTGGCCTTATAAAATTCTCTAAAATCGTGGTTTGGGGCTGTGGCTCTTGTGCCTTTGTTGTGGTTTTCTACCTAACAGTGGGTTTTGCACATTCTGAATCTGTGTCTAGTTATGCAGTGGAGCTCACTGCCCACACTTCCAGGCTCATTCTGGTGGGAAGAACCAGACTCAGTGCTTTGGCAGTTTGAGAACACTCACTGCTGCAATAGAACATTTCTGAGCACACAGAAACCTTTTTCCAGCTAGTAAGATTCTTTGAAAATCTTTGGGGACATTTCCATTGCTATATTGATACATCTTCTGTGTTTTGCCAAAACCAGGCTGGGATATTTCCATTTCTGTTCCCTCTCTTTCAGCTATCCCCTGGGCTCCCTTTGCTCCTCAAACTATATCAACACTGAACATGATGTCTCAGTATAAGACAGGAATGGGCTATCCATCTGGGAGTCTAATCTTCCTCCATTCATTTTCAAATGAGTAGTTTCAGAAACTGCTATTTCTGCTTGTTCCACACAAGGACTGGGTTTCCTAGTTCTTAGATAGTTTTACAGACCATTTCCCTACATATTCAGCTGTCAGCTATTGTTACTTTTTACAATCCGGAAGAATATGCTAATTGTACTGACACATAATGCAATGTGCTTAAGAACATGCCACTCAAAAGTGTAGCTCTCAGGAGACTTTTACCTGCAAGAAACCTCATCTATAAGGAAATATCCCCTTTGAGATAAAGGCAATTCTTTTGTAATAACATTGGGGAAGGCTAAAATGTGATTTACAGCACACCACAACACACTATAGTGTGATTTGACTGTTGTATAAAAACATATAGATTTAGGTTGAATTTAAATAGATGGCTAAGAGGGAGGGAGAGAGAGAAAAAGAGAAAGAGAGAGGGAGAGATGAAAATACCAGATGACTTCCAACTATAAAAAGTTCTCTTAGAAATGACAGAATAGTTAATGCATAGATTTCAAAGAAAATTACTGTTTCATAGTGTTGGTTATTAAACCTCTAATTTCTATAGAAATCTCTAATTTTTCCACATATTAAGTAAAGGAACTAAAAATGTCTTCTGTGGATATTTTTATAATAATATTTTCTGTTATAAAAAAGGCTCTGCCAGACACTACCATCTGCCGTATAGACTGACAGTGTACAAATCTGATGTCTTTCTGTGACTTCCTATCTTATATAATTGGAGGTTTCAGCCCAGAATGATGCTTCATTTCCACCTAAGGACAACGAAGTTTAAGTTTGCCTGGAACATTTTAATCATTTCCCTGCTATGCACTGATAACACCAGTGCTCTGTATAGTTAAAAGCTATAAATGTGTCTACTGAGAGGGTGTTAAAAATTCTCCTCGGAGCTTCTGGCCATCATCCAGGATTCTGTAATACCTTCTGAAACGAGACAGAAAACATAATTCATTACAATTGATAAAAGTTTCATTTGTACTTTATTTTGGAAATTTTAAACACTCAGAATATCTTGGCTACAACAACATGGGGAAGTGCTTTTTAGCTTTTGTTTTTTGATTTTTTTTGAGATGAGAAAGATGTCTTTGTGAACTGTTTATATAAAAATTAGAATATTTAGAATATTTGTCTACCATGCTTTGAAAAGGTTCAAGGACACCCACAAGTACTCTGCTGACTCAGATGTGTGTGTGTATATGTGTGTTTATAAGAGGAAATGTAATCATCCCGCTCAGTGAGACAAGATTACTGACAAACTTCTATAGTTACTTATTTAAAAAATAACACCATTTTCAATAAAAGAGAAATCCTTGTATTTAAAACCTGTTAATTGGAGGTAATGTCTGAGTAACTGAACATTGTCAAAGGGTAATGACCTCCTGCTGCTAAGCCCTGGAAATGTTGACTGGAAGCCAGCACATTTGTTTTCAAAACGGGAGACATGGGTCCTTTGACATGATTCCATTAAAATGGCTTTATTTTTGTTACACACCATAATAGAAATTTTATCATTCTAGGCCATATTAGAATGTGCTTCCATTTTCTGCCTTCAAATATCTTTGCAGGTTTTGTGTTCACTGCTCTTAAATCTACCAATTAGCACCTTTGCTGCTGCTGAGTGGCTGTTCTCAGAACGATACAGAGTTAGTTCAGTTCCTCCTGAGGTTTGCCAAAAAGGTTTGAAATGAGTTAGTATTCATTAAGGTATGCCACTCAATATAATAAATAATCAGTGCTCTATAATTCATTGTAGCTGAGAAAACAGGCTGGGTAATTAAAAGGAAACAGTGGAAAGCATCCCCCATTCCCTGTCCCCTTATACACTCCATTTAGCCAGTGTCTGAAATTTCATTTGGCTGATGTATAAATTTTCACTTAAAATGTTCTTCTGGGTTTACTGAGATTTTCTATCAGTAGGAATGAAAGATCTAAGAACTGGTTTCCTTATGGAATCAGATGCACGTGCGGAGTGTGCCCTGAGATGAGGAAAGGGGAGGTCTTAGAGTATTAAAGTATCTATAATGTGAGGATTAGAGATGCTTAAAAGCAACTCCACCTCCATTTTCATGCTTTTCAGAGGCATCCTTGGTGATGGCCTCAGAGTCACTTGCATCATGATTGTGTAGCGTAGATTAATTGCAGTGATTCTCTTTTTGGCTACAGTAGGGGGAGGTTTTTGTTACCTTTTAAAAATATCTGTATTGTTGTCCCGGCCCCATCCTCAGTGATTTGATCCAACTGTTTCAGGACAGGTAATTCTAATCTGCAGCCAGAGTTCTCCTACTTGAGCTTGCCTCCGGGTCATGTGGAGGGTTGTTGAAACACAGCATGCTGTGGACACACCAAAGAGCTTCTGTACACCCTGTACACACCAAAGAGCTTCTGATCCAGTGAGTCTGCCAGGTGCCTGAGCATGTACATTTCCAACAGGTTCCTGGGTGATGCTGATGCTGCACTAGAATGTATGGTAAGTCAGTTAAATGATGTCAGTTTAGTCATTTCTTTACTCCTGATGACTTGGAAAAGAAGAAAAGGGAAAGTGAAATACAAGAAGGACAGACTAGGGGCGAAGTTAAGTTGTATTTTCCCATTAAATGCCACTTTGTTGTAGCTGTCACACTGGTTTCTGATTTCTTTCAGAAATCCTTTTAGTTTACCTAGATTTTTTATGCCTAAACACATAAAAATTAAAAAAAAATAATTTTGTAACTAATACTTACTGAACATTTGGTAACCACCAGGACTCAGTTTAAATGTTTTATACATATTAGCTCATTTAATCTTCACCATTAAACAAATGGTTTCTTATCATAATCTACAATTATGTTCTTAAAGTCACACAGCTAATAGGGGGTAGGGTTGGAATTGGAAGTCAAGCAAACTGACTCCAGAGCCTGAACTCTTAGTAATTTCTCTACACTACTTCTGCAAACCTAATGGTTTATGAAATATATTCTCACAACCCTTTGGAGGAAATATGTCACTGATTATTATTGAATTATTCCCGATAATAAAATCATGATAAAATAGCTTCCATTTATTGAATGCCTATATTGGGCCATATACTATATTAAGCACTATTAGCAAATCAGTTTAAGTGGCAAAATTAAGGTTCAAATTTAGGCCTGCTGGTTGGTTTTGGAGTGTCTGCCTCCAAAAGGAGTTATTCAGTTTCCTAGAAACTTTGTAGTTTCTGGTCCAAAATTCTGAGGAAATTTAGCTACATTTCCAGCAACATCTCTGTATAACTCTGGTAATCTTACCTTTTGCCTAAGCATGTCTGATACAATTAAAAAACTCTGTTACAATTAAAAAACTCTTGACTAAAATGGTGGTCATTCTGATGTGAATATGAGGTCCCCAGGCTTGGGGAGTTGGAGAGTTGCAATGACTTAACTAAGATCACCAAACTTATGAACAACAGAGCCAGGAACCAAGAATAGAACCAAATGTACTCATGACATTTCAGCTTGTTTTCTCTCTGCTACAACAATCTACTCCTCATATCTGGTTTTGCATTTTTCTTAGATCACCTGCTGGATGATGTGTGAGATCACCATGCAGATCATAAATCCTGAAAATTGGTTTCCATACAGTATTTTTGAGAGCTGGCCCAATTAGTCTTATGAGCAGATAGAGGGAAGGGTTGCTGATAGTGGGTTTCAGGAGCTATGGATAGCCCTCCAAGAGCCATTATCCAGACCTCACAAGGTTGTGGTTGGAAATAAACAAGATAACAGATGCAAAGTGCCCGGTGCCTGGGAGGCACATGGCTCAACAAATGGTAGAGGTGGGGCTATATACAAAATGCTTAGACACAGAAGAGATATTTATTTTTCTATCAGTCTGCCTATCTGTATATATCCTCTCCTCACTCCCCCAGCTCAATTGACTTTCCAATTTCTTTATTGAAAAGCACCCATTTTGCAAAGTTAGGATAAAGTTAATACAAATCACTTACAAGGTTACTCAGTTTTTACTGCTTTCATCACAGTGCTCTGTTTAGTGTCACTTGCCCTGATAGTGATGTTTTCTACGTTTTAAAGGTTTGACCTAATTATGTTCTCTTAGATAATTTCTTCACTCATAAGATACAAATGTCCTACTGGAGTCAACAAGTGTATGTGAATCCCACTGCTAAGAGGCAATACTTAACAAAATATTTGTTATTGACTTTTTTTGTCTGTCCCTGTTTATCTTGATTACGCTATTCCTTATCCCAGTGTTTAGGAATGCCTTTTCCTAACAGTTTTTTTTTTTTTTGCGGTATGTGGGCCTCTCACTGTTGTGACCTCTCCCGTTGCAGAGCACAGGCTCCGGATGCGCAGGTCCAGCGGCCATGGCTCACGGGCCCAGCCGCACTGCGGCATGTGGGATGTTCCCGGACCGGGGCACGAACCCGTGTCCCTGCACTGGCACGTGGACTCTCAACCACAGCGCCAACAGGGAAGCCCTTCTAACAGTTTTGATATATAACTTCTTTTTTTTTTTTAACATGTTTATTGGAGTATAATTGCTTTACAATGGTGTGTTAGTTTCTGCTTTATAACAAAGTGAATCAGCTATACATATACATATATCCCCATATCTCTTCCCTCTTGCGTCTCCCTCCCTCCCACCCTCCCTATCCCACACCTCTAGGTGGTCACAGAGCACCGAGCTGATCTCCCTGTGCTATGTGGCTGCTTCCCACTAGCTATCGGTTTTACATTTGGTAGGGTATGTATGTCCATGCCACTCTCTCACTTTGTCCAGTCTTACCCTTGCCCCTCCCCATGTCCTCAAGTCCATTCTGTAGTAAGTCTGCGTATTTATTCCCGTCGTGCACCTAGGTTCTTCATGACCATTTTTTTTTTTTTTAGATTCCATATATATGTGTTAGCATACAGTATTTTTTTTTCTCTTTCTGACTTACTTCACTCTGTATGACAGACTCTAGGTACATCCACCTCACTACAAATCACTCAATTTTGTTTCTTTTTATGGCTGAGTAATATTTCATTGTATATATGCACCACATCTTCTTTATCCATTCATCTGTCGATGGATATTTAGGTTGTGTCTATGTCCTGGCTATTGTAAATAGAGCTGCAATGAACATTGTGGTACATGATTCTATTTGAATTATGGTTTTCTCAGGGTATATGCCTACTAGTGAGATTGCTGTGTTGTAAGGTCGTGCTATTTTTAGTTTTTTGAGGAACCTCCGTAATGTTCTCCATAGTGGTTGTATCAATTTACATTCCCATCAACAGTGCAAGAGGATTACCTTTTCTCCACACCCTCTCCAACGTTTATTGTTTGTAGATTTTTTGATGATGGTCATTCTGACCGGTGTCAGATGATATCTCATTGTAGTTTTGATTTGCATTTCTCTAATGATTAATTATGTTGAGACTTCTTTCATGTGTTTGTTGGCAATCTGTATATCTTCTTTAGAGAAATGTCTATTTAGATCTTCTGCCCATTTTTTGATTGGGTTCTTTGTTTTTCTGATATTGAGCTGCATGAGCTGCTTGTAAATTTTGGAGATTAATCCTTTGTCAGTTGCTTCATTTGCAAATATTTTCTCCCACTCTAAGAGTTGTCGTTTTGTCTTGTTTATGGTTTCCTTTGCTGTGCAAAAGCTTTTAAATTTTATAAGGTCCCATTTGTTTATTTCAGTTTTTATTGCCATTTCTCTAGGAGGTGGTTCAAAAAGGATCTTGCTGGGATTTATGTCATAGTGTGTTCTGCCTATGTTTTCCTCTAAGAGTTTGATAGTTTCTGGCCTTACATTTAGGCCTTTAATCCATTTTGAGCTTATTTTTGTGTATGGTGTTAGGGAGTGTTCTAATTTCATTCTTTTACATGTAGCTGTCCAGTTTTCCCAGCACCACTTATTAAAGAGGCTGTCGTTTCTCCACTGTACATTTCTGCCTCCTTTAGCAAAGATAAGATGACCATATGTGCGTGGGTTTATCTCTGGGCTTTCTATCCTGTTCCATTGATCTATCTTTCTGTTTCTGTGCCAGTACCATACCGTCTTGATTACTGTAGCTTTCTAGTATAGTCTGATGTCAGGGAGCCTGATTCATCCAGCTCCATTTTTCTTTCTCAAGATTGCTTTGGCTATTCGGGGTCTTTTGTGTTTCCATATAAATCGTGAAATTTTTTGTTCTAGTTCTGTGAAAAATGCCAGTGGTAGTTTAATGGGGATTGCATTGAATCTGTAGATTGCTTTGGGTAGTAGAGTCATTTTCACAATGTTGATTCTTCCAATCCAAGAACATGGTATATCTCTCCATATCATCTTTAATTTCTTTCATCAGTGTCTTATAGTTTTCTGCATACAGGTCTTTTTTCTCCTTAGGTAGGTTTATTCCTAGGTATTTTATTCTTTTTGTTGCAATGGTAAATGGAAGTGTTTCCTTAATTTCACTTTCAGATTTTTCATCATTATTGTATAGGAATGCCAGAGATTTCTGTGCATTAATTTTGTATCCTGCTACTTTACCAAATTCATTGAATAGCTCTAGTAGTTTTCTGGTAGCATCTTTAGGATTCTCTATGTATAGTATCATATCATCTGCAAACAGTGACAGCTTTACTTCTTCTTTTCCGATTTGGATTCCTTTTATTTCTTTTTCTTCTCTGATTTCTGTGGCTAAAACTTCCAAAACAATGTTGAATAATAGTGGTGAGGGTGGGCAAACTTGTCTTGTTCCTGATCTTTGTGGAAATGGTTTCACTTTTTTACCATTGAGTACTATGTTGGCTGTGGGTTTGTCATATATGGCCTTTATTATGTTGAGGTAAGTTCCCTCTATGCCTCCTTTCTGGAGGGTTTTTATCCTAAATGGTGCTGAATTTTGTCAAAAGTTTCTTCTGCATCTATTGAGAAGATCATATGGGTTTTATTCTTCAATTTGTTAATATGGTCTATCACATTGATTGATTTACGTATATTGAAGAATCCTTGCATTCCTGGGATAAACCCCACTTGATCATGGTGTATAATCCTTTTAATGTGCTGTTGGCTTCTGTTTGCTAGTATTTTGTTGAGGATTTTTGCGTCTATGTTCATTAGCGATATTGGCCTGTAGTTTTCTTTCTTTGTGACATCTTTGTCTAATTTTAGTATCAGGGTGATGGTGGCCTTGTAGAATGAGTTTGGGAGTGTTCCTCCCTCTACTATATTTTGGAAGAGTTTGAGAAGGATAGGTGTTAGCTCTTCTCTAAATGTTTTTTAGAATTTGCCTATGAAGCCATCTAGTCCTGGGCTTTTGTTTGCTGTAAGATTTTTAATCACAGTTTCAATTTCAGTGCTTGTGATTGGTCTGTTTATATTTTCTATTTCTTCCTGTTTCAGTCTTAGAAGGTTGTGCTTTTCTAAGAATTTGTTCATTTCTTTCAGGTTGTCCATTTTATTAGCATATAGCTGCTTGTAGTAATCTCCCATGATCCTCTGTATTTCTGCAGTGTCAGTTGTTACTTCTCCTTTTTCATTTGTAATTCTATTGATTTGAGTCTTCTCCCTTTTTTTCTTGATGAGTCTGGCTAATGGTTTATCAATTTTGTTTATCTTCTCAAAGAACCAGCTTTTAGTTTTATTGATCTTTGCTATTGTTTCCTTCATTTCCTTTTCATTTATTTTTGATCTAATCTTTATGATTTCTCTCCTTCTGCTAACTTTGGGGGATTGTTATTCCTCTTTCTCTAATTGCTTTAGGTGAAAGGTTAGGTTGTTTATTTGAGATGTTTCTTGTTTATTAAGGTAGGATTGTATCGCTATAGACTTCCCTCTTAGAACTGCTTATGCTGCATCCCATAGGTTTTGCATCACCGTGTTGTCATTGTCATTTGTTTCTAGGTAGTTTTTGGTTTCCTCTATGATTTCTTCAGTGATCTCTTGGTTATTAAGTAGTGTATTGTTTAGCCTCCAAGTGTTTGCATTTTTTCCAGTTTTTTTCCTGTTATTAATATTTAGTCTCATAGCGTTGTGGTTGGAAAAGATACTTGATACGATTTCAGTTTTCTTAAATTTACCAGGGCTTGATTTGTGACCCAAGAGATGATCTATCCTGGAGAATGTTCCATGGGCATTTGAGAAGAAAGTGTATTCTGTTGTTTTTGGATGGAATGTCCTATATATATCAATTAAGTCCATCTTGTTTAATGTTTTATTTAAAACTTGTGTTTCCTTATTTATTTTCATTTTGGATGATCTGTCCATTGGTGAAAGTGGGGTGTTAAAGTCCCCTACTATGATTGTGTTACTGTCAATTTCCCCTTTTATGGCTATTAGTATTTGCCTTATGTATTGAGGTGCTCCTATGTTGGGCGCATAAATATTTACAATTGTTATATCTTCTTTTGAATCAATCCCTTGATCATTATGTAGTGTCCTTTTTTGTCTCTTCTAATAGTCTTTATTTTAAAGTCTATTTTGTCTGATATGAGAATTGCTACTCCAGCTTTCTTTTTATTTCCATTTGCATGGAATATCTTTTTCCATCCCCTCACTTTTAGTCTGTATGTGTCCCTAGGTCTGAAGTGGGTCTCCTGTAGACAGCATATATATGGGTCTTGTTTTTGTATCCATTCAGCCAGTCTATGTCTTTTGGTTGGAGCATTTAATCCATTTACATTTAAGGTAATTATCGATATGTATGTTTCTATTCCTATTTTCTTAATTGTTTTGGGCTCGTTATTGTAGGTCTTTTCCTTCTCTTGTGTTTCTTGCCTAGAAAAGTTCCTTTAGCAGTTGTTGTAAAGATGGTTTGGTGGTGCTGAACTCTCTCAGCTTTTGCTTGTCTGTAAAGGTTTTAATTTCTCTATCGAATCTGAATGAGATCCTTGCTGGGTAGAGTAATCTTGGTTGCAGGTTTTTCTCTTTCATCACTTTAAATGTGTCCTGCCAGTCCCTTCTGGTTGGCAGAGTTTCTGCTGAAAGATCAGCTGTTAACCTTATGGGGATTCCCTTGTGTGTTATTTGTTGTTTTTCCCTTGCTGCTTTTAATATGTTTTCTTTGTATTTAATTTTTGACAGTTTGATTAATATGTGTCTTGGCGTATTTCTCCTTGGATTTATCCTGTATGGGACTCTCTGTGCTTCCTGGACTTAACTATTTCCTTTCCCATATTAGGGAAGTTTTCAACTATGATCCTTCAAATATTTTCCTAGTCCCTTTCTTTTTCTCTTCTTCTTCTGGAACCCGTATAATTTGAACGTTGGTGCCTTTAATGTTGTCCCAGAGGTTTCTGAGACTGTCCTCAGTTGTTTTCATTCTTTTTTCTTTATTTTGCTCTGCAGTAGTTATTTCCACTATTTTATCTTCCAGGTCACTTATCCATTCTTCTGCCTCAGTTATTCTGCTATTGATCCCATTTAGAGTATTTTTAATTTCATTTATTGTGTTGTTGATCATTGTTTGTTTCATCTTTAGTTCTTCTATGTCCTTGTTAAATGTTCCTTGCATTTTGTCTATTCTATTTCCAAGATTTTGGATCATCTTTACTATCACTATTCTGAATTCTTTTTCAGGTAGACTGCCTATTTCCTCTTCATTTGTTAGGTCTGGTGGGTTTTTATCTTGCTCCTTCATCTGCTGTGTGTTTTTCTGTCTTCTCATTTTGCTTACCTTACTGTGTTTGGGGTCTCCTTTTTGCAGGCTGCAGGTTCGTAGTTCCCGTTGTTTTTGGTGTCTGTCCCCAGTGGCTAAGGTTGGTTCAGTGGGTTCTGTAGGCTTCCTGGTGGAGGGGACTAGTGCCTATGTTGTGGTGGTTGAGGCTGGATCTTGTCTTTCTGGTGGGCAGTCCATGTCTGGTGGTGTGTTTGGGGGTGTCTGTGGACTTATTATGATTTTAGGCAGCCTCTCTGCTAATGGGTGGGGTTGTGTTCCTGTCTTGCTAGTTGTTTGGCATAGGATGTCCAGCACTATAGCTTGCTTGTTGTTGAGTGAAGCTGGGTGCTGGTGTTGAGATGGAGATCTCTGGGAGATTTTCACCGTTTGCTGTTATGTGGAGCTGTTAGGTCTCTTGTGTACCAGTGTCCTGAGGTTGGCTCTCCCACCTCAGAGGCACAGCACTGACTCCTGGCTGCAGCACCAAGAGCCTTTCATCCACATGGCTCAGAATAAAAGGGAGAAAAAGTAGAAAGGAAGAATTAGTAGAAGTAGAAAGAAAGAAAGAACGAAAGCAGGGAGGGAGGGAGGGTGGGAGGGAGGAAGGAACGAAGGAGGGAAGGAAGGAAAGAAAGAAAGAAGATAAAGTAAAATAAAATAAGATAAAATATAATAAAGTCATTAAAATAAAAAAAATTATTAGAGGAAAAAAAAAAGGACTGATAGAACCCTAGGACAAATGGTGGAAGCAAAGCTATACAGACAAAATCTCACACAGAAGCATACACATACACACTCACAAAAAGAGGAAAAGGGGAATAAAATCATATATCTTGCTCTCAAAGTCCACCTCCTCAATTTGGGATGATTCGCTGTGTAAAGGAGGGAAGGAAGGAAAGAAAGAAAGAAAGAAGTTAAAGTAAAATAAAACAAAGTTATTAAAATAAAAAATAATTATTAAGAAAAAAAATTAAAAAAAAAACAAATAACGGACAGATAGAACCCTAGGACAAATGGTGGAAGCAATGCTATACAGACAAAATCTCACACAGAAGCATACACATACACACTCACAAAAAGAGGAAAAGGGGAAAAAATCATAAATCTTGCTGTCAAAGCCCACCTCCTTAATTTGGGATTATTCGTTGTCTATTCATGTATTCCACAGATGCAGGGTGCATCAAGTTGATTGTGGAGCTTTAATCCGCTGCTTCTGAGGCTGCTGGGAGAGATATCCCTTTCTCTTCTTTGTTCTCACAGCTCCCAGGGGCTCAGCTTTGGATTTGGCCCTGCCTCTTCGTGTAGGTCACCAGAGGGCGACTGTTCTTCGCTCAGATAGGACGGGGTTAAAGGAGCCGCTGATTCGGGGGCTCTGGCTCACTCAGGCCGGGGGAGGGAGGTGTACGGAATGCGGGGCGAGCCTGCGGCGGCAGAGGCCGGCGTGACGTTGCACCAGCCTGTGGAGCGCTGTGCGTTCTCCTGGGGAAGTTGTCCCTGGATCCGGGACCCTGGCAGTGGCGGGCTGCACAGGCTCCCCGGAAGGGGGTTGTGAATAGTGACCTGTGCTCGCACACAGACTTCTTGGTGGTGGCAGCAGCAGCCTTAGCATCTCATGCCCGTCTCTGGGGTCCGCGCTGTTAGCCGTGGCTCGCGCCCGTCTCTGGAGCTCCTTTAAGCAGCGCTCTTAATCCCCTCTCCTCGCGCACCAGGAAACAAAGAGGGAAGAAAAAGTCTCTTGCCTCTTCGGCAGGTCCAGACTTTTCCCCGGACTCCATCCCGGCTAGCCGTGGTGCACTAAACCCCTGCAGGCTGTGTTCACGCCGCCAACCCCAGTCCTCTCCCGACGCTCTGACCGAAGCCCGAGCCTCAACTCCCAGCCACGCCCGACCTGGCGGGTGAGCAGACAAGCCTCTAGGGCTGGTGAGTGCTGGTCGGCACGGATCCTCTGTGCGGGAATCTCTCCGCTTTGCCCTCCGCACCCCTGTTGCTGTGCTCTCCTCCGCGCGGCCCCGAAGCTTCCCCCTCCGCCACCTGCAGTCTCCGCCTGCGAAGGGGCTTCCTAGTGTGTGCAAACCTTTCCTCCTTCACAGCTCCCTCCCACTGGTGCAGGTCCCATCCCTATCCTTTTGTGTCTGCTTATTCTTTTTTCTTTTGCCCTACCCAGGTACGTGGGGAGTTTCTTGCCTTTTGGGAGGTCTGAGGTCTTCTGCCAGCATTCAGTAGGTGTTCTGTAGGAGTTGTTCCATGTGTAGATGTATTTCTGGTGTATCTGTGGGGAGGAAGGTGATCTCCGCGTCTTACTCTTCTGCCATCTTCCCGGAAGTCCTCTTACAAGATTAAAAGTGTACTTATAATAATACTCAGAACCATATAATTTTGTTTCTGGAAATACTTATTTTAAATGCTAGTCTTCATTCTTGAACAGTCCTTACAAGTAATATTGTAAAAACAGCCAGGTGTCTTATCCAGTGGAAATGTGATAATGTCCTAAAACATTCCTCTACTATTAGATGGTGAGTTGCTTCTAATTGTCCTTAGTGTAATGCTGGGCCTTAGTAAATTTATCTTTGTATATATTTTGGCTGATTTCCTTAGGCCAGATTCATTGTTCTGTGAATATTGGGCCCAACTTTGACAAGGTATTTGCCAAATTGCTTTCTATAAGAATTGTACCAATTTATATTGTCATCAGGAATGAATGGGATGGTGAATTCATTGCACTTTTACCAGCATTTTGGGCATTTAGTTACTTTTTTATTTTTGTTTCACATGTCAAAATGGTATTTGTTTTAACTTACACTTTCTGGCTACTAGAAAGTTTAAATATTTTCAAATCTGTATTTGATATTATTTTTCTTTTTAATGTTAATTATCTGTTTAAGCTATTGCCAGTTTTTCTATTATATTCTTAGTGACTTTCTATTGGAAGTTTGAATATTCCATTTTTTTTTTTTTTTTTTTTTTTTTAGCGATACGCGGGCGTCTCACTGTTGTGGCCTCTCCTGTTGCGGAGCACAGGCTCCGGACGCGCAGACTCAGCAGCCATGGCTCACGGGCCCAGCCACTCCGTGGCATGTGGGATCTTACCGGACCGGGGCACGAACCTGTGTCCCCTGCATCGGCAGGCGGACTCTCAACCACTGCACCACCAGGGAAGCCCGGAATATTCCATGTTTTATACACATAAAAATATGTAATCAAGTTTTTAATCCAGTGCCACATTGGCTGAAAAATTTCCCAAAGTTTTTGTTTTTTTAACATTAACATTTCAAATATTATGGTAACATTTGTTATTTTCCTTTGTGTATTCTTTATAAATTCAAAGCACAGAAAATGATTTCTTTGTCATTTGTTTTGATAAGTATTCAATATTATTTTCATTTTCTTTGGCTTGATTTTCAAAATATTAAACTTTTTTAATACTACATCTGGAACTTGTTTCAGCATATGGTGTGGGGTGAGCATATTTGACTTTTAAATAATTTACTGTGCTATGACCCAGCTGCCTGATTTCCCTTACAAGTGGCCAAATGCCCAGTGAAAGAAGAATGCTCTTATATTTTGTGTTCGTTGAGATAGCATCTGTTACTTTATTAAGTATGCCAGAATTTCTTACTGAGGAAACTATGCCTTAGGTGAAAGTTACATTTAAAAAGTTGAGTTAATTCTTTCAGATCAGAGGGATATAACTTATTATCTTGGTATTCTTTATGGAACCCTACTTATTATAAGAATATACCTTAGCAAAATAATGTAGCTACTTCTGGCTTTTTCAAAAGTATTTTAGCCTATAAATGTTAATGTATCTTTTTAATCTTCTAGATGGACTTGGATATCAAATCTGAGTTTGAATTATAGCTCAATAACTGATTGTTAAGTAATTTTATGCAAAGCTTTCAAACTTCTGAGCCTCTGTTTTCTCTGTAGAAAATGAGGATAACACCTACCTTATGGGACAATGGTAAAGATTAAGTGAGGAAACATATATAAAATGCCCAGGAGCTAAAGAAGGACAGATTCTTTGTTTTCTTTTTTATATGATACAAACTTTGACCATCTGAATTGGTAGAAGAGAACAAGAGCTCCTGGTAAAACTCACATAGCCAATATTTGACTTTGAAATATGTCTCATTTAAATTTTGAATATAGTTATTTCTGATCTTTAGGAAATTAAAACAACATAATGAAATTATATTACTAATATCCAATTCTAGGTTCTTTTAATTTTTTTCTGTATTCAATTATATTCTAAGAAAGTTAACTCATTTTGAAACTTCCCAGGGCAAAAATGATAGTAAGTGTTTGGACTTCAAAGTGTTTGTCTACCCAGAGGAGGACTTATGCTGAATAACAGTAAGTACAGAAAGGTAAGGAATAAGTCGCTATTATGTTTTTGGAAGATGCAAGCCATCTGAAGTAAGAAGGAAAATGCAAATGAGGCAAGGAAATTTGCAGAGCAATTTAATGCATTGTCTTACAACACTGGTCACCATTGCATGATGAGATATGCAGGTTGCTTAACAGATGTGTTCACTCAGCACATAGAACTTACCTGGAAGTTTATTCTGATAAGAATAAAGCATGCCTACGAGAAAGAAAAAAGAAATTTGTCTCCTCAGCTCACTCCCATCTCAAATTACCTATTTGTCAAACTCCGTGGAGAGTTTTTACCTTTGTAGCATTGGGTTGCATTATCTGACCCTTTGGTGCCACTCAGGAAGAGAGATCCCTTGTATTAAAGAGTGTTATTTCAACCAAGTCCAAAAAGGGAGAAGTGACCTGATATGAATGGGGACCTGACCAAAAGAGAGAAAGAAAAAGGTGGTCAAGAGAATCTGAGAAGGCACATAAGGTTTGTTTCTTCAAACATAAGAGAGTTAGAAAATAGGGAGGTTGGGAGACTTGAAAACTAACAGTTGTTGAGCGATAAAAATGATGCTGTGTTGGTCAGACCGGGGATTGCTGTATGCAAAACAAACACCAAATTACAGTGATCTAAATCACTGAGAACTTTATTTCTTGCTCATGTTTCTGTTCAGTATGGGTTGAGAGAATCCAAGGTCCTTTCACCTAGTGGCTTTTCTATCCCTAGGATCCTTAGGATCTCAGATGCCTCCACTGGAAACTGCTCTGGTTGCTGGGTGAAGGAAGAGAACGAGAGCATGGAAGTCTGCTTGGGGGATTTGTCTGTGCCCTATTTATGAAAGCTTACATGGCCCCACCTATCTGTAAGGGAGACTAGGAAATGTACTTGACTGGTATGCCCAGAAGGAAAAAAGAGGAAGTTTTGTGAACACTTAGCAATCTTTATCGCATATCCTAACCATGTTGTGTCAAGTTTTTATTTCATGTGAATATTCTGTACCGGGTGGAATTTGACCTTGAATTTATTCAAATAATGCAGTCATGGCCCATTTTAACTGGATGCTACTCTTTAGCCTTCCACATCAAATTTTGCATATTTTTAAAAGTGAATGTTCGTACAAACATCATCTTACTTCTTATTTTCTCAGGAAAGAGTAATTAACCCAAAAATCAATGCCATACTAGATAACAAAGCAAATCTTAGCCTTGGCTAGGGAGTTTATATGACAAACTTCTGATGTCCTATAAGCATTATTGAGTCGGCCCTCTAGACTCATGGAAGCTGGGCTTTTCAGACGAGACTACTACTTTTCCTTAGTTGGACTCATAACCTTTGCAAGGCAATACAACAAATTTTATATAAGCTGTGCCTTAGTCTAAGACTTTTCAGTCAACGCACTCTTTATTTTATCCCCAACTTTTCTGCCAATAAAAAGGCAACTTACTGGCTTTCACCAAAGGAATTATCTTTCTTATCCCATCATCAGTGTCTGTAAAGGATAGCTGGAAAAAAGTGCTGATTTGATTAATAATGTTCTCCTTAATAGTCACTCTAATTTCTCCATTAACAGAATCCTGATATGACACTGCCTACAAAACAATTGCCAAGTCTGGGATTGAGTGATTAATTGAAACAGTCACAAGTAAAGTTGTTTTTACCATAAAAACGTATGAAAATTACAAATATATTTACTGTGAGAATACTTTACACAGGCTCGATTAAAAAATATTTAGTATTATAATAGTCCTGGAGCATGAGTCAAGCAAACAGTCATCAGGTTTTCTTTTTGAATCAGAATGAAGATCATGACTTCAAGGTGGGTTGTTTATAACATGGATAAAATGAGAAAGAGGAAGCCATAGCTGTCACCTCAGAGAGAATCAGCAAGATGCCTCTTTGATTCTCTGTAGCACCATAGTGCTTGGCACTAGTTCTCAAAAAAAAACTTCATGATATTTGCCAAATGTGCTGATGTGCCTCATATTAAAATCTGTTCTATTGTAGGTATATATTCAGGAGTTCAGTGCAAATGCATTGATTTCCAAAAGCCTTGGATTTATCCTGCTTATATTTTTTATCAATTGGAAAAATTACTCAAATAATTGGATCTTAATTTCTTCATCTGTAAAATGGGAATGTCATCGCATACTTCATAAGGATATTACAGAAAATCAGATAACATACATGAAAGTGACCAGCACAGGTATTTTGCCTTAAAAATACTGAAATGTCATTTGGGATTTGATCTTGTTGATTCTGATTGAAACTCTTGTTAACACTGTTTAAAACTCTGCATTTATTTGATCTGGGCTTCCTTGAGGGTTGCTTTCAGGGATATTTTATTTATCCTTGGCCTTCATATACAGAAAGAATATCATACTCTGTATTTTTACTCTTGATCTTACAAATTCTGACCCTCTTTATAAACACACGCCCATGTCTTGGAAGACGTTTCCATCTCTAAATGACTTCTTTCCAAATTGTGACCATGTATTATACCCTGACCTCCATTTGATCCTTGGCTTCATTATGGCTGCTAAATTCTAAAATTTCTAGTATAGCTCCTTATGAAAATCCTCCAACCCTTTTTTGAATCTGGCAAGGGAATTTGAAAGCAACTTTCTTCAAAAAAGTGAGAGCATAAGCCAAAATAAAAAAGAGAGGACATAGTCCAGTCCTGAGCTAGAGATGAGCAAGGTGTCTATTTATTCATTTGGTTTGTTGGTGGTTCATCTGATGGGGTCAGTCTATAAAGACTCTGCTATCACTTTTTTGGATCACTTTGCAACTAGTTCTCTTACTGCCTTTTTTTTCCCCTTCTGGTGAAGAAAAAAGCAAAAAATAGTTATATGCTTTTTGAGAAATTTTAAGAGAAAGTAAAAAATGAATTCTTCTCATTCTTTCCTTTCTAGGTTCTAATACTTGTCACATTTAACTAAGGAATATGAGTGAGATTCAGCCCTTTTACCTCTCCCTAAATGTGGGATAAGTAGTGAAAAGAGAATACCATCATGGGCGCTCCAGACCTGGGCTCTATAATCAGTGTTGTGTCTTTAGCAAACCCTTAAATCTCTATGTTTCTCAGTTTTCTTACTTATTAAGCAGAGTAAGTAATGGCCTCCCTACATCACAGGGTTATCTTGAGAATCAGATAAAATGATGAATGTCAAAATCTTTTGCAAAAGCAAAATGTCATTTTTAGACAAATGTAAACTGTCCCAAATAAGCAATGCTTCCCCTTCTCTTCTATACTAACTCTAACACATTCAACTATAAATATCAATGTAACTTAATTTCATAAAATTTAATATAAATAAAAATCCTATGGAACACGCACATATACATTACTTTTTTCTCATTGCAGTCATCAGTGACACTTGTCGAATTGTCATCTCGGGCACAACATTAACTTAGGGACCAGGTATGTCGTAATTCCTCGTCAATGTGCTTGCTCTGGAAATTTACTTAAAGTAATTTGATGAAAAGCTTTGTTAATTCAATTATTGAATTTCATGCCTTATATTTAAAGTCTATAAACAAAAATTACAGAAAAGTACTTAAGTTATTGCAGTATTTTAATACCGTGATTGCATAGCATTTATATTTGAGATTAGTAGGCAGCATATTAAAGTGATGTGCTCATGAAAGTGAAATATTAAAAACAGTTTATGAAAATCTCCCATTTGATCAATCTCCCAATTGATCAGAAATCTACTCTTCAGCATTATTTTGAAAATAGCATGAGTTTTTAATTAAAACTGTTCATTCGATTTATAAATGTAAGTAAAACCTCCCATTTGACCAGGTTTAACTTGAGAAAGTGGTTTTCTAAAGCCCCTTTTATGGATTGAATGATACAGTTTTCAATAAAGAATAGTTATAAAAGATGTCAGACATTTATTCTCCATCAATCTTTTTTGTGTTCTCTTTAATTTCAAAATTGAACTGTGAACATAATTCTTCTTGCTTAAAAATATTTGATGAATTCATGATCTTAATTCTACTATTTTAAATCTAAGCTAACTAAAGGATCTAAGTTAAAAGCCTTTTATAAACTATGTTAAGGTATCCTTTATATCAGTTAATTTAAATAAAGCTGGCATGGACAAGAAATAAGCACATTATCAAGCTTAAAATTCCTCACTTAAAAACAACATGCAAAGCATTTTTATTTAGACATTATCAAAAGCTTATTCAGTTGCTGTACTCCTTATTACACATCATCTCATTTAATCCTTTCAATAATCCTGTTCCTCCATGTTCTTATTATCTACATTTTACCTGTAATTAAATCAAAGCTCAGGAGTTATGTAACTTGTGAATAAATTTCAGGAGAAAGATTTCAGACCAGGCAATTGGCCCTGAAGCCACAGGCACTTCCTCACTGTTCTGAACTGGAGCCCAAGGCCCCTGCTTGACCTGGTCTGCTGTAGGAGGGTTGTAAGGACAGCACTACTAGCTTCTCTCATGGAACCTCAGCACCTGAATTAGAGGCTGTGGTAATTCCCAGACATAGTTATTTATCAAAACTGGATTATTACAAATATGAATTGAGAAATTGTAAAATGGGAAATACTTTCTTTGACGTGTCTGTTGCCTGGGGAAATGTCTGTTTCCCTCATGTTTCACACTGGTTAACATCCTGCCAATGTATTAGATCACAAAATAGGTGATTTCTCCACATGTTCAGTTACGCAGTATTATTTCTGATGTGTTAATGATAATTTCTATCATTTCCAAGTGAAAATTTAAAATATGGAGAAAGTTTATTTGTAATTGAGCCCTGTAGGTCCTAGAATAGGAGTGAATGAGCAAAGATATGAACACCTGACTCTCCTGCCCTGGTGATGTCTTTAGTCTCATGACGCTCCCGTAAGAGAGGTTTCTACAACCCATTTAGTAGCTGATCGCAGCATAGCCATTCACCAGGAATTGAAAGTCAATGGACTTAACTATTGAGAGTCTCCTTGACTATAAATTTATATGATGAATATGATCGCTCATGAACTTAGAGTTAAGTTCAAAGCCATGAACTTTATGTATTGCTGCTGTTATGGGACTCAGTTTCATCTCATAAGATTTGGAATAAATGTGCTCAGAGGGTCTTTCAGGTTAAGCCTCACCTTATCAATAAATATATGGTCATTAGACCACCGGCGTCTGTATCTTCCATTAGTACCATATATAAATATGGATCTGATTTCTTATTCAAATTTTCCAGTGTGCTCCTTTAATATACTACTAATGGTCAGCATGGGAGCAAGGGAGACTGAAAACTCGTTCTACCAGCAACTCAGCTTGTGTCTCTCTGTGAACCTAGGAAACTTAACTGTGCTGTTCTTTAGTCTATACCTGTAATTTGTATCTCTGCTTGTAACTCTGACTTACATCTTTATTATTTTATCAACATTACTCAAAATTATTGAAAGATTGTGTTGCTACTGTCATTTCCTACCTTTTCAACAAATAAGTTCTATGAACTCTGGAATATATTCCCTTGCAAATAAATTCCAGAGTGTTTAGTTTTTTATTTACCAGTACTCTGAGTTACAACAAAAATTATTTATCAGAACTTATAAACATGCAAGCAGGATGAAATGAATTTTAAATGTTTGGAAAAGCCAAGGTTAAGGGAAAATAAGAATAAAAAAGTAAAATTGAACCAGGGGTGAGGTTGGTATATAAAATATTTGCTCTGAAGTTCTATATGTTTGCTAGAGATAGATCACAAATTTGACTCTAAGCTTTCTAGAAACCAATCAGAGAACAGAAATGTGATTCTTGTCTCTAAGTTAAAAGGAAATGAGTTGATTTGAAGAAGCATATTAACTATTCATGAAACCAAGATCAGGTAGAAAAATTTTATATATTTGTATATGGTAAGAAAGCAAAATTGAAAACATATTTATCATAGAGTAAGGAGTATCATAGGTCTGTTTTGTGTAAAATCCCTAAATATTGGGAGATGCAACCTTGCAATGGTATAATGCAATAAGAAACATTTTTATGGGAGAGTGGTGGCTATATTGTATGATCCAGTCATGGCACCCTTTGATGATCCAGCCGGTGCAAGGAGAGACTTGAGAATATCAGTAGAAGTAAGGAGCAATGTCAGGCCTATAAATGGCTCCAAAGCTTCAACTTAAACCACTTTATAATAAAACATCAGTTCAGCTCACATCCCCCTGATCCTTCTTGGAAACTGATGGCATTTGTTGCTTCCGAGTAAAAGGGGTTCCTTGTTACCTCACCAGGTTTAGCAAAGATGTCTTAGAGCCGGGAGTAGTAAAGGCCCAGGTAAGCGGGGGCAGAGACCATTTCTCTCTTATCACTATAACCCCTGGGCCCGCTAGTGGAATGCCTGGCACATGATAGGAGCCAGGTACTTGTTGCTTTGTATTGAGGTTATTCCTGACCCAAGCTCAAAAACTAACTCACTGTTTTATTATAGGCACATAACTTTGCCTTTGTAAGGAGGAATAATGATACTAACCTCAATGGGATGTTTCCAGGAGAAGATAAGACATAGGGACACACTGGCCAATAAACAGTGCTTAATAAATATTTGCTGAATCAACCACTGAACTCTAAAACACTATACAATGTAATAGATGAGTAATTAGTGGATTATCTCAGTACTGCCACGGTAAATATTTTATTGGAAAAATATCTGTGCTAATGTTCTGACTGACATTACTTTAGTAAATAATCTGAGTTATAAGAATGTATTTTTTTCCCATGAGACTCAGTGTAAGTATATTTTATTTTGAATGGGGATAAAAAAACAGTTTGGAGAGGTGTTTTGTTTTTTTTTCCTATTGCATTAGCCTTCTTTCAAAAAAATTGCAACCATTGACCTAGATTCTAGAATGGATGGACTGCATATTCTTGATAATCCTCCCTAAATATTTATTTTTCTCTGTATTGATATTTTGATTGGTATTATGCAATAGTAAGTTTCAGATTATATTACTTGATTAAGTAGATTCTGAGTAAGTTTTATCAATTAAGTGACAATAATTGATGGGCAAACCATTGGTTTCTAAATATACTTAAATTTTCTAACCTCATCTTGCTAGCATACTGTCATGTTTATTAGTAAATAATTTGTCTTCCTCCATATATGACCCTTCTATAAAATAACACATTATTCTCTATTCAAATGATACAATTTTCTTCCATACTGCCTTGGAAATCCAATCTCCAGTATTTGTTCTTAGATTCTCTTGTACTATATAATGTAATGTTGAGTTAGAGATTTCCAAACTGGCCACAGTTTGGTTTAAAATAACATTTTCCTTCAAGGGCCTGTTTATTGGCATCCCCTTCTTGAGCATTAAGAGGCATAATCAGAGATGTTCTGAAATCTACCCTTGACTAGGAACTCTTCCTTTACTCCACTGTTTTATTTATTGGGACATAAAACTCATATAGAATTGAAGAAAGGAAAAATCATGCCATTTTGGAAATAATCTTAGTATCATATTTCCATCTTTTAGGAGATAGGTATATGTATACGTTTAATAATATCACATTGCATATTTGGGTATACTTTCATCCATGCAAAAGGCCAAGTTTTTTCTGCTGTTGTCCTTCTCCTTGATCTACGTTTCCTGCAGGATTTTTGAAAATTTTGGTATTATCCTTGAGAAATATATACCTTTTCTTCTAGCTCCTCTGTTCTCTTCTTATTCCTGTTAATGTAGAGATTTTTTTTCAGACATTTACATTTTTAATTTTATATCTAAAATTCTATAATACATTTAAATGTGATTTCTAATCTATTACTTTCCAATCTATGATTTAAGCTAACAGAATTTAACTCATTATAATAGAGAAATTATTTGGTCTTTTTGAGCCATCTGTGTGTTTCTTGACTTTGCGATTTCAAATTTTAGAATTTTACTTAATTATAGTCTTACCTTGTTTAAAAGTGATGGTTTAGATATTGAATCCATTGAGCGTGGTGGTGGTTATTAATTTGCCAAATATTTCCAGTTTTCACCTTTTAGGCATATGATAGTACATAACTTTCAGGCTCTGTTGTGGTTGTGAGGAGGAGGCCATAGGACTAGTTCTGTCCATTGAATTCTGAGCAAAAGTAATGTATGTCACTCCTGAATCAAAATATTTCCTAATCAGTACAGGCTCTTCTAGAGTTATCTTCCTCCCAGGTGCAGTGGCTGACAACACTTAAGATGCTGGCTGTCTTGTCAGACCTAGATCCTGGAGTCAGGTCAATGATCAGAGCCCTCTGCTGGCCTACAATTGACATTTATCATGAGCAAAAATAAACTTTTCTCATTTTAAGCTGCTGAGATTTGGGAAATGTTTGAAACTACAGTATAACCTAATCTAGATCCACTGGGACAGGTTGTGTTTGGTTGTGACCTTTTCTAGATGGCGCTAATAAAATTTGAAATGGCAGTGCTCCATCCAGAACCCTGCAGATCCTGTTTACAATCGACATTGTCTTCTCGCCTTCTGTGTGCTTCTGCATCTAATAGCATGCATTTGAAATTCTCTTCAGAAGACTGTCTTCGAGTTACTGGAGCCACTTACTTTTGGGAGCATGCAAACCAGTAATTGACTGGTTCATGAAATCCCAGTTTCCTTACCTGCAGAGAGGACAACTTTAATATAAACGTACACTCTAGAGTTCCTCATCAGGATCAGTCTGAAACCACCCTCTGGGGGACCTTGCCTGAAATCTCACCCTTGCTTACTGCTTCCCCTTTCTATGTCCTGCTTTCTTTACTCCCTTATAAGTTTCTCCTGGAAATTCTTCCTTAATAAGTCACTTGTGCCTCCTGTTAGAATTTGTTTCTGTGAAGCCCTACCTAAGATTGGGAATGGAATATATAAAATGTAGTTTCATAACAGTGCTTAAGGAAATACATTTGCTTAGATTTTGACTTATTATGGTATATAAGAAAACATCAAAGTTTAGCGCGATCTTTTTTTAGCTTTAAACCATTTAAACCAGGAATTTTGTCATGTTTAATGTGCTGTTCTTTATCAGATTGAAACAATATTGCTGCTTTATTCTTGTTAGTAAGGCATGATTTTTATATCATCATTACTTCATTTCTTTGCTTTGGGTCGTGGACTTGTAATCATTTTATCTGTTTATAGTCCTCAAACATCTTCAGAGCCCAGGTTACATTATAAGATACATTTAGGGTTGGGATAAAGCTTGTGATCACATAACAGAGCAGAGCTGGCCAATCACAGGGGAAATTTACCAGTATACTCTCATTATTGTAGTGCTTTGGTAAACTGTTGTAACTGGCCATTGATCATGATGGCATATAAAAGTAAAGAGGGAAAACCCCACTTCTTTCTTCTAGTTCTGCTTTTATGTTTGAACTGTTAAATGTTATTAACAAGACTTATCCTTTTGGTCAAGATATTTTGCACACTATCCACTTTGGCTTACAATTCTGACTGATTTTCTCCTTGCTTTACTTAACTTCTGAAATGATATTGATACTTAATTATATGTTTGTTTAAAAGATACAACGCTTTAGCAATTTTCAAATGTGGAATTTATTTGAAAGCATTCTTACATACTTTTAGGTCACATGAGGAAAAGCCAGCTGGAAAGCAAATCATCCAAACCTACTGAAATGGTGAGGATCCTTGACTTCATCTTCTAAATTAATAGGATCCATGTAGACAAATGAACTAAAAACACAGTACCACAGTATCCTTTGTTTGGACGTATATCAGCCTTTGAAGAAACAATGTATTTCCTTTCTTGGAAAATATCTCTTGTTATGAGGTAAGACTCTTTGAACTTTATTTTGTTGGTCAAGGGAGGAAGAAGTGGTGGAGAACTCAGGTATATTCTAGTTAAATCCCTATAAATTTAATTGCTCTTTATCTTTTTATCAGCCATTCTATTTTTTTCCTTCTTACATCATTTCTTGAGATAACTTTCATTTACATTTCATTTACATTTGGTGAGTAAAACCAAAAGTTACAAGCAAATCTTTAGGTGCTATAAATTTTTTTAAGGATGCAGGTGAAACCCATTTATCTTTTCTCTCTGCCTCTGAGATAGAGTCAGAGCTAGACAATAAATGATGTATTGGCTCACAGTAAACATTTGGAAAATAATATGCCACTATCTATTTTAACATATTCACATATCTTTGCACTTAGCCTATTCGTTTTTAGGAATGCAGTATACAAAAATAAAAGTGATAATATATAAAATATTTATACAATGGGGTTTATTTTACCCTTGTTTATAATTTCAAAGACCTGGAATTACTCTGAATATCTAAAAATAGGTGAATGATTGTATAAGTGAAGGTACAGTTCTAATAGAGGATATTTTGCATCTATTAATATAAATGAGTTAAACTAATACATCCTGACATGAACAGATGCTCTTGATTTGTAAAAGGGCAGCTGTAGGAAAACAGGTATTGTATGAACCAATTTCTCTTAGAAGAAAAATCTCTCTGTATTGGTATGAGAATAGAGTCATGCCTCAAAGAATATATACTAAAAAGTTAACATTTAACCCAAGGGCAGCATAGCTGGGGAAAGAATCTTAGCTAATAACATTTTAATGCCTCTGTATTATTCAGCATGATACAGCAAGCACACATTTCTTTTGTAATTTTGAAAATGATAACGTTTATTAAGTTTTCTAAAGAAAAACTGAGAGAAAGATATATAAATATATCTGCCTTTCTTATTTTTTATTTAATTTTTATTTATTTTTTGGCTGCGTTGGGTCTTCGTTGCTCTGTGCGGGCTTTCTCTAGTTGTGGTGAGCGGGGGCTTCTCTTCATTGTGGTGCGTGGGCTTCTCATTGTGGTGGCTTCTCTTGTTGCGGAGCACGGGCTGTAGGCGCACTGGCTTCAGTAGATGCAGCGTGTGGGTTCAGTAGTTGTGGCCCGTGGGCTCTAGAGTGCAGGCTCAGTAGTTGTGGTGCACGGGCTTAGTTGCTCCTCTGTTATTTAGGAAACACTTTTCTTATCATTAAAATTATTTTCTTCTACTAAGCATTTCTATTTTTCTCTAAGGGTGTCTACTTTTGGCTTTTGACACCAGACTTCTTTTGGAGTATATAAGTAGAAAAACTCATTTCAGACCTTATTTATATGTAGTACCTGTAAATGTCATACATGATGTAGGAAGATAGAACTAACTATGCAAAGATGGCCAAATAAATTCCCATTGTACCATGTTACTAGGCAGAGGTAGCTCTTCTCCTCTATGAATTCACCTTCAAAGAAACAAAGAGCACGATGTCCAAGTGGTAATTTCATAGACATCACTAACACTCACCAACACCTTTGGGTCTCTGCTTCTTCTGGACATGCAAAAAGACTTCAGTTTCCCATTCCCTTAAAGTTAGGCATGGGCATGAGACTTCCTCCAGTCAAAGACATGTGAGCTAAAATAGTGTGCGTTATTTCCAGTGAACAAGTACTAAACTTTTTGTTGTCGTCATTGTTTATTTTCACAACATAAACTGTTGTACTCGACTGATAACAGTTACTGAAAAAGCTTCAGTTGTCTGCATAATATTTGGATCTTATGCTCTAGGGTTGTCAGAATTTTTGTAAGTAGGAGACACAACCTTTTAGAATTATCTATGAGATAAAAGAATTTTTTAATTCTATAAAATTTAATCTCTTACCTAGTGGGCTGTGTTGTCAGACTGATCTAGGTTCATATCTTGACTCAGTCATTTACTTGGTAATGTACAAACTACTCTACTTCTCTGGGTGTCAGTTTACATCAGTAAAATGAAAGTATGCATACTTGTATCACATGGTTCTGTGAATTAAACAAAGTAATGTGTGTGACCCAGTGTTCTATTCGTAGTGTATGCTCAATAACTGTTAGCCACCTGTTTGGTAGATCCTTGTGAAAATATTCTAAGTGAACTTGAGAAAGTAGAGAGAGAGAGAGAGAGCATTACGATAAAAGGAAGAAAGCTGTTATTTGTGACAGGAATTCCCTCTCCTCTCAATTTGATTAGCTATGTCTTTGAGGTTCTGGAGTAATGTTGAAAGAGTATATATGTATCCTTTGGATTCTTAGATGTTTCATTGGGTTTATGTTATTTATTCCATCATAGGAGAAAAAGCTAAAGATTTCTCTCACCTCTATGGATTATAGCTCTAATCTATACATATTGACTGAGTCCTAGTTCATTTTCTATTTTAAGTTTATCAAAATATAATTCTCTCCCATTTGGAGCCCCTTTCCTCTTCTACCTCGCAGGTGTTAGCCTCTCAGAGACAAAACATTGTTCCCCTATCTCCCAACTCTACTTCTATTCCAACACAGCAACTACCAAGAGAGATACTAGCAAATAGCAGGGGAATTGGCGCATGTACTCTGGTATGAAAGTTTCACACATGACATTTTATGGGTAGAAACACACGCCAGAAAAACACTGGTAGTTATGCTTTCTGGAAATTGGAGTAGTTTACGCACATCATTCATTCCTATACCAGACAATGGAACAATAGGATAGGAGGGTAGTTTATGGACATCATTCATTCCTATACCAGACAATGGAACAATAGGATAGGAGAGCTGCCGTCTTGACACATTGAGCTGCTTCTTTAAATATATCCATGCCTACTCTGAGAGTTGAGATGGTTGTGCTCAGTAATTTAACTTCTGGTTACATATTTTGGAAAGGTATTTTACTAGGACCTATTTAGACAGATTGGGGTGATTCAAATTTACCAAGTTGTGATATGGTGGTTAATACTTAAATCGTCTACTCCAAATGATCATTCCAAAACAATCAAAGTGTTTTCATTCTCCCTTACCAGGGATTGGCCACTGATACATGAGAGATAGTCTAGAAGGCACTTCTGGCAAGGTTTCCCTCACTCCCTCAGTCTTAAAGAGAGACTCAAGAAAGAGATAGTGTCTTTCTTCCTCTAAATGTTGTCATGTTTGGATATGATGTCTGGAGTTACTGCAGTCACTTTATGACCATGAGGGTACCATTTTGAGGACAGATCTGACACACTGAGATCTTTGATGATGAGGTTAAAACTCTGATTACATTGATCCTGGAATTGTGTTGCTAGAGGCTTCTTTTTATGTAAGATGATAACTTCTTTAAATTAAGAAATTTGAGTTGGATTTTTTGTTATTCGTGGCCTAAGACATTTACATTGATATACAGTTAAAGAGTTGAATTTGGGATATAGTTTGTAAGTATTCAAGACTTTGAAAATACTTATTAGGCATGTGACATGGGCTTTTCAAAAGAGAGCACATGGTGAAGAATACAGATGTAGTCTCTGCCCTCGGATTTTGCAATTGAATCAGTAATTAGACAATTCTGCATTACAACACACTGTTAGTATACAAGTATATAATGTGTGGCATCACATGAGAAGGGTGCCTGACTCAGTCTTGTGAGATTGGAGAAGGTTTTCCAGAGGTTAAAACTTCCAGTATGTTATCAAGATGATTATGAGATATTGGCTAGGCATACGTAGGTATGATAGTCAAGATGCTTTTTTCCTGGCAAATGAAAGTAATTATTGGCTGCTGTAACCAGGAAGTGCAGTGGTAATTTCAAGCCCAGGTCATCAAGAGGCTCAAATGGTATCATCACTAACAACCTAAACAGTGTGGAGGGATGGAGTTGCCATTTAAAAAGGTGGGTTGGGCATATAAGTTTCAGAGGGAAATGCAGGAGCTCAGTTTTGGACATATTCATTTTGAGATGCCAGTTATATTTTCAAATGGGGACCTCAATAGGACAGTTGGCTATGTAAATCAGGGGAATGGCTGTAGGTACAAATTTGTGAGTTGTTAGTGTATACATGGTTTTTAAAGCTGTGAAGCTGGATGAGATTGCTGTAGGTTTGAGACTAGATAGAAAAGAGAAGAGGTCCAAGGAATGACTCCCTGAGATTCCAACATGCAAAAATATGGGAGATAAGAGAAAACCAGTAAAGAATATGAAAATGAGCATCCATAGATATAGGATAAAAATCAGGAAAATGTGGTCTTGGAAGCAGAGATATATAGAAATATAAAAAGTGGAAAGAATAAAACGGAAAAGACTTTCACAGGCCCCCTCCACCAGCCTGTGTCTATGTCTCTATAATCAGCCTTCTATTCAGTGTTATGGATGGAACTCACATATTCCTAGAAAAGGTCATCCTCCCCTTTTCTGTATTTTCCCATCCTCTCTGATGGAAAAAGAACAGTCTGAGTTAAATATAGACGTTTTGCTTTATTTAATAGGTAAAAGTCAGGAAAGAAATAAATAGTACTGTAGAAAAATCAGCAAGTAATCACTGCCTTTGTTTCCTTTCTGCTGAAGCCTTCAAACCCAAGTTCCAAGGGGTGGCTAGGGAACTAACATCCCCAAAAGATACAGGCATACCTCAGAGATGTTGTGGGTTTGGTTCCAGACCACTGCAATAAAGTGAATATCAAAATAAAAGTGAGTCACACGAATTTTTTGGTTTCTCAATGCATATAAAAGTTATATTTACACTACACTGTAGTCTATTAAATGTGCAATAGCATTACATCGAAAAAAAGAAATGTACATACTTAATTTAAAAATATCTGATTGCTAAAAATGCTAACCATCATCTGAGCCTTCAGTGAGCTGTAGTAGGAATATCAAAGATCACTGATCACAATAAAAATTTAATAATGAAAAAGTTTAACTATTGCAAGAGTCACCAAAATGTGACATGGAGACAGGAAGTGAGCAAATGCTGTTGGAAAAATGGTGCCAGTAGACTTTGCTCAACACAGGGTTGCTACGAACCTCCAATTTGTAAAGATGCAGTATCTGAGAAGCACAAATAAAACAAGTTATGCATGTAATAAGTTGTTCAGATCATAATCATCCTGCCTCAACTTCTTTGACCACAGATGTCTCTGCCACCAAATAGTTCTATATCTACTTGTTGATGTTAATATTCCTATAGAGTTCCAATATAGAGAATGTTTTAAATAAAGGCGATATTTTACTTTAGTGCTTTCACCATAATGCAGCCGTGTAACGGAACTTAATGGATAGAAGGATGTGAAATATAGGCAGTGAACAAAAGCCTAATAATCAGGAGAACTGAATCCTCTGCTTGGATGGGTCATGAACAAGATTTCAAATACAGGAGTAGATAAGCTTTACATTCAGACAGTCTGACTCTAGAGCCCATACTCCCAACCAGTACTTGAACTGTGTCTTGGACTCTTGCAAAGATAACACATGTGAAAGCGATTTGGCAATTTTAAAAGCACTCTGAACATATAGATACTATTATCCTTTTTTTTGTTTTTTTCTTATTTCAGAGATCAGCCAGGAACATCTAGACCCCACTTACTCTCTGGGTACCCTGTTAAAGACTCCTTTCTAAAGAATCTTTGTGTGTGTTTGTGTGTGTGTGTATGTGTGTCTGTATGTGTGTGTAAAATCCTGGCTGCTTTGCATGGATTTGTTGAGCCTGTTTAGAAAATGTTTTTCTTTTCTAAGCACCCATTGGCCTTATTGTCACTAGATGGCAGAAACAGATCCTACTTCTGTGGGAGAATGAGAGTTCGTTTTGCATTCGAGAAGGGCACAAAAAAGCTTCCCACAGACGATGTTTACAGGCTTTCTTTATTTTGACATTTCTTCTGAATACATTAATGTTTTTGGAAATTCCCTGGTAGGTCCCCTGCAGGGGTATGCGGCAAAGTGATCTTGGCTTACACGGAAAAAGGATGGTTTGCATTATGCACTTTATATTTCAGTTTATAATTTTAGAATCAAATACTACTTTATTTAAGATGGGGGGGCAGAGTGGGGAGGGGGTGGGGTTACACACTAAGAAAAATCAAGATGCTATGTCATATTACTAAAGCACTGCCACCAGAATATTTTCCCTGAGCCAGAGATGCCTTTATTATAATTCATTCTCTTTAGAATAAGGGAATGACAATCAAGGTGTCAAATATAAGTATATTTTAAAATTTCCTATGTGAATTTCTGTACTGGAGAGAGAATGATTTTTTCTTTCCCGTTTTTACAAAGTAGTTACTGCTTCAGATTGCTATTGGTTTCCTATAAAATGAAATGATTGAGACTATTTATTTTAAAAGCCAAACTGAGGGCTTCCCTGGTGGCGCAGTGTTTGAGAGTCCGCCTGCCGATGCAGGGGACACGGGTTCGTGCCCCGGTCCGGGAGGATCCCACGTGCCGCGGAGCGGCTGCCCCCGTGAGCCATGGCCGCTGAGCCTGCGCGTTCGGAGCCTGTGCTCCGCAACGGGAGAGGCCACAACAGTGAGAGGCCTGCCCGCATACCGCAAAAAAAAAAAAAAAAAAAAAAAAAGCCAAACTGATGCTCTAGAGGCTATATGAACAGCATTTCACTATACAGTCATTGATCTTTAATTGCTTTGTACACATACCAATTATGTCCTTCCTTTAACACTCCCAAATAGAAATGTCTTAATTCAAAGAAAGCCATTCCAGTGTCTTGAGGCTGAAATTATGGATTAAAGATTATGCCCTGTGCATTTGTTCCCATGTATCTTTGAAAACACTTTAAAAATAATCTTATATTAAAGAAATACTTTTGTTCCTCTTAGAAAAAAAAATTTAACTCCCTTAGGATTAAAGGACCATTTTAGTCTTATATTTACTTGCTTAAAATGCAACTTTAAAATATACGTGTCATTGTAGTTGTGGCTGTGGGAATTCCAAAACCATAGGAAGAAATGCTTGGTGAATTTATTTGCATACCAATACCCAGAATGCTTTTCCAGCTCACTGCTATTTAATCGAAATCAGCTGGTGTCAGAGTTCTGGGAACAAACTGAACCATTTTGACATGCTTCTCTGTGCATGTACTGAGTTCTTTTTCTGCACCAAGTACACAGTAGAAACTCCAAATTTGATCACCACTGTGAATTTTTTATAGACTTGACATTTTTTTGATCTCCGTTTTCTTTACAACTTTCTTTTAACCCTTCCTATGAAACATTACTCTATTATTGCAATAAAATTCTAATTGATAAGTGGGTCCAGGACTAATTACTTGGAATGTAAGTTAACTTGAATAACTTGTGACTCAAAACATGAGTAGGAGATTGGGAGAACATATTCTTCCACTAAAAAAAGTCAAGTCAGAGAGAGTGGTGTAAATTTGGGGAGATCTACAGGTTTGGTGGCTGGAAGTTGCTGAGGTCTCATGCAAGTCAAGGATACAATGGATCTATTTTAAATTATGTTCAAATGGTACTGGTCAGAGGTAAGCTCTAGTGAGGTGGAAGGTGTGAGTTTTCTGGAGTATGTATTAGAAGGAAATCAATTATGGCTATTTGATGACATTAAGAATTATGTATTATGGCATGGTGACAGCATTGTGGATATGGTTTTTTAAGGGTCATTTTTTAGAGATATCTATGAAAATGTTTATAGGTTAAATGATATGATATCCAGGATTTGCTTTAAAATAACATGGGAGAAATGAATAGCGGTACAGATGAAATAAACGCCATGTGTTGATAATTTTTGGATCTGGGCAATGGATATATGGGGGTTTATTATACTGACTCTGTTTACTCTTGTGTCCATTGAAAATGTTCTGCAATAAAATATCTTTAACAGGAAAGGTGAAGAAATAAGTCACACAGGACCTGAATATTTGAATTTACTCTACATTTTCTTTCCAAAAACGTTATGATTTATGTCCTTAGGTATTTTATCACATACATCTGTGTGAAAGTTATTTCCTCAATTAATAAATAAGAAAAAGGAAGCCGTGCAAACTTCTCTTCATTTATGTCCCCCTCCCAGCTATTTCAGAACGTATTCTATCTCTCCTGGATCTGTGATCATGTTCTCTCTTCTAGACACTATTCAGTGGTATTAAAAGACTCTCTATCATCTTACAAAATTATCTTGGTCTTCACATCCTCTTCTTATCACTCTCTCTCTTCTTTTATAGGATTCTTCAAAGGATCATCTATACTTTCCCTATTACTTTCTTATCCTATTAGTCATTCTTTTAAAAAATTAGTGAAAAAGTGTACCATGGATTCAAAGAAGCAAAGGACAATTAAATGAATGTTACCAATAACTTACATTTCTAATGTATCTCTCCTTATTCATATCTCCCTTACATCATATTATATATAATGCAAAAAGATAGACACTATATTGAATTTTTTGTTTTCTCTCTTTTCTTCTTTATTGATTGGCCACTATGTATATATTACTAAACACTATTGTTCACTTTTACCTGCTTGATAACATTTTACACGTTGGATCATTCTGTAGTATTCTTCTGTGTTATGCTTTTGAGATTCATCTATGTTGATATGTGTAGCTATAGTTCATTTATTTTTACAAATCCATTGTATTGTGCTCTGTCATATTTTTGTACCACAATATATTTATCTATTTTATTCCTGATAGACATTTACTTCCAGGTTTTGTGCTTTTAAAAAATAATACTGTGTGTGTGCAGGTTTTAGTGTATTTACACATGGTGTACATGTGTATGAATTTCTCTAGGGCATTTCTGGGTCACAGGACATGGGTATCTTTCACTTTTCTAGGTGAAGGCAAGTTGTTTCCAAGATGTGCAACATAACCAGCAGTGTATAAGTGTTCCTGTGGTTTCATGTTATTGTATTGTCACCACTTGATGTTGTCAAAATGGAACATATTTTTTAATTAATTAATTAATTTTACATCTTTATTGGAGTATAATTGCTTTACAATGGTGTGTTAGTATCTGCTTTATACCAAAGTGAATCAGTTATACATATACATATGTTCCCATATCTCTTCCCTCTTGCCTCTCCCTCCCTCCCACGCTCCCTATCCCACCCCTCTAGGTGGTCACAAAGCACCAAGCTGATCTCCCTGTGCTATGCGGCTGCTTCCCACTAGCTATCTATTTTACAATTGGTAGTGTATATATGTCCATGACACCCTCTCACTTCGTCACAGCTTACCCTTCCCCCTCCCCATATCCTCAAGTCCATTCTCTAGGTCTGTGTCTTTATTCCTGTCTTAGCCCTAGGTTCTTCATGGCATTCTTTTTTTTCTTAGATTCCATATATATGTGTTAGCATACGGTATTTGTCTTTCTCTTTCTGACTTACTTCACTCTGTATGACAGACTCTAGGTCCATCCACCTCACTCCAGATAACTCAATTTCATTTCTTTTTATGGCTGCGTAATATTCCATTGTATATATGTGCCACATCTTCTTTATCCATTCATCTGATGATGGACACTTAGGTTGTTTCCATCTCCTGGCTATTGTAAATAGAGCTGCACTGAACATTTTGGTACATGACTCTTTTTGAATTATGGTTTTATCAGGGTATATGCCTAGTAGTGGGATTGCTGGGTCATATGGTAGTTCTATTTGTAGTTTTTTAAGGAACCTCCATACTGTTCTCCATAGTGGCTGTACCAATTCACGTTCCCACCAGCAGTGCAAGAGTGTTCCCTTTTCTCCACACCCTCTCCAGCATTTATTGTTTCTAGATTTTTTGATGATGGCCATTCTGACTGGTGTGAGATGATATCTCATTGTAGTTTTGATTTGCATTTCTCTAATGATTAATTATGTTGAGACTTCTTTCATGTGTTTGTTGGCAATCTGTATATCTTCTTTGGAGAAATGTCTATTTAGGTCTTCTGCCCATTTTTTGATTGGGTTCTTTGTTTTTCTGATATTGACCTGCATGAGCTGCTTGTAAATTTTTGCGATTAATCCTTTGTCAGTTGCTTCATTTGCAAATATTTTCTCCCATTCTGAGGGTTGTCTTTTGGTCTTGTTTATGGTTTCCTTTGCTGTGAAAAAGCTTTGAAGTTTCATTAGGTCCCATTTGTTTATCTTTCTTTTTATTTCCATTTCTCTAGGAGGTGAGTCAAAAAGGATCTTGCTGTGATTTATGTCATAGAGTGTTCTGCCTATGTTTTCCTCTAAGAGTTTGATAGTTTCTGGCCTTACATTTAGGCCTTTAATCCATTTTGAGCTTATTTTTGTGTATGGTGTTAGGGAGTGTTCTCATTTCATTCTTTTACATGTAGCTGTCCAGTTTTCCCAGCACCACTTATTAAAGAGGCTGTCGTTTCTCCACTGTACATTTCTGCCTCCTTTAGCAAAGATAAGATGACCATATGTGCGTGGGTTTATCTCTGGGCTTTCTATCCTGTTCCATTGATCTATCTTTCTGTTTCTGTGCCAGTACCATACCGTCTTGATGACTGTAGCTTTCTAGTATAGTCTGAAGTCAGGGAGCCTGATTCCTCCAGCTCCGTTTTTCGTTCTCAAGATTGCTTTGGCTATTCGGGGTCTTTTGTGTTTCCATACAAATTGTGAAATTTTTTGTTCTAGTTCTGTGAAAAATGCCAGTGGTAGTTTGATGGGGATTGCATTGAATCTGTAGATTGCTTTGGGTAGTAGAGTCATTTTCACAATGTTGATTCTTCCAATCCAAGAACGTGGAATATCTCCTCATCTATTTGTATCATCTTTAATTTCTTTCATCAGTGTCTTATAATTTTCTGCATACAGGTCTTTTGTCTCCTTAGGTAGGTTTATTCCTAGATATTTTGTTCTTTTTGTTGCAATGGTAAATGGGAGTGTTTTCTTGATTTCACTTTCAGATTTTTCATCATTAGTGTATAGGAATGCCAGAGATTTCTGTGCATTGCTTTTGTATCCTGCTACTTTACCAAATTCATTGATTAGCTCTAGTAGTTTTCTGGTAGCATCTTTAGGATTCTCTATGTATAGTATCATGTCATCTGCAAACAGTAACAGATTTACTTCTTCTTTTCCGATTTGGATTCCTTTTATTTCCTTTTCTTCTCTGATTGCTGTGGCTAAAACTTCCAAAACTATGTTGAATCAGAGTGGTGAGAGTGGGCACCCTTGTCTTGTTCCTGATCTTAGTGGAAATGCTTTCAGTTTTTCACCATTGAGGATGATGTTGGCTGTGGGTTTGTCATATATGGGCTTTATTATGTTGAGGAAAATTCCCTCTATGCCTACTTTCTGCAGGGTTTTTTATCATAAATGGGTGTTGAATTTTGTCAAAAGCTTTCTCTGCATCTATTGAGATGACCATATGGTTTTTCTCCTTCAATTTGTTAATATGGTGTATCACGTTGATTGATTTGCATATATTGAAGAATCCTTGCATTCCTGGAATAAACCCCACTTGATCATTGTGTATGATCCTTTTAATGTGCTGTTGGATTCTGTTTGCTAGTATTTTGTTGAGGATTTTTGCATCTGTGTTCATCAGTGATATTGGCCTGTAGTTTTCTTTCTTTGTGACATCCTTGTCTGGTTTTGGTATCAGGGTGATGGTGGCCTCGTAGAATGAGTTTGGGAGTGTTCCTCCCTTTGCTATATTTTGGAAGAGTTTGAGAAGGATAGGTGTTAGCTCTTCTCTAAATGTTTGATAGAATTCGCCTGTGACGCCATCTGGTCCTGGGCTTTTGTTTGTTGGAAGATTTATAATCACAGTTTCAATTTCAGTGCTTGTGATTGGTCTGTTCATATTCTCTATTTCTTCCTGTTTCAGTCTTGGCAGGTTGTGCATTTCTAAGAATTTGTCCATTTCTTCCAGGTTGTCCATTTTATTGGCCTAGAGTTGCTTATAGTAATCTCTCATGATCTTTTGTATTTCTGCAGTGTCAGTTGTTACTTCTCCTTTTTCATTTCTAATTCTATTGATTTGAGTCTTCTCCCTTTTTTTCTTGATGAGTGTGGCTAATGGGTTATCAATTTTGTTTAGAACCCGCTTTTAGTTTTATTGATCTTTGCTATTGTTTCCTTCATTTCTTTTTCATTTATTTCTGATCTGATTTTTATGATTTCTTTCCTTCTGCTAACTTTGGGGTTGTTTTGTTCTTCTTTCTCTAATTGCTTTAGGAGCAAGGTTAGGTTGTTTATTCGAGGTGTTTCCTGTTTCTTCAGGTAGGATTGTATTGCTATAAACTTCCCTCTTAGAACTGCTTTTGCTGCATCCCATAGATTTTGGGTCGTCATGTCTCCATTGTCATTTGTTTCTAGGTATTTTTTGATTTCCTCTATGATTTCTTCAGTGATCACTTCGTTATTAAGTAGTGTATTGTTTAGCCTCCATGTGTTTGTATTTTTTACAGATCTTTTCCTGTAATTGATATCTAGTCTCATAGCATTGTGGTCAGAAGAGATACTTGATATGATTTCAATTTTCTTAAATTTACCAAGGCTAGATTTGTGACCCAAGATATGATCTATCCTGGAGAATGTTCCATGAGAACTTGAGAAAAATATGTATTCTGTTGTTTTTGGATGGAATGTCCTATCAATATCAATTAAGTCCATCTTGTTTAATGTATCATTTAAAGCTTGTGGTTCCTTATTTATTTTCTTTTTGGATGATCTGTCCATGGGTGAAAGTGGGGTGTTAAAGTCCCCTACTATGAATGTGTTACTGTCGATTTCCCCTTTTATGGCTGTTAGTATTTGCCTTATGTATTGAGGTGCTCCTATGTTGGGCGCATAAATATTTACAATTGTTAGATCTTCTTCTTGGATCAATCCCTTGATCATTATGTAGTGTCCTTTTTTTGTCTCTTCTAATAGTCTTTATTTTAAAGTCTATTTTGTCTGATATGAGAATTGCTACTCCCGATTTCTTTTGACTTCCCTTTGCATGGAATATCTTTTTCCATCCCCTCACTTTCAGTCTGTATGTGTCTCTAGGTCTGAAGTGGGTCTCTTGTAGGCAGCATATATATGGGTCTCGTTTTTGTATCCATTCTGCCAGTGTGTGTCTTTTTGTGGGAGCATTTCATCCATTTACATTTAAGGTAATTATTGATATGTATGTTCCTATTCCCATTTTCTTAATTTTTTGGGGTTTGTTATTGTAGGTCTTTTCCTTCTCTTGTGTTTCTTGCCTAGAGAAGATCCTTCAGCATTTGTTGTAAAGCTGGTTTGGTGGTGCTGAACTCTCTCAGCTTTTGCTTGTCTGTAAAGGTTTTAATTTCTCCATCAAATCTGAATGAGATCCTAGCTGTGTAGAGTAATCTTGGTTGTAGGTTTTTCTCCTTCATCACTTTAAATGTGTCCTGCCAGTCCCTTCTGGCTGGCAGAGTTTCTGCTGAAAGATCAGCTGTTAACCTTATGGGGATTCCCTTGTGTGTTATTTGTTGTTTTTCCCTTGCTGCTTTTAATATGTTTTCTTTGTATTTAATTTTTGACAGTTTGATTAATATGTGTCTTGGCGTATTTCTCCTTGGATTTATCCTGTATGGGACTCTCTGTGCTTCCTGGACTTGATTTACTATTTCCTTTCCTGTATTAGGGAAGTTTTCAACTATAATCTCTTCAAATATTTTCTCAGTCCTTTTGTTTTTCTCTTCTTCTTCTGGAACCCCTATAATTCGAGTGTTGGTGCGTTTAATGTTGTCCCAGAGGTCTCTGAGACTGTCCTCAGTTCTTTTCATTCTTTTTTCTTTATTCAGCTCTGCCGTAGTTATTTCCACTATTTTATCTTCCAGGTCACTTATCCGTTCTTCTGCCTCAGTTATTCTGCTATTGATCCATCTAGAGTATTTTTAATTTCATTTATTGTGTTTTTCATCATTGCTTGTTTCATCTTTAGTTCTTCTAGGTCTTGTTAAATGTTTCTTGCATTTTGTCTATTCTATTTCCAAGATTTTGGATCATCTTTACTATCATTATTCTGAATTCTTTTTCAGGTAGACTGCCTATTTCCTCTTCATTTGTTAGGTCTGGTGGGTTTTTATCTTGCTCCTTCATCTGCTGTGTGTTTTTCTGTCTTCTCATTTTGCTTACCTTACTGTGTATGGGGTCTCCTTTTTGCAGGCTGCAGGTTCGTAGTTCCCGTTGTTTTTGGTGTCTGTCCCCAGTGGCTAAGGTTGGTTCATTGGGTTGTGTAGGCTTCCTGGTGGAGGGAACTAGTGCCTGTGTTCCGGTGGATGAGGCTGGATCTTGTCTTTTTGGTGGGCAATCCATGTCTGGTGGTGTGTTTGGGGATGTCTGTGGACTTATTATGATTTTAGGCAGCCTCTCTGCTAATGGGTGGGGTTGTGTTCCTGTCTTGCTAGTTGTTTGGCATAGGGTGTCTAGCACTGTAGCTTGCTGGTCATTGAGTGAAGCTGGGTTTTGGTGTTGAGATAGAGATCTCTGGGAGATTTTCGCCGTTTGATATTACGTGGAGCTGGGAGGTCTCTTGTGTACCAGTGTCCTGAAGTTGGCTCTCCCACCTCAGAGGCACAGCACTGACTCCTGGCTGCAGCACGAAGAGCTTTTCATCCACAGGGCTCAGAATAAAAGGGAGAAAAAGTAGAAAGAAAGAAAGGAAGAGGATAAAAGAAAATAAAGTAAGATAAATAAAGTTATTAACATAAAAATAATTATTAAGAGAAAAATTTTTTAAAAAGTAAAAAAAAGAAAAAAAGAAACAACAAAAAAAAGGACGGATAGAACCCTAGGGCAAATGGTGGAAGCAAAGCTATACAGACAAAATTTCACACAGAAGCATACACATACACACTCACAAAAAGAGGAAAAGGGGAGAAAATCATAAATCTTGCTCTCAAAGTCCACCTCCTCAATTTGGGATGACTCGTTTTCTATTCATGTATTCCACCGATGCAGGGTACATCAAGTTGATTGTGGAGCTTTAATCCGCCGCTTCTGAGGCTGCTGGGAGAGATTTCCCTTTCTCTTCCTTGTTCTCACAGCATACGGGGCTCAGATTTGCATTTGGCCCCGCCTCTGCTTGTAGGTCGTGGAGGGCGTCTGGTCTTCGCTGAGACAGGATGGGGTTAAAGGGGCAGCTGATTCGGGGGCTCTGGCTCACTGAGGCCGGGGGGAAGGTAAGGGCACGATGCGGGGCGAGCCTGCGGCGGCAGAAGGCGGCGTGACGTTGCACCAGCCTGAGGCGCGCCGTTCGTTCTCTCGGGGAAGTTGTCCCTGGATCACGGGGCCCTGGCAGTGGCGGGCTGCACAGGCTCCCAGGAAGGGAGGTGTGGAGAGTGACATATGCTTGCACACAGGCTTCTTGGTGGCAGCAGCAGGAGCCTTAGCGTCTCATGCCCGTCTCTGGGGTCCGCGCTGATAGCTGGGGCTCGCGCCCATCTCTGGAGCTCCTTTAAGCAGTGCTCTTAATCCCCTCTCCTTCCACACCAGGAAACAAAGAGGGAAAAAAAAGTCTCTTGCCTCTTCAGCAGGTCCAGAATTTTCCTGGACTCCCTCCCGGCTAGCCGTGGTGTACTAACCCCCTGCAGGCTGTGTTCACTCCGCCAACCCTAGTCCTCTCCCTGCACTCCGACCGAAGCCCGAGCCTCAGCTCCCAGCCCCCGCCCACCCCGGCGGGGGAGCAGACAAGCCTCTCGGGCTGGTGAGTGCCGGTCGGCCCTGATCCTCTGTGCGGGAATCTCTCCGCTTTGTCCTCCGCACCCCTGTTGCTGTGCTCTCCTCCGTGGCCCCGAAGCTTTCCCCCTCCGCCACCCGCAGTCTCCGCCCGTGAAGGGGCTTCCTAGTGTGTGCAAACGTTTCCTCCTTCACAGCTCCCTCCCACTGGTGCAGGTCCTGTCCCTATTCTTTTGTCTCTGTTTATTCTCCTTTCTTTTGCCCTACCCTGGTATGTGGGGAGTTTCTTGCGTTTTGGGAGGTCTGAGGTCTTCTGCCAGCATTCAGTAGGTGTTCTGTAGGAGTTGTTCCACGTGTAGATGTATTTCTGATGTGGGGAGGAATGTTATCTCCATGTCTTACTCTTCCGCCATCTTCCCCCTCTCCAAAATGGAATGTTTTTTAATCTGGTGTGCTGGTATGTGAAATAATAACAGAATTTCCTTGATCACTAAGAAGATTGAGGAGCTTTTCCTATGTTTTGTTGGCCAGTCAAATTTCCTACAGCGTGAATCACCTCTTCAGGATATGTGAGAATTTCTATTTAGGTTTTTATTCTTATATCACAGAATCCTAGGAGTTCTGGTCGCTCTTCAAAACATCCAGTTATAGCTGCTACTGATGTCATGCCCACAAAGTTGCTCTTGTTGAGGTCTTTACTGATCTCAATGTTAACAAATCCAATGGACAATTTTTAGTCTCCATTTTACTTGATTTTTTGACTTCTCAGTTGCATTTAAAAACTCCTTTTTTCCTGACCTTATACTCTCCTGATTTTTTTTCCTACTCTGGCTTTCCTTAGTCTCTTCCTCTTCGTTTCTACTCTTTATTTTTTAATCCAATCTCAGTTAACTAGTGTTCTTCAGAGCACCATCCTGAACTTTCTTCTCTTTTCATTATCCACTGTATACCCAGGACTTTTGTATAAATGGCTCCTTCTGCCTAAAATCTAAAATACATTCTCTTCCCTTCCCTCTATAAACTCTCTCTCTCTCTTTATGTCTGTTTTTCTCTTTCTCTTTCCCTTCCTGCCCCCTTTCTGTCACCCACCCGTCCCCTCTTTCTTTCTCTCCTCCACCGTTACCACCCAATCCTCACTGATTTTAATACTCATTTAACACTTCCTGTTTCACATTCAGTGAAAATTACCCTGGGAGATCTTCTCCAACTTCTCAGTCCAAATTATATAATCTTTTCGCACCCCGTGCATTTCTTGTATATCTAGTCATTTGTGCTATTATTTGTTTCTTGACCACACGACCCACTGGACTCAAAGATTTGTGTGTTGACTCTGCACTTGTTTGTTCACACATGCATCCCCTGGGCTCAATATCATTTCTGATATATAGTAGGATCTTAATAAATATTCTTGAATAAAAGGGTAAGCAGACTCAGGACTATGACTTTGCATAAGTATATGGTGATATCATTTAGCTATAAATGGAATTTAAGAGGGAATAGAGTTTACAGAAGATGAAGAGTTTAATTTTGGATACGTAATGTTCAAAATGCTTTTGAGGGGGATATTCAAGAAGAGGGACAGTAGGATGCTTGATATGTGCATCTGAGACTGAAGAGAGCAGTATCGGTTGGGATTATTGACCCATAAGTTACCAGTATATGGGAGATATATGGGATAACGAGAAAAGAAATGGTTCGGAGAGTGTATATAGCCTGAAAAAGAGGACCATACACAGATGCAGCTGGCAGTGATATGGTCTAATTCAGCACTTTTCTCCTTATAGGCAGATTTTCTCAGCTCAGCCCATTAGACCTAAGAGTCACTGAGTTACAGAAGTAAAATATTTAATTCCATAACATTTCTAAACACATATTTCTCACATTTCTATATAATCAATCCTGAGCAGCCTATTGTCTATGCAATAACAAGATGTATGTCTATGTGTGTTTATTATTTTTTAAATCATTTCACTTCTCAAAGTTCTCAAGTGGCCTCCCAAAACACTCAGAATAAAACCCAAAGTCTTTGTATCATGGCCTATGCTGTCTTCTGCCTTCTCCAGGCTCACCTTTGTTCTCACTATCTCTCTCTTTCTACTTTCTCATCTGCTCTGCCCTCACTGGCCATCTCTGGAGATGCTGTGCTCCCAGCCACGAGTACCCCCGGCCACAGCTAGGACAGGTTCTTCTCATGTGTTTCCATAGCTTGGTTCCTCCTTTCTTCCTGTTTCTCGTCAAGTGTCACCTTAAGAGAATGGCTTCACTTGACTCCTATCTAAAATAGCAACCTGAACTGTTATACTCTGTCCTCTTTCTTCTGTGTTTTCTTTTCATTTCTTCTTTATCAATTTAATTTGTGTTTCTTCCCCATCCCTCTCCCCAACATAATAAGGTTAAGGAGAATGTGAATACTTAGTGTTTGGCTCATTCTCATAACCTCAGTTTTAGAACAGTGTTTAACCCTTAAAAGCCACTCAATAAATGCTTGATGAATGAATGAATGTGAAAAAATACAGTAGAAGATGCAGAAGAGGTATGGCATGGTGGTTAAGTGCAGGGATTCTGAAGTCCATCTGCTTGTGTGACTCCATCATTCACTAGTTGGGAAAACTACTTCATCTCTCAGTCCCTCATTTATCTTATATTTAAAGTGAGGGTCACCATTCCACTTACTTTATAGTGTTGCCATGAGGATTAAAAAAGATATTACACAGAAAACCCTGTTCCAATGCCTGGTGCATAGTAAGCTCTCAATAAACATTTAAACCTTATTAATATTAGCAGCCCAAATCAATGCACTTTATGGATTACACCATTTATTTAGGAACTGTTTACTGAGTACCATTACATGTTAGATATTTTTCTGGAGATTGGGGTCACAGTGATTAATAGGATAGAGATATAACTTAAAAACTATTTCTTGAGACCAGAGTTTAAAAATATATTTATCATTTAAATAATTTTGAATCAACCTGAAATTTATTATCAAGTATCCAACATTCAAAGACACTTTTGAAGAATAGCATTTTTTCCTTTTTCCTTTCCATATCTGTAAACAGCAATTCAAATTTCCACCAGGGCTTGGCAAATTGATATTTACTAAAACTCTCTAACTCTGGGAAAATTCTCCCCTCAACTTATATGCTATTGATCCTCAGCTCAATGAAGAGAAACATAAAAATCTTCTAATAATTATACTCCTATTCCAAAATCTGGTTTACAAGCATGGGAACTAGTCAATGATAGATTCAAGATACTGCCCCTTTTTCATTTATCTTACTTTAAATATTATTCATCTTTGAATTTTTTTCTTGTGAACTGATGAAGCAGTGAGTAAGTGTGGTTAATGGCTTAAAATAACTTGTATAAAAGTTTTCAAAAACTATTCATGCTCCTCCAGCCCCACTCCAAGTATGTGTTCAAGTAAACACCAGTTAACACTTCTTGGAGACCAAGTATCCTTTTCTTTTCTTTTTTTTTTTCTTTGATTTGATTTAATTTAATTTAATTTAATTTTGGCTGTGTTGGGTCTTTGTTGCTGTGCGCAGGCTTTCTCTAGTTGCGGTGAGCAGGGGCTACACTTTGTTGTGGTGTGTGGGCTTCTCTTTGTGGTGGCTTCTCTTGTTACGGAGCATGGGCTCTAGGTGCACAGGCTTCAGTAGTTGTGGCCTGTGGGCTCTAGAGCGCAGGCTCAGTAGTTGTGGTGCACGGGCTTAGTTGCTCCACGGCATGTGGGATCTTCCTGGACCAGGGATCAAACCCGTGTCCCCTGCATTGGCAGGCGGATTCTTATCACTGTGCCACCAGGGAAGTCCCCCAGGTATTCTTAAGCACGCTCCTTTTTCGGTTTTCTTTCTAAACTCCTTTAAGCTTACTATGCTACGTCGCCTAATCCCTTGCTCATCACCTCGTGAGTTGTGTTCGTTGGTTGGTTCCTGAATGATATTTTCTGTGCTCAGCAGCATATCATTGAATCCTAATTTCCTCAGCGTTGAAAAAGAAAATAAAATTAGTTTTTAAAAAGGAAGCTAAAGGCCTGTCTTCAAACCAGTTCTGATATGTTTTCCAGGAAATTAACAATACATCTGGTCTTATGAGTAGTTGTTATATTTAAGCGGCATTAAATAGTTTTCTCTTCTCACACCATTCCCCGAAACAAAAACAGTTCCACCAATTGTTATTCAGAGTCTAAAATGCACATGTGAGTATAATTCCTTTGGGTCCTGAATATTTTTTGGTCTTTTAAAGTGCCATGTTTAAATAAAAGTTATCATGAAGGAGTGTAACTTCAATCTTTATTACACTATTACTCTGCTAACTTCAGAAATATGATTTGGGTGCCTGGAGAGGTGGGGGATAGTGTCTGGGTGTTTAGGGGGATAGTGTTTGGGTGCCTGGAGAGGTGGGGGATAGTGTCTGGGTGCTCGGGGAGGGGGCATTGTCAAAGAGGGGAGAGACACTGCAATAGGGACCTATGAGAATACCAAAGACCGAGTCACGTATTTTACACTTTTTCCTCTAAACTTCCATAAGAAGAAAAGATTTAGATCTGTGAGTAGTCTAATAAAATATGGTTATAATACTAAAATTTAAGAATAAGAAGTATTTTTGAATTAATTAGGTTTTCGTTGCCATTCACACTTTTCTAAATGGGAGGACAGGATATTTGAAAAACTACAGTGTGGCTAAGTACTATTTACCAGTGCACACCTGTTAAGTGGCTGCAACAAACCAGGTTCCATACCAGATGAAAAAGGCAAACTCCTCCTAGTCAAGAAGCTTATAATCCTGTGCTGAACAAAGCAAGTAAGCAATCCCTTAACAGACACTCTAAAAGAAACCAAAGAGGTATCAGAGAGAACTTTCAGCTCTATCTTGAAGGTTGCTCAAGAATTTGGGAGAAGAAGGACATTGCAGCAAGAGGGACACATGTGCCCACGATAAGGCATGCATGAGAAAGATGTGTAAGAGTGCTGAGAAATATGACAAGAGAGGCAGGGGCTTTGAAAAGCATGGTTAAGAGCATGACTTCATCTTGTAGACTTGTTGTTGTTGTTTTTTAATTTTTATTGGAGTATAGTTGATTTACAATGTTGTGTGAGTTTCAGGTGCACAGCAAAGTGAATAAGTTATACATATACATATATCCACTCTTTTTAAAAATTCTTTTCCCATATAGGTCATTACAGACTATTGACTAGAGTTCCCTATGCTATACAGTAGGTTCTTATTAGTTATCTATTTTATATATAGTAGTGTGTATGTGTCAATCCCAATCTCCCAATTTATCCCTCCTCCCTTTTATCCCCTGCTAATCATAAATTTGTTTTCTACATCTGTGACTCTACTTCTGTTATGTAACTAAGTTCATTTGTACCTGTTTTTCTGTTGTTGTTTTTTTTTGCTGTACGCAGCCCTCTCACTGTTGTGGCCTCTCCCGTTGCGGAGCACAGGCTCCAGACGCGCAGGCTCAGCGGCCATGGCTCACGGGCCCAGCCGCTCCGTGGCATGTTGGATCTTCCTGGACTGGGGCACGAACCCGCGTCCCCTGCATCGGCAGGCGGACTCTCAACCACTGTGCCACCAGGGAAGCCCTGTACCTGTTTTTTAAATTCCACATATAAGCGATATCATATGATATTTCACTTTCTCTGTCTGACTTACTTCACTCAGTATGACAATCTCTAGTTCCATCCATGTTGCTGCAAATTGCATTATTTTGTTCTTTTTTATGGCTGAGTAACATTCCATTGCATATAGGTACCACATCTTCTTTATCCATTCCTCTGTTGATGGACATTTAGGTTGCTTCCAAGTCCTGGCTATTGTAAGTAGTGCTGCACTGGACATTGGGTTGCATGTATCTTTTCAAATTATGGTTTCCTCCTGGTATATGCCTAGAGATTGCTGGGTCATATGGTAGTTCTATTTTTAGTTTTTTAAGGAACCTCCATACTGTTCTCCATGGCGGCTTTACCAATTTACATACCCACTAACAGTGTAGGAGGGTTCCCTTTTCTCCACACCTTCTCCAGCATTTATTGTTTGTAGATTTTTTCATGATGGCCATTCTGACCAGTGTGAGGTGATACCTCATTGTAGTTTTGATTTGCATTTCTCTAATAATTAGTGAAAAAATGCTCCACATCCTGTAGATTGTAGAAACCATGCCAGTTTTAGAAAGATCATTCCAGGTGCATTTTGAAAGAGTTTCCAGTCAGAATGATATGGCTTTAATGAAGGCCATAATGATGAAATCAAGGGAAACTGGTTAAGGTGGTGCTCATCAGAATTGAGAAGACAAGAGAAATTTGCAAGTTGGTTTAGCTAACTGACTGGGTGGAGAGTGGAAGGAAGGGAGAAGCAGTTTCTGACTTGGACAGCTAGTTCAAGGGTAGCACCATTTTGATAGAACGTATGGAGAGAGAAAATGTAAGAGTAAAAGGATTTGTAACTTGAGCACATTTAACTGAAGGTTAACAGGATGTATGGATAAAAATGCATAATGAGAAGTTAAAAACAGATTTATAGCTCTATAAAAATATCTGTCAAGATCCAGATTATTTGAGGTTATCAAGAATAGGAATGAGATTACACAGAAAGTGAGTCATGTGAGACTAGAATGAACTAAGAAGAGAGCACAGGAGGAACATCAAAATTTAAGACCCTTGTAGATAAGGCAGAGCTCCAAAAGGAGGACAAATAGTGTTGTCAGAAAGTAAGTAGAGAAACAAAAGAATTTTGAATTATCAAAGGGAGGAAAAACGTTCAAAGCTGTGGGAATGGTCAATAGTGCCAAAGGCATCTTCAGAATCAAAGAAAATGAGAACTTAAATGTGACCCTTGGCTTTTGTGATTAAGGAGGTGGTTACTTACCTTAACAAAAGCAACTTTAATGAATAGGAATCAAATGGTAGTGGTTAAGAAGTGACTGGGAATTATGGAATTTGAACAGCGGATGTATATTATTCCTTTAGAAGCTTGACTCTAAAGAAACAAGAAATAAAAAAGAAGAAGGTCTGTTATAAAGAGTGGGTAAACAAGAAATATATATGTTTTTAATCTTACTTCTTTTTCTTTTTCAGTGGAAGATGAGTGAGGTAGAAGTGTATCCCTCAGAATTAACGTGGTCCTTGATATTAAATGCTTTATGAAAAACTCCTTATTTCTTTACTATTATGATTTTGATCAGTAAAAAATTAATCACTCAGCAGTACCACAGATCTAGATAGGAGGAAAAGGTCTATTTTTGAATAGGAATAGGGCTATCTTTTTTTTCCTGGAGGCAGCATGGGATGAGGTTATAATGTTTTAGGAGTAAATCATTTTTCTTTTTAAAGGTAAGAGGCAGGAAGTTGAGGAAATAAATTCCAGATGATCTTGGTTTTCAAAATAAGAGGCAAATATACATTGGGAGTAAGTAGGTAAAAGTTTAATACTGGTTTCCAAGGAATAATAAAACTTTGGACAAATACTCTAGAAATGGAAAAGGGTACTAGTAAAATGTATTTAAAATTACTTATCAACCTAGAGGGCATTGTTAAAATCAGAAGCTATATATTTGTAAATGTACCAAATGACATGCTTCTGTGATTTTTTTCTAGCACTGCTCAGTATGTATGTAGAAATGTAGAGAGTGGATGACTGGGCTTATCCAGGGCTAAATACTTGTAGCACAGGGACACAGGAAGTATGATCCTAAAGGTGCTAAAGACACTGTCTAAGGATTCTAGGCTGGATAAGAAGGAAGGTAAAGCCAGGAGAAAACCCATTTAGAGACTTGGAAAACGACAAGGGTAGTGCCTGATATTCCTGGAAGTGTAGGTACTTCAGATAAAGAGGGAAAGTAGTCAAGCACTTTTTTCAAATGTATTGGTAACTGCATACTTCAGATCTATTGTAAGGGCTGCTTGGTTGAGAGAAGTAACAGTGAAAATAAAAATGACCTTGAAGAAATAGGAAAATGATCTAATAAAACAATAGGGATGAGTTTCAGTTGATATACGTGCAAAGTAGCATCCTTTGTGACAAAAACTTGATACAAGTACAGAGTAGAGAAATAGACAAAGATGAGTGGAAAAGAATAGATATGGGTAATATCTAAACCAAGGTCCATGTATTTAAGACAGTTAAGGGGAGGAAACAACCTAGATTCTTTTCTTTTAAGCAGTTTCAGAAATTTGAGTATTTAGGGAAATTTTGAGATTTATTTTTGAAAAAGCAGTTGGACGTGAGCAGCAAGAAGTGAAAGTGAAATTTTTTTAATCGCCAGAAAGAAATAAAATCTCTGAAGCTTTCTCTCATGTCTACCCATAGTACAAACAACAGCCTTTCAGGAACAATGTGTCAAGAAATCATTTGTTGTATAGATAGATATATTTATTTCAGGCAGAACACCAGGAATCTATATCATGTTCTTGGTATAGTTTAGACTGTGACTTTTTTTTTCTTTAAGGGTACTAGGAAGAAAATAAGATTTCTCCAGAAAGAGATGATTATATACAAAGCAAGACTTAGCTAGTTTGTTCTTTAATGTAGTAGAATTTACAATCATGCAATACATTGAATGGGGTAATAATAGATGATTCATGAGTGGATCAAATGATGGGTCTCATATTTGATGTGCATGCAGTCTTATCCTAGGCCACTGAGCCAGACTTTCAGATGGGCCTTTACCTTTCACTCTTCTCCTGGGCCAGAGCTCTCATCAAGCAATGCTCCCTGGACAGCTGGCTGTGCCGTGAACCATCTGGAGTTCCTACTCCCTCGTGATGCCCATTACAAAAAAGTTTCAAGTCCTCAACTTCACCTTTAGGGAATCTATATATCATTTAATGAGACATCCAGCAGCACCATTTGTAGGATGATGTTGGCCATAAAAAAGTGTTTGGGGGAGTTCTAGCAGTTTTATTTTAAAAGAAATTACAACCACATCAAAACTATTGATATTAGGAGAGGTCCACCTTCCCAAGAAGCAACAGCTAACACAAATTGAGCAATTACTATGTGCTGCCAGGTACTGTGCTAAGTGCCTTAAAGGCATTATTTCACCACCTTAGGAAGTAAATTTGCAAATTAGGAATCTGAGTTTGTATAGGTTAAGTGACTTCCCCAATAAATAGAAAGCAGGGCTATAAACTCAGAACAATTTGGGTGTATGTGTTTCTTTAAGCTTTGTTTATTGAGGACCTGCTGGGTTTAGGATATCATTTTGTATATAGGAAATAAGAAGATATATAAGCCATATATCTTCCAATCAAGATTTTACTAGGCCAGATGAATATGTAGACAACTTTCTATAAGATAACATAAGTTCCAAAGTAGAGTCATGTATACAGTTCTTTGGGGGACAGATAGGAAAGCAAACATTTTTTCCTAAGGAGAGAAAGATTTCACAGTGGAGGTGAATTTTGAACTGGCATGTAATGTATGATTGGATTCCACTAAAGGAACTTTGCATATGCTGGAATAGTTTAGCTTAAACATTTTGCTCTCCACAACTTGAGAAAATTTATAAAGTATTATTTCAAAAGAAATCTCTAGTGCTGCCTCATGCTTTGGGGGTGGCGGTAGAAATCAAGAAGAGAGAAATCCAGAAGTAGGTTTATGTCAAATAAAGATAAAAGCAAAAGAAGGGTTATGAATGATTTTAGAAGTGACTGGAAAAAAGAAAGACAGAAATGGAAGAGAAAAGAGGGCATCAGAGAACTGTAGGTGAAATAAAACAGGGAAGAATCACAGTAAAGGAGACCAAGGAGAGATTGGGTGAGAAGGCAAGAGAAATTTTAAAAGATCTGACTGCAATGTTATCTATATTTTAGGGCATTATAGTAAAATATAATAATATAATTTCCATGAAAAACTTTCTCATAAAAAATTGAAAATGTTTGTTGAAAGTAGTAAAAATCAAAATGCCCTGAATGTGTATTTGATGACCACATCTTCAAATACAGCAGATAAAGTCAAAGAGAATCTTAAGTCGTAGCTTTCAAGTATCTTATTTTCTTGCTATGCATCTGAGCCATATTTTAAGTCCATCTTCTGAAAATAAAATTTTAACTTTTCGTGGCAAATAAAATGGCTTTGTTTTACTTATTTTCAAGAAGGTAGTCAATTCATATGTGCTTTTTTAAAGTATGATTTTTCCTTAAAAATCTTGATGTTCTAACTCTTTTACAAATCTGTGGATTGATGTGCTTTCAGAAAACAGAGGACATCTTCAAGGAAGTGGTTATACAAGGCTTTGGTGCTTTGTGAAAATTCCATTTCTCTTTCTATAGAAATGTTTGCATTTCAATTCCACTCCCACCCACTGTTTTTTTGTTGTTGTTAACGCTGTCCTGATGTCTTTCAAGTCACACACGTGTTTGTGTGCGTGTGTTTATGGCTTATATTGTTGTTGTTGTTGTTATTGTTCTAATAGAAAGACTTTGGGGTGTGGTAGACTTTTCTAACTCTCTGGCTATAAACTCTTGCAACACATAACAAACAGCCGATCAGAGAAATGGCAAACATTGTCTGTATTCTCTATGCACTTGGCAGGGATTTTTCATATTGTATATTATTGGCTTTGCTGTGTGATAGCACAACAGAGCCTTTGTAATGCTCTCAGCAGAGCTATTTATATACTGCGACTCTGTTAAGTATCCTTCCCTCTGCTGGGGTTCTTCCACAGACTCAAAGAGAAAGTGGTTTGCCCAAATAAAAAGGTATGGATTGGCATTGCTCAGAGCACAGGATGCTGCAAAGGCAAAATAAGTCTTTATATAGCTCACATTAAGTATTATTATTTTCAGTTGAATGGCAAAATGAAGGTTAGCCTGAAATGAAGTAAAAAGATATTTCTTTCTAGCAATCAAGATAATTAGAATCAGGTTGGCATGCACCTGTGTTTGATGCACTAAATATGTTGTGTCAAAGGGCCCCAGACCCCGGGGTCACCTAACTTTCAGTGATTTCCTTCAACAACTGTTGGGATCAAAATTGTAAAAGATGAATGTCAAAAGGCTCCCTGTCACCTGTGGTCACTTTTTGAAATGGATTACTGAAAATCTAAATGACTTGGCTATAGGTACTACCCAGTAAGGAGAATAAATGTAAAATCCAATAACAAAAAAGAAGGAACTAATGTTATTTTATTTTCAAGTTATCCCATTCAGACTAGTCACTAACAATCTGAAACTGATAATTAAATTACCTGGGAAGATCCAGTTAATATTTTCCTTCATATCATATTTAGGCTGATACTGGATCATATAGATTTGAAGCTTTACTTTCCTCTCAAAATTAACCTGAAACATTTATGTTTTCCTGAGTTTGTTTAAAATTATGCTCATACCATTATGCTTGTACTTTTATAAGGACACCTGGTTGAGATAGAATTCTAGCATTAGCTGGACATGGGACCCGTTCTCTGTTATCAAATTCAAGCAGGGAGGGCTTGCCTGCAATCTGACATTTGTATTCATATTAAAAGAGCTGATATTTGGATTCACTCATATTCAGTCATGACATGTTCAACAGCATGACTTTAAAAATAGCATAAAATGCGTAAAAATAATAAGGGAAAGAGAGACTAGCAGAATGTGATGCTCCAGTTAATGTCACACTAACCTGAGGATATGGGAAATGTCAATTTTCAGTGGTTAAGGCAGACCACAGATTTGTGTGCAATTCTAGGAAAAAATGATTATGTAAAAAAGTGATGATCTTTTATTTGCTATTTGTTCACTTCTTGGTTAACTGTATAAAAGATCAGGGAGATGCAGGCAGAGTAACTTTCTGGTCTTTACTGGCACAGTGAGATAAATTCCAGAAGGGAATAAGGGAAACAGAAAAATGAGTTTCAATTTTTAAAAATAAGGTTTTTCATGTACTTGCTTAATGAATGACATTATTTTGATTAAAAAAAGACAAGGTGCTTGTATTCTTTTTCCAATATAGTTCTATAACTATTCCCCATTTGGGGGATTTTTTAAAAAATCTCCTTCAACAACTATATATCCAGGTAGTAGCTGACTTGTTTTCTCTGTGTAAGATATGATATAATTTGATTACAAAAATTTAGTTTGATGTATTATAGAATAAAAATAGTTTAATAAATTATGCTATATGAAAACTCATTGAGATAGCAAAAAAATGAAGGAATAAATGATCTGTATTCCAACTTTCAAATTTTATGGGTGTGACAAAATACTTATGGTGACAAAATTGTATTGAGTAAGAAGAAGCCGACCGAACTTGAAATACAGAGGATTTAGCTAGGGAAAAGGCTATACTTAAAATTAGATTCCTCAAGAGGCTGCAGAATTTTTTTCCCCTGGAAAATAACTATGCTAGATCTTTAAAAGTATGGCATGGCCTTTGAAAATGCCATTAGCTCTGCCAAATAGAGTATATAGAGCTTGGCTATCCTTGAATGACTTTTCCGAGTAGAAATTCAGGCAGAGAAATGTCTAAAACAGTTTCTCCCAATAGTACATCTTGTGAAATAGTAGGCCATTTAAATATTTGGGAAAAATGGAATGGATTCTTCTGTCAAATACTTATGGGATACTTTGCATGTTATAACACTTTCTCAAATTACAAAAGTATATTAACCTATCAAACCCTCTGAGAAGTTCTACAGTCAAGAAAACTGTTTACCCTTGTTTGACACAGCATTTTAAAATGTATTTGACCGTGGAATCACTTTATTACACAGTACCCAGGGAAACTAGCATATCAGATAATACAATTTTGGCATATCAACTGACAGCGGAAAAAAGTAAGTACATTTTAAAATTAAACTGGCCTACAAGGTATTAAGTAATGTTATCTTATTCAATATTCACTGCAAAGCTAACTGGTAGGTGTTATCTTCCTTTTGAAGATGAGGAAACTCGGGTTCAGAGAAGTTTAGTTACCTGCTTTGGTGACAGAAACCTTATGAGCAGCTGGGCCAGAATTCAAACCCAGGTCTATGTGATTTCAAACCTCATGATTTATCCTCTTCTCTCTTATCTCTTGAAAATGTTTTGCTACACAGTTAAGCCCACTACCTAATTTTTCTTCTTCTCTGGGGATCAGAAATGGAATGACTGAATAAATGACTATTTCAAACAGTAAGCTAGTAGTCAGTGATCACTTATTTATTACTGAGTTGCTATCAGAATCATGCTGTTGGTTTTTGAAAGAACTTACTCCTCAAGATACACAAAACAATATGTAAATGACAATAAAAAACTGTGTTTGTTAGGAGCCCAGATGAATAGAGCAGAAACTAAGGAATTTAACTCCTTCCAGCAGGGTGAGCTACACATGATCCTCACTTTCCTTCTGCTGGTTTAGATCACATGGGCCATTATCATGGTCAACCCCCTTACATCTTTACTATTGCTTATCTCTACATCTTTATTGGCTTAGCAAATCCTCAGCTCATTTTATAAATAACTCTCTACTTACTCCATGAACCTGCAGGAAGAGCTGAAAGAGACTAGAGAAAAATACATGCAAGGTGACTGGTTTCCATTCCTCAGTGCAACTCCATTTCCCACACTCCTCCCCTGTGCTTGACCACTATTTCACATTTTCTTTTTTCCCCTTAAACTTATTATAGCAGGTCCATATCATCACACTCTGTGGATGACCTTGCTACCTATTTCACAGTGAAAACAGAAGCAGGGAAGAATCAGAAGAGAACTTCCAACAGGTTCCCATGACTGTTAATGCATTTGCATATGTAGTATTTGTGTTCTACCTTCCCTTGATTATCATGGCATAAGTTTATCCTTATTTCTGTAACCAACCACTTTCCTTTACAGTAAAGTTCCTCAAAAATTGCATATATATTTATTACCAAGAATTTTCCTCTCAAACTCTGTCAAACCCATTCCAATCAGGATTTTGCTCCTATCAATCCACTGAAACAGCTGTTGTCATAGGCAACAGTGACCTCCATGTTGCAAAATGTAATGATCATTTTTCAGCTTGACTTTGCAGTAGCATTTATGACATAATTAATTACCCTCTTCTTTTTGAAAGTTTTTTCAGTTAGGTTCCAAGACACCATTCTCTTGGTTGCCCTGCCTAGTGGCTGCTTCTTTTAGTCTCCTTGGTTGGTTCCAGAGAGCCATAAGATCACTGGACCACTTCTAATTTATTCAACTTTCGCTGCCTGGGTGAGCTCGTCTAGTCCACTAGCTTTAAATACCATCTATTTGTTGATGAGTCTCATATAAATCTTTCCTGGACCCCTTTTTCTCTAAGTCTACACACTGATATTTAATAGACAATTCAAATTCAAAATGTCAAAACAGAAATCCTGAAACTCTCTATTATACTTCCTCCTTCTGCAGTCTGTCCCATCTCAGTAAATAGCAACTCCATTTTTTCATATATTTTTGCTGGTTCAGGGCAACCATTTCATCATGTAGGACAGCAGTTCAACGGCTCAAGGCATTGTCTACCTATTGACACCATTGCATTTGCTAGACCATCTTTCAGTTCTATAAGTTCATCTATTTCTGTAACTGATATGGTAAGAACAACGAAACTTGTAGGCATCAGTCCTTTACCTACTTCCTTAACTATAAAGTAGATTCCCTGATGATGATGAATGAGACATCCAGTAAGAAACCAGATGATTTTGCTGGCAGAAACACAGTAGGTAGAGAAGAAAAGTCCAAATCCAGAAAAAGTGGTTTTGTTCCAGTCAGCCGAGTCTCTGCTGGAAATAGTTTAGTGTAATGAGCAAGCCATCAAGTGGATGCTTGATTTTAGGGATATATTGGTTTTAGATTGATCTTTCGTGTTGGCATCCTGACACTTAGCAGGGTAGTAGCCATATCAATTTGGGTGAAGGGGAGTTCATTTAATTGGGCTCATATCTAGCCTCTGCCTTTGCCATACTAGCACTTTGTTAGCCCATTTTGAAAGTACTGGCTTAAGCAGGATACTGGGAAAAAGAGGCTAAATGGCATTCACAAAAAGTAGTATCTTGTTTGCCTGATTATTGAGAACCTCTGTGACAATGGAGGTGAGCATTCAAGGATAAAAACATCTTTCCACTCTGAAACTATTTCAATAGATCTACCCAGATACCTTCTCTTAAACCAGTTTGTTATTAATCTTCAAATATTTTGAATCTCTGACTGTCTGACCAGAGCTTAGCGACTATCCGTGTATTGTATATCCTTGTATTGTATAAAATCAGACTATTTATCCTTCCAGGTAAAGAGGACAATGAGATGTGTCATACAAAGTTCTACCGTAAAGAAGATTTTATTTTCTATTCTTCCTGGCTTGCCCTTAGGGTACACTCTAGTTTGGGCTAGCATATGGTACAAAGCCAGCTATAAACCAAATTCAGATTTTTCCTCCTCAGGTAACTAACCATAGTTACGAATCCATAAGTGTGGATTAAGAAATTGATAGAAGCATGGCAAGAATTGTCATGTTGAGAGTGTAAGTCAAGTTTTCCTGAAACTTACACATTCAGGCACTTCTGGCCTTTACAATAAGTAAAACTTTCACTTGGCAATCAATGGATGTTGGCTACATCTGTGAGTTTATGGCTTTAACACTAATCAGGTCTGGGCATATGGTTATCTGTTGTTTAACAGTGAAAGGTAGGAAAAGTCACGAGTTATTTCTCAAAAAGAAAACAGCTATTTGCAGAAGAAGACATAATTTTGCTATAAACCCTAAAAGATATTGTGATTATCTTTTGTATATAATAAGCTCCAGATGCAGCCCAACCCACCACAGCTATGGGGGCACCAATAGACCCACTGGTTCAAAGGACCAAATGACAGAAACGTTTGTATTGAACCTGGAATATTTGAAGAGCCTGTTCTTGTTCTGAGTTTTACACAAAGCTGGCAATATTTGGGGCATTCAGAAACTGGGATAGAAAAGCCTGTATCAATGTGGTATGTGCATGCATTTCTGATATAACACTTACTTTGAAAACACAAATTTCAATTGATATGTTGGGGGACAGTTTGAGCATAATGAACATTTCATGTTTCTTTAATTATGATTGTGAGAAAGACTAGGTGAATGCAGAAAACTACTCAACTGACCTGAGCCATTTAGGAATACACAAAACACGCCCACCTACCCACCCACAAACAAACTTCTACATCTACCAGATACCTGAGTTCACCAGATACCTGAGTATTATGAGTCACAGCCATCCACATCTGGTGTTACAGTGTTCTATCCTGCTTCAGGTAATCGTCCTCCCGCCACTTCCCACTAACTCACATGCTATATCCCTACCCTCACTCATGAGCAAACTTCAGGTGTTTGTCAAGGTAAAGTACCATATTTATTGAACTATTTATGAATTTCTTAATCACTTGACGTGTAAAACTGTGCTATTATATTTGTTAGGTTTAAAAATTTTTAAGTGTGTCACTGATGAAGTTGTGCTCCTACCCCATTTTCCCCAAAAGTCAAGTGATTTTATTGTATAATTTTGCATAGCATGGCAATTTTTAGGAACACATATGCCATGTTAGATCAGAACTGACTGTACAACACAATGTGGGAGAGAGATTCCCACAAACAGGAAGATAAGTCAGATATTTAGAGGCCAAGAAATGGCAGTTTTCTACAGAAAATGAAATGATAAAGACTGAGAATTGAAGCAAGAGAGAGGGTGCAGTATCAAAGTATTGAGTATTTGTTATATTCATTCACATATTTCATATATATCATTATGTTAGGTATTTTAAAATTCAGTATTTCATGGGAGAATGCTCATGGTAATGTCAGAATGATAGAATAAACATCATATGACACAGAAAGGAGTAGGAATGACTGCAGAGGAGACAGTTTTAATTATAGACTCTTAGAGATACTAGAGTCATCTGGTCCTTATAAGCCAGTTGGACTCCACTGATAGTATGGTTTCTTTGACAAGGATGAAATCAAAGGCAAATAAATGCATAAATATAAGATCCTCAGGCCTTCTCCCTTCAAGCAGTTTAAAATTTATTGTGAGAGTTAAAACATGTTCATAAAAGAGTACTAGTAGGTGATATGTTATCAATGCCAAATGTGTGCCATGAATTCTTTAGAGTCCCAACCATGACAGAAGGCTTTTTGGAGCAAGTGCTGATTTTGCTATTTCTAAAAAAAAAAAAAAAAAAAAAAAAAGCAGTTTGGGGATAGAAAAGAGGGAGAGGTCATTCTCAGAGGAAGGAAAAATAGGGGCAAAGGAAGGGGTAGAATATGTTCAACATATTAGAAAATAGTTTCAAGAAGAAGGAAATACAAAGATAAGAGAAAGAAGGAGAGAAATAAACCAAAGACACCCAGCAAGACAAATTAATGATGTGCTTAGAAAAGTGTTTTCAGTGGAATAGGAGGGATGGAAGTCAAATCAGCTAATCAGGATGAGGATGGTGAGGGAATAGAAGCAGTGGGGTGTAGAACATTTTATTTTATGAAGTTTGATGGAAAAGTTACTGCAGTAGATTAAGGATTCAGAATGTTCAAACAGAGTTATTCAGGAGAGGTATGTGCATGCTTGAAGACAGACTTGAAAAGTGTGTAAAAGTCTTAAATAAATATATATATATATATATATTTTTTTTTTTTTTTTTTTTTTGCGGTACGCGGGCCTCTCACTGTTGTGACCTCTCCCGTTGCGGAGCACAGGCTCCGGACGCGCAGGCTCAGCGGCCATGGCTCATGAGCCCAGCCGCTCCGCGGCATGTGGGATCTTCCCGGACCGGGGCACGAACCGGCGTCCCCTGCATCGGCAGACAGACTCTCAACCACTGCGCCACCAGGGAAGCCCTCAATATATATTTTTGATCTAAGGATAAACTATACTTATGGGTCAGAAGTAATTCTTTTGTCTTTTAATTATTTTTTGTTGCCTTTTCTATTTTTGTTTATAGACTTTTATTTCCTCTAATATCTCATTTGTAAAGTAAAAAGTATATTTTTTACCACAAATCCATAACATTTCAATTCTAATTGAAATTACGAATATTCTTATAGTTTTCCACTTAAAATTTAATTTGTAAATATTCCTTCTACCCAAATCACCTTAATTTAGAAGCATTTAAATCAATTTTATCATATTCAATTTTATTCCAAAGAAACCCTTTTCTTTTTGATATAATAATTTAGAACATGGTTTAGTTAAAAGGAATATCTATCAATGAAGATGCCATTAAGTGCTAATCTTCATGTATATCTGGTTACATTTGAATTGTCATTAATATTCTTGAGGAAAATTTAATAGCACATATCAAAATTTTAAAAATAATCATATCAACTGATCTTGAAACTCCAGTTGAAATAATTTAATAATACTTTTATAATGAATTTCATTATAGTGCCGTTTTATAATCACAATTAGAAAAACTCCAAAGAGGGAAGTGGTTAAATAAGTCATGGTAAAATAAGTCCATCGATGCAATGGGACGTTAATTAGCCGTTTAAAAATGTTTTCAAATCTATATAATTATATGAGTAGTGCTTAAAGTTCAGAGTATAGTATAGGGAGAAAAAATAAACATATAAACATATTTTAATATGAGTTTAATGGCTTGGCATTTTTTACATACATGTATATATATTAGGAAAATTTATCAAAATTAACCAGTTTTTGTTTTGTTTGGTTTGTTTTTGCTGATTGTGGCTTTAAAGATGATTCAGACTGCCTCTTCGCATCTACGTGCAATTTATAAATTATTTTAAGAATAAATTACTTCTATAATCAGATAAAATATTTTAAAATATTTAATATTTTAAATATATTAAAATATTAAATATTTAAAAATATTTTAAAATTATGACACAATAACATCAAAAATAACATCAAAATTACAAGATAACTCAGACTCTAACAAAGCTTATACATGGACATGACAATGTGACATTTTCCACTGTAACTTCAACGTGGGGAGAGTGGCTACGATTAGAAAATAAGCTAACACTTAAGTTTCAGTGTGCAACCTTGGAAGATGCTGATGATACAAACAAAGAAGAAATTGAATTCCTTTTTTGTGAAGGGCATTAGGAGTGTTTTTTAAAATAGGAGTTAGGTTTGCTACTGAAGCCCTTTTTTGCCATCAGATACTTTAGTTTTTATAAGGAATATGATTATTCACCTCTGAAAAATTAACTACCATTTGACTAGTGTGCAAATGCTAAATCAAACACCTGTTTTCAAGACATTCACAGCTGATCGCCTGCTGAATCTAGTCTACCTGATGCTACATTTTGCATTTTGGGGGGAAGTATTGCCTGAAGAGGAATCTCCACCTCTCAATGTTGGGAGAACATGGGGGTTTTTCCTTCTTAGAAGGCAACCTCTTATTTTTTAACTTTTTGTAGCCCTTATGTACAACACTCATTTCTCACTTATTTTCTTGTTTTTACCTTGTGTTATTTTCGACTAGAATACATTATGACCACAGGTACTAACAAACAATTTCTCTGGTGATTTTATCCTGGAAATGTCCACCTCTCAGGGGGAAAACCTTGCTTCTATTTGCAAAGCGGTATCCCAGAAATGTTTTGCAAGATCTGTTTTGATTTCAGAGTGAGAGAGAGAGAGAGAGAGAGAGAGAGAGAGTTTTGATTTCAGAGAGAGAGAGAGAAGTAAAGCAGTATATCTCAGAAATATTTTGTCAAGATCTCAGCTTTGCTTTCATAGATAGGTAGAATGATAGATAGATTAGATAGACTGATAGATAGATAGATACACAGATAGATAGATGAATGATAGACAGGAAGATAGATCTCTCTCTGTGTGTGTATATCACACTTCAAATTGTAGCAATAATAAGGCTAATTTTTCATCTTGTGTTAAAAAATTTGCATTGATTTCAAGAGCTTGAACAAGTGTGGTGTGTGTTTAGGTATGAAGCAACAAGTGACTTCTCCATTCATCAAAAGTTTGTTGAAAGCGTGGTTAACCAGTAGAACACAAGAACCTGTGGAGCAGACAAAGATTAATTATACCTGTACCCATGCAGCAATGTTTGTGTTCCAAACAAATTATATTTGCTTGTGTTTAAATGATGCATAAATCTGATGCGTGCAGATGAACGTGTGTTCAGGATGGGTGAGCACACTTGTTTGAATGTCATATTTATCCCTGTATTTTGTCAGAAAATTAACTTCTTTGGAGTTTGTGCTTGAGCTGAGCATATGGTTGTTGATCTCTGGAGATGACAGCCTATCTGAGCAATAGCTCCTTATGGCTCTAGCTCTCCTCGGCTGGCAGATGCTTTGGGCTTTTCTACAATTAAGTGGAGATCATCACTGTTTTCTTTGAGCACTGCTGTGCCTTGTACTCTGAAGTGTTTTGTTAATCACTGTCTGCCTTCGACAGAAGCTGCCAAAGCTCTCATTAAGTTTGAATTTTGAGATGTCATGCTCGAATGATGGAATTTCATCCTTTTTCTGCATGAATGGAATTGGCTGTGGAAAGGTGCCAGAAAAAAAATCATGTCACTAAAGTATGCTTGCTTTATATTTTAGGGATGAAACAAAAGGAAGTTGAGCGGGGGGGGTTCTGGATAATTTGTCAATTCTGGAGCATATATTTTCCTAGGTATTATAATTGTGGGATGCTAATCTTTACTAACAGGGATGGTTCCTTTACTGCATGTATCAACAGTTAGTAATTTCCTTGTTCACAGAGTGAACTTTAAACCTCTCCAACTTTCTTGCCCCAAGACCTTTCATGGCATTTGATATCACCCCTCAGAATGTTGAAACAGAAAGTAGTATGCAAGTTGCACAGGAGCAAAGTGATTTCTTTAATAACCTGTCTGTCTAACTGGGGCAGGAGAAGATATTTGGTAGAAAAGGAAAAAAAAAAAACTACTTTTGCCCTTGTTTCAAAACAATTGCTTGAAATTGTATAGAGTGAAAACTAAATGCATCTGTTGACTATTTAATGATTTGCTGCAGGAAACTAAGTGTTATGGGAAATATGGTTTGAAAAGACATTACCCATTTCTCTTGGTGAATCTAATTGTTTCAGTTGAATGAGTCAAAGTAGGAAGTAAGCCTTGAAGAAAAAAAATACTTAGAGTAATTAGCTCTATTGCCTAATCACTGGAGTCATAAGGTATTTGGAAATTTATTAAACTGATATATAAAGTTCTGCACTTGTAAAGACTGACATCTCCTACTTGTTCACAAACTTCAGAAGCACCATTGTTTTTGTGTCTGCATTGTCTGTGGCTCAGTTTATTTTACTCAACAACATATGTGATGGATATTTCGTTGAAATGTTTTAATGGTCATAAACAAAACAAAATTCAAACCTATTACTTTGCATCAGGAAGAAGGCTGGCTACTTTGACTACAGTAACTTTAGTATCCTTACTTCTGTATGAATACAACATGCATTTTCCATAAGGCCAGGAATAGATTTCATAACATGCTGTTTAAGTGCCCACTCCTTTTAGACTGTTTTAATGAATTTGCATGTCAGAAGTGCCTGAGTAAAATGTTGATTGAGAGTTCTGAGGCAAAATATTAGTTAATGTTTTTCTGTGGCTGCATAATGGCTAGGAAACTATTATTAGTTTCCAAACTCTAGGAACAACTGGAAACACACTCTAGGCACCTTGCGCTGTAATAGCAGATGAGAACCATGCGATCTGAAATAGGAACTAGAGGGAAACAGACAAGCTTATGTGCATATAATTTCTAGTTTTAATCTTTCATTCTATATTTAGACAAAGAAGATCACTCATCTGACATAACTTGACTCATGCAATGAGATCCTATTGCCTACAACCTTTCCCTTACCTGGGTTTAAAGAACTGTCTTTAGAAAGAAAAAGGATGTTACTTTAAAAAATACAGGACTATAAGATCTGGCCTCTGTTCATAGATTTGAGACCTATGCGCTATGAGAAAGTCACAAAACTCTTCAAATTTCATTAAGTATTTGGCCTGTATACCTCACAGTGGTATTGTAAGAATAATATAAATTGAATGTAAAAGAGCTTTGAAAACATAACGCACTGTAAAAAGGTAAGGCAGCATAACTCCAACATTCAAGTTCAAAATCTACTCCTTTCTTGATAGACCCCCTTCTCTGGACTCAAAGTTTAAAGAAGTATCCAGGATCCAAAACCAGACCAACATGTATTCTTCTAATGAAATTTTCTATAATGATATAGTAGAGCACTTAGTAATGCTAAGTCTCAGTATAGATATTACTTATGCACTTTTATGTACACTTTTGAAGCCAGTTCTCTGATTTATGATAGCCATTTAAATATATCTTCTTTAATATTGTCCTAAGTAAAAGTTATTTTCCTATGTCTTGAATAAATTCGATTATTAAAATGTATTTTTGTTAAATGATTTTGAAATTTGTTAAAGTAGAATCTAAAATACAAAAATATCATTGACATCAGCAAATAATTTGTGAAATAATTTTAAAAGATCTAATCAACTTCAAAATAAAAAATCTTTTTTTAATTCAAAAATCTAGTTTCATTAAGTATACCTGGGACGGCAAGATAAGTTGCTTGTAATTTTAAATGCATTAGTTTTTCAAAAATAAACATAGTAAATCCTCATTGTAGAAATGGCAAGGAGTAAGTAAATAAAAACAAGAACACAGGAAAAGTAAACATTCCCATTATTCAGATATAAACACTCAAAGATGTTGGTGTAGGTCTCTTACCTTAATTTTTTTGTTTTATATGATGAAGACCATCTGAATTTTTATACAGTATTGAATCCTGTGCTTTCCATCTAATATTATATGATACTATATGGATTTAAGACTAAAAAAATTTATATATAATTTTCACATACATGGCACACATAAATATATATATATATAATGTTGCAGTTGTGAGCATTTAGCCTTTTGCCAGTGTTTCACTTTACACTAAATATATAAAACTGTCTGATTTTGGTATCTTTTTTTGAAATTTTAGATTTTGAGAAATTTAATTACTGCCTGAAAGGTCATGAGAATTGTTGAGGTTTTGATGTGCATATATAAGGCCAAATTCCTTATTTGGACTATGATTTAAAGCAGGATAGAGATCCTGTTTTTCTATCAATAATAGAATTGTATCTCATTGAACTTCTGATGAGGAGAGTGAAAGCATTGTAAAGTTTTTTACTTCCTTATTATACACACACATACACACACACTAACACACATTACGAAATGGAGAAAGCAATGTTTTGCATAAAAGTACCTAATGCCTTTCTGGAAGGAAATCTAGATAATGATGTTGAGCTCCATATCTGTTGGCGATATCATGTCTTGAACATTAGCAGAGAAGGCAGAAGTCTTCCAAGGCCACCAAGTCCACACTGATTTTAGATGTTTTCTAACACTAGCATTATTATCTTCTTAGTGCCTTCTCTCTCCTCCCTCCACACCTGCTCCCACATTCCCACCCCTTCACCACTCTCACACTGACTTTTCAACATCACAAAGACATTTTGAAAGAATAAAGTTCAAAATAGTGCAACTATTTACTGGACCTACAGTGACATAATGAATCTGTCTACTTTTTTGCTTACCTATCCCATAAGGAAAGGATTAAAGTAGATAAGCTATATTAAGCATTTGTTAGCGTGTCTAGCATATAGCAAATGCTCAATAAAGCATGCATTTTGTCTTTTGTTATTAATAAATTGGCAGGGCCGTGATATTATCCTAAAAAACCCGTAAGAGTCTATAATAAATTTCCAATACATATTAAGAGTACACTAGTTGGGGGAGAGAAAAAAAAATCCTAAAATTTAGGAAACTCTTCCTCATGGAGAACAAGTTCTATCATTAAAGACATGGCTATCTAGAGACATGCATACATTTATTACCTGCTAAAATTCTGGAGAATTTTTCTGGAGTATACATCACTAAAATAGATATTACAGATTATGATAAAAATTTTATTATTTGGAAACAAGCAAAAAAATAGGTAGTTTTAAGATTGATTGCCTTGTCCTTAAGTTTTGGTCTCTTTTTTTTTTTTTTTTTTTTTTTGCGGTTCGTGGGCCTCTCACTGTTGTGGCCTCTCCCGTTGCGGAGCACAGGCTCCGGACGCGCAGGCTCAGCGGCCATGGCTCACGGGCCTAGCCGCTCCGCAGCATGTGGGATCTTCCCAGACCGGGGCACGAACTCGTGTCCCCTGCATCGGCAGGCGTACTTTCAACCACTGCGCCACCAGGGAAGCCCCTGGTCTCTTTTTTAACAGAACAGTTTTTATCTGAAACTTAATGTCGTCAGTATGAACTGAGTGCCAAAAAATTTGAAGTATTAAAAATAACTTTTCAAAAATACTTGGATTTATTTAAAATATAAACTGATTTAAATTGTATTCATATTTTAGTGCCACATGTATTTTTGAATATTTCAAAACAATCCATTTTAAAAAGAAAATATGTTGCTTATTTGAGGGAAGATCTTTAGACAGCCAATATATCACAGGCACAATGAGATGGCCTGTGGTCTGCTGGAAATAGTGCTATTTCCTCGCCTCTAAAAAAAGAGCATTGGATGGCAAATCATTAAGAAAACACAATTCTCTGTTGTGAAATCAGTAATATTTATACCTAATTCACAATACTTCCTCCTGTATTAATCATGTCGAAAGATAATTATCAACAGGCATTTTTGAGCCTAATTATTAGTGAATTGTCACCAGCATCAGATATTATACATAGTATACACATTGTACCCTGACCTTCAATGGAAATGTAAATGGAAGTAGACTGAGTTAAAGTACCAATATTCTGAATAAAATTAAGTCCTACTGATTAAAAGGTAACATAATGAGATATTTCGGTTATTCCAGCAGGTGTATTTTAAAAATATTCTTTCCCGAACAAAATTGCTTTGTACGTTACTCATACATATTATTATAAACCAGATCAGGCTGTTCTCTCTTGGTACTGCTTCCCAGAATTATGCTTTTTATAACCAGAGAAATTGTTTGTGCTCTCTAAAGATCTCTACATAATAATCTCCCTTCAAAATAAGCCCCAAAATTTGAATGTTGAAGAATACAAAAGCACAACCTATCATTTATAGATCCTTAGACTGATGGGTAGGCTGATTTTTTTTTTTGACCTTTTTTTTAAGGACATGATCTCTCTTTCTCTCCCTCTCTCTCTTTTCAAGACTATTTCTTTTAGAACGGAGTGATACATTTATTACAATGGATGAACCTACACTGACATATCTAAAGTCCATAGTTTACATTAGGGTTCTCTCTCGGTTGTACAGAGTATGGGTTTAGACAAATGTATAATGACATGTATCCGTCATTATAGTATCATACAGTGTATTTCACTATACTGTCTCTTTTTTAATATGTGTGAATTTACTGTCACAAATATGGATTAACATAAGCTTCATTTTATTTTTACTTATTGACTTTTAAAAACACGTCTCCTCTGAGTACACTGATTCTGTTTTTCCCTACACATTGCCTTAGCTGAACTCCTAGAATCATTTTTCCACCCTCCTTTTCCTTCTTCCTGTGCACATCCTATTCCTAAATGAGGGTGCAAGTGCTGTTTCAATCAGTATTTCTTTACCAGGAATCAAGTCCCAAGGCAACAATTCTTGCTTATGTCATATATTTATTTTTCCCCTAATTGTTATTAGGGGAAAAATCTAATAACAAGGGAAAAATCTATATACAACATATTCTACTGTCAAGGAGTTGACACTTGAAAAAGAAAAGGAAAATATAACCTTGTATATATAATGGCAATACAAAAAATCTTAATGTTCTTTTATCTCTTGCTTTCTAGAAAACATAACCTTCTCCCTAGCCATCAAAGTCTAAAGGGAAATAGGTGTGTGTTATAAGGAAATGTAATGGGAAAGACTTAGTTGGTATTCAGCTTCTGATATTCAAAAATAGAATTACAAATTTGGTACCCAACTTTGCAAACAAAGCAATCACCTTGATGGAAAATTTTCCAAACACCCACTTTTTTTGTTTTGTTTTGTTTAGCATTTGATCCTGGAGGATTTGCTTCATGGAATTCTTCTAATACATAAGAAAATATCCTTGTTTACCATTTAGTGTTTCCCAGGAAGTTGAAGTACCGAAGATAGAGGATATGATATAGTAGAAATTTCATTTTTAGTCTAGAGTGGGATTATTAGAAGCTGTGAAGAACAGCAACAGAGAAAAAAGAATCAGCCAGATTGTCTCTTGTCTTAGAGTTAGAGAGGGGAAGGAGGGCTAAATAAGGTCTGTGGAGAGGGAGAGCAGAAGCTCAGACACAGCACAGCAGTTCTTTGTGGTCAGGTAACAAGAAACCAGAGCTTAGCTAGTAAGACGTAGACAGGACCAAGGAGCAGATGGTAATCAGGCTAGAGAGTTTTCCAGAGGAGATGTGGTGAATTGAATTATTGTTCCTAATATGTATCACTAGCTTCTGTCATAGAAATATATACTCATGCCCTCTAATATTTAAATTTTTGGTGCTTCTGACAAGAGCTGTGGATTATACAGCTCCTCTCCATTGATTTAGGCTTGGTCATATTATTTTCTCTGGCCAGTGGACTCTGGGCAGAAGTGACAATGTGCTAGTCTGTGCCATGGATTTAGGAAGCATCACGTTTTTACTGACTCCTCTTGCACTTCTGCTACTCATCATGAAAAGATCCTAATCTGAGTAGTCACTGCCCTCCAAATAAAAAACACATGAAAATGACCTGAACAGGATCTAGAGCCTAAAGCAGAGTCCCTCAAGCCAAACCACAAACCTTGGTGCAAGAAAAATAAATTTGTATTTGCAGATCACTAAAACGTGGGGGACGAATTTTTATGCAACATTATAACAGAGGAAATGGCCAATATACGGCTCACCAGAAGGACCTTGCTGCGGATGGCTACAGATTCAAATGTTTAAAAATTAAATGAAAGAATTCTTGTAGCACCAGCACAAGCCTAGATGAGGCCTAAATCATACAGGGATGCTGCCTCTTCTCGAAGAGACTAAGAGGTCAGATTATGTTGTGCCATCAGGATGCTCCCCCTCCACGGCCAGCACCTCCATAACCTTAGAGCCTGGAGGAGACAGTGGACATTTTGAGGGCTTGACCTTTCCCTACTTCTGTGTCTCGGACACTTTGGTACGCCTGGACTTCATCTTACAAAGGAAAACATGGAGTGGAGAGAAACTGAGAATTGTTATTCAAGACAATAATCACTCCTTAAATAGACAATTTATATCATTACTTAGTTTAGGCTTTACAAATTAGCCTTTTTATTTCTTGTTCGCTTATTTATTTCTTCCGGATAACCCCAATTTGGGGGTTAGGAGGAAGACTAGAGTGATTCTAGGCTAGGTAAACATTTTTTTCTTTATATAACCAAGTTATAAATTGAATTAAGACTAGTTAAGATGGTTTGTAAGGGTTTCAAGAGGAAGTAAGCTATAAGTAGAAGTATGAAAGAATGGGAAGAGATAGTTTGGTGAAAGATGATTGGAGTGGATCTCAATTTTATTCCCCTTTATCTGCATATGGTACACATCTGTATGTGGTTGTTTGTGTGAAGAAGAAAAATCACTCAAAGCCCAAGAGTTTAGTTTTCAAATTCAAGGGAAATCAATATTATAACTGAAATTCCTTTATGTGTACTGAGGCATTTTTTACTATTGAGCTTATCTGATAAGAGTGAAGAGCTAAGCAAGAACATGCAAATGGATGTAATTTTGCTTTAACCTTTCTAGATAAACTGTTCCCATGAAGGTTAAAAGTCAAAAGAAGAAACAAGCATTGTAACCCTATTAATTTTCTGAGAAATCACTACCAATGGAACTTTTTGTACTTTAAAGTGTACTATTCTAGCCAAGTAAATCTCTAATAATTTAGCTGTCCCTGTTCCAATTATTTCTGTTTACTGTAGCTGAACCACAGAGGATATTGATATGCTTTTGAAATTCATAAAACATGTGGATTGATAAAGAGAAACAGGTATTTTAAAAAACTGTCTTTTGGCCTATTTTACTAAATCAACAGTACCTATTTATGGATTGGGTGGGATTGTGGATGTATTCCATGATTTTGGTACTTATTATTAATATTATTAATAATGTCTGTCACATTTTATATTCAAGTACCGTATGATCTTAATTTATTACAAACATCTAAAATGGGCAATGAAGTTTTCCTGTTCCTATAGGTTATAAAACCAAAACATAAGGGGCTAAATTCATTTTATTAATTAAGACCAAATCTGCTAACTTAAAAAAAGTCACAGTAGAGGTTCATTTATTTCTAATAAAAATAACTCTTAAAGTATATTCTCTCTTTAAGACCTTTACCTTTTTACACGCTTTTCATATTTCAGTAAAATATTTCTATTCAGATAATAGTGACAATAGCAGTTTGAACCAGATTAGAAATATTGAATACAAGTAATTCCTCTATGGAAAGATTCCTCAGAGTTTCAAAGATTTTAGATTCTTTGGATAGACTTTTAGTAAAACATTTTCACCATTGTGTGTGAAACATGTCATTGATGAAAATACTTGACATTACATATATTCATTGATGTTACAGCATTACCACATATGATACTGCAGTGATTTACAAATCTATCCTTGCAGATAGAATCTGAAAGGTAATGTTGCTTATTCTTAGTTCTTCAATAAACATTTAAATCATGAGTCTTGAAAATATCAGTATTTTCTGACCCTGATCACAAAAACAAATAGAATTTCTTATCCAGAGATCATTTTATTATTTAGAATTATATATTACAAATAATTATGTAATAATTTATTGGAATAGATAGCCTTTCTATCCTTTGCTTTTTGTTAAAATATTGTATTAGATTTTTCCTTGAAAATAACATGTATAAGATACACCTTTAAAAATACGAAATCACCACTCCAAAGCAGTAGTATTCAAATAAGGCCAATAATATAAACTTCATGTAACTCTTTCTGAATTTAGTTTTCCTTGGAAATACATGTGTGATGTAATTCTCTGGGATCATTTCCAAATTTATTATATCAGCACAGCATTCTAAAACTCTCAATTCCTCTTAAAAGAATTGCTTTCTAGATTCTCTGGTCATGGATCTATTCTTTTCATACAACAGAGACACTATGGTAGTTTCATTTCTTGGGTTTTGGTTTCCACATGAAGAAACAGAGTACCCCTCTCTGCAGAAGCTTAGTTAAATACCCCTCTGAGGGAACACTGCTGCAGGTGCTAAATGTGAGCAGTGCTCATGTTTTGATGTTAATTTTTTCCCAATACATTATTAGATTATTTTCAAAATGTTTATCATATAGTGGCATCATTAACTTGATACCAAGTCAAAGTAAAAAATGGAGAAGTTTCAAAAATCATTTCAGATTTTGCCAGTTTTTTACAGCATTAAGCAAGGTTCCTTTTTGTTAACCTATGAAAGGCTGATACAAGTTAGCTACTGCAAAATAACTTCATCGTTTATGCCACTACTTGTTAAAACATTCAAAACAAGTTCATGTTGTCTTGTGATTTCAGTATGCTTAGGTAAAGGGAAAAAATACAGTGTGGTAACTGAATGTTAAAACAACAATAATAAATCATGTAACTTTTAAGTAGAACTTTAATATGTTTGTTTTATAGTCAAGTTCTAGGTTTTAACATAACAAGTTTAGTTTTCATTGAGCTCTTGTAAATCACGCTCACTTTCAGTATTATTCTTCAGGTCCATTTCTATAATATAATGTTCCACTCTTTGGAGTTTCCCAGAAGTAAATACCTTTCAACTCTGTTAGAAATAATACTCAAAGGCAAGTAAAGGCATGTGAAAACACACACACAAACACACATACACACACTCACACACTCTCTCACTCACTCACAGGTAGTAAAGGAAGCTTCTGATATTCCGTCAAATATCATAGATTTGTTCAAGAAAGAAAATGTGGGAGTCACTGAGAGTGCCTTAACATCTAGATGCCATCCCTCTAACTATCCTTTGCTCTATATAAACAATCTATTTCACATATTTCCTTTACATGTTAACATGGAGCATTTTAAATGTCATTTTTGTATTATGTCTTTCATACATCTTAGGCATTTCAAAAGCTGTATTAATGTCAACATCTTTGAAACTTTCCTCTATTATGCTTTCTGATAGGGGCATTTTCTTTATTGCACATATCTAAATGAATTTAGGAAGTTTAGCTGCCTTGAGATTTAACATTTGTCTATGTGTGTGAGCATGTGTGTATGCACATGTGTGTGAGCACATGTATAAATACACAGACAGACCTTCCTATGAAATATTGTATTGAGTGGGTGAGAGTTGTTTAGAAATCTCATACATAGATTACTGGTCAGGTTGTAGAGATATCTGAAGCAGAAAAGACGTTAGCTCAGCATAATGAATATGTCTGCCAACCATTTTTATAATGGCTTGGTGCAGTTTTTATTGTCTGACAAACCGTATGCTGTGCTGTACTGTGAGCTTTCTTGTTCGACATAATAAAAAATGATGCAGTGTATCCCTAGAAGTCTAGCTGGGTGAAAGCAAGGCAGCAGAGTGCTGCTTCGCCAATAGTTTGGTCGCACATTCTGTTGGAATTATTCTGCAGGTGATAAATACACAATTACCATCCTTTATAATGCATTGTGCATGATCTATAGTAGAGACACGAGCTTTTAAATCCATTCATACACCTAAAATTTCTTTACACATATTAAATAAACCACCAGGTGTATCTGAACCTTTTGAGATGAAGATATTTACCTATACTTAGAGAGCCACGAAATAACTTACTTTGGGTTTGTTAATTTACTACTATATTTCATGTGACAGTTTTTAAAAAAATTTGCTCATCAGAGAAAAATATTTCAAAAGATAAAAGTTTCCAGTTACTTCATAGCTAAGTACATCAATATTGCATTAAAAAATATTACATTAAAGATTTAGGTTTAGTATGAGTGATCATTTTCACTTGAACGTTTCCATACATATGAAAAGATCTATGTTTGGTTTTACTAAAAGTGTGTTAATATAAGGTCTATGAAGTACACTGTATACTTCATAGACCTTACATTAATGAGTCTTATACAATAGAACGGCATGGTATGTATATTCACTTTAGTGATAAATGCTTCATTTCTTCTTTAGAGGATTATTAAAAGCGTTCTCTGGAGGAATAAAATGGTGGAAGTCACACATTTAATAGCTCAGGTACAAAGAGTCAGATTGTGCCAGTTGGCAAAAGTTAGCAGGAAGCTGTCACAATAAATGGCAGCAGCTGCTCATAGTTCTAAAGAGTATGTCCCAGTCAGAACTGAAAACTGATGGCATCTACATTAATACTACCTTAATGGCCCATCTGCTGCTCCATAGGGTCCCTAGCTGCTGTATGGAGTCATAGGCATTTGACAGGCAGTCTCTGTATGCCAGACGCACATGGTGCCAAATGTTTTAGGCTGCTTCCTCTCGTTCTGATCTGTCAAATTCTCCCTACTCATTTATCAGGCAAGGAGTTATGAGGGTTTTTCTTTTCTACACATCATTGGTTTTCAGCATTGGGGCAGCTGAGAATTTGGAAGGCAGACTATTTTTGTTACTATTATTATTTTTTTCCTAATTGACAACGCAAGGCAAAGTTGTCTGATACACTGTACTGTACTGGGTAGGTTAACAAAGCGCTGTGACAAGCAAGCTCTGTGGAGGAATCAATCGAGAGCATTTTAAAATGCAATGCTGCATAAATATGTTTCCGTGATTGTATTGGAGGAAAATAGTATATATTTCTGTAGAGCATTATTAACTGGGCAAATATTATGAGAGCTTACTTTTAGGTTGTTGAGATAGAAAAATGCTAATATTACATTGGAACACTGTTAAAAAACACCTGGATAGGAAATGGAAAGTTCACATTTAAGAGCATCTCTTAAACTTCTGTTTCCAAAGTGGAATAAGTTTTACACAGTAAGAGTCAAACACAGATGGAAACCAGTGTGTGTTTTGTAGCAGTTGATTAAATTTTGCAGAAATAATATTGTTCACTATTGAGGATAAGCTATTATTTATTTTGACTGTATGGAAGGGTCAGGGAAGTGAAATTCAAATATCAACCAGTAAGTAACTAGTGGAAAGTATGTGATAAGATTTATAATACTTTTTACATTAAAAATTGGAAAATGTTATTTTTGAAAAAGATCTCTAGACAGCAGGATCAGACTTCGCTCAAGTTAAAAGATGATTGACTTTCTCATTTGGGGGACCAATCATAATATGGCTGCCAAATGCATACATTTTAGAAGATCTGCCCCTTTTCTGATGAAGGCAGCTGACAGATAAACCCTGTTTCCACTGGGATCTCCCTAGCTTGCCTGAAACTTTACATGTTTCTAAAACATAATGATTCCATATTTGCAAGAGTTTTTCAGTCAATGTGATGGACTACGTGGCCTATCTGTTTTTATTGGTGGTTATTGTCTCTCTCTGTTGTCAGTTTCTAGAGTTATCAGGTATTTTTGGTCTTATTTAATTAAGAATCTCTGAAAAGTAAAAAAAAAATACACAAAAATAACCCTATTAAATGGGTGTAAATAAGTCAGACGTGCCACATATTATGGTGTTCAAACAAGAAAGTGTAGGTGCAACAGAGTCAGTTTATTCCAAGTTCCAGCAGGTTTCTCAATCATAATCAATTACAACAATAATGTTACCAATAACTTATAATCAACTATTAAAAGATGTTGCTATGTTTTCTTATAAACCTAATTTGAAGAATAGATTATGGGTAAGTGATGGAGTTTAATGCAAGTGTGTGTGTGTTTGCATGTACATGTGTTGTAAAGGAATGGAACCTGTTTTTGGTGGGTTCACACATTTAATTATTGTTAATATTTTCTTAATTTCTGTGAGTCATCTGCTCTTTCAATAGACATTTTTAAAGACTACAACAGTCAAAAGACAAGTTTTAATATATGTTTTAGACTCGCTTAAGGTTTATTAAATTATTTCTACTTTCAAATAGATCCAATATTGTAGTGACTGTTTCCCAATCTTCCAGTAGAATTAAAAACTCAATTAAATATCAAAACCAATTTTTAATTTGTGCTATTTATTATTATGACAGCACATCTCAGGCACATTGTCTGGGCAGGTACAAAGCCCAGAAACTTTTGATAAAAAGGGTCAGAAACAGCCCTGTTTTCTTCTTCTATGCTCATACATCACTGATTTTCTTTTGCATTTGGAAAGCTTCTAGGATAAAAAAATGTAAAATTTGGTATTTAGAATATGTTAGAGACAGTGTTAGAAGCAGAATGTACTACGTTTGATCTTTACAACAACGCTGTGAGAAAAGTTTTACTCCTTATTATCATAAACAGAAACTGAGGCTTTGGGATAGTAAACGATTTACCCAGGGTCACAAATGAGATTGAACTGAATTTGACCCAAGTCTGTGAGAAGTTAAGGTCATACTACGTCATTGTTTATAATTATGTTTCGAAAAAGATAAAATATGAGACGTATTTGGGCTATCTTAAAGAAAGCAGGACTGAAAGAAGTGTGGGCCTTGAGAAAGGGCTCACCATAAAAGGAGTCTGACAGACTGTGTCCAAGGTCAAGGCCTGTATCTTAGAGGGGAGTGTGAGTTCTTACACAGCATGTTGGGGACAGCAGAGCACATCATGACCCAGGCATCTCTTTGACATTTGAGGGCTCTTGGGAATTGACTTTATGGATTAGAAGGGTACAAATCTTTGGGCTCTAGGCTGCTTTGCTGTAGGACAGCCCTTGATGAAATGTAATACAAAAAGTCAGAGTACTGATTCTCACTCTGAGGTAGGTGGTACTGATGAAGTTCTGGTACAAATAACGTCCAGTTGGCTTCAGCAATCGATTGTGAACCACCACTGAGGTATCTGGCCCAGAGAAATACCCCTCAGTTCTAGCTTCTCTCACTGGTGACAACAGTATCCAAAAAACAGCTTGATGTGTGGAGGCAGGTTAGCAGACAAAAAAATTGGAAAAAATTGTAGAGGAAAAACTCAGAAAAGAGAAGTCCACCTGCAAGTCAAATAAATGAGGATACTACAGATATTTGGAGTATTAATGTAAATTGCTTCCACTGGTACACAAAAGCATATGAAGTCTGAGGCTGTAGGGTTCATATTTTTTGGTCCTCGTTGTCAGAATTCATCCTTCTACAGATACTTTAGTACAACTTCAGTAGGCTAGAGATATGGAGGGTAGACATCTTGTTTCCACATGGCAATAGCTAGCATGTAGCAAAGAATCCAAAGTGGGGCATCTTTAATATTGCTGTTATTTGGAGTGGAATTTGTTTTCCAGAATTTTATCTAAGGCTTTGAGTACATGCATTATTTTCCTGGAAAAATAAATAAAAAGAGCGAAAAAAAAAAAGGAAAAGAAAAAAAAAAACAGGGACTCTAAGGACAGAAAATTAAAGAAAAAGCATTCTCTCAGTTGTTTATAGCTCTAATGTGACCATTTCCTACAGAGGTGTCAATACAACATTTCCCAATTAGACATACTTCTGTCTTTTTATTTCTTTACTTTTTAATTACTATAAAAGCTATATCCACATAAGATATTTTTTACAGATCTTTTGTAATATTTTTTTCTTTGTGGTGCCCATGAGCTCATATCACATATGGTACAATAATTCTCACAGAGAATAATAAAGAAGGTGATAGCAAAATAATGGCTCACTATTTGCAGCTGGGTAAGTTGACAAGATCCCATTCTGACAGGTTCTGCTGAGTTAAAGAATTTCCTGGGGAGTTCTGAATGTTTCTTAAAACACAGTCCTGAAAATAAAAGAATAAATGTGTAAGAGAAGTAGCAGATTTGGCCTTAACAAGAAAGTTACCTTGAAAGAAAGTGCCTTCAGATTTATTTTTGAAGGAATCTGATGTTGCCAATAGAATTATAATGGAGGCTAAGTTCTCATGTGCTCTTCTGGTACTTCTAATGGGATCCTGCTTGCCATTTGCTCCTATAAATCCAGTTTCCTCATTCAAACTGAGCTCATCTAGAGCTCATCTGACAGAATATGTCTTGTAAATATGGCTAAATTTTGCAAGTCTTTGTTGGTTTTTCTGTTTAGGGGTGTGTGTGGGGTGTGTGTCTGTGTGTCTGTGTATGTGTGTTTGTATGTGTATTTCTTTATATTAATGGTAATGGGTTATATAAGTTTTAATCAGATAAACTCCTTCTTATTGTGCAGCTAACCAATACATTATCTCTTTTAGGTAGTCTACTGCTATAATAGTTAAAGCCAATTTAACTTTTATAAATATTAATCAATAAATATGTAATTGACACAAGAATTTCAAGGGCGAGGTAGACTCTTAATGGCAAATTGATCTTAGCCTTTCTAACAGACGGTCTTGTTAACTGAGCCCTGATTTTTCTCTGTAGTGTCTTTGTCTTTTAAAGGATCCTGGTACCTCCCCAACTACAGTGGGTGAATCTTAGCTTGTCTAAACTATTAAAAGTGACTTCATTCTTCTTACCAAGTGAGTGATTGAGAGATGGGAGCTTACATAGTTCCAATCTGTGAAGGTTTAGGTTAATATAGCAAGCATGGTTAAGCAGAAGGTTGGAAATAACGTGTCGTTGATGTCATTGAGCTATTAAAAACAAAGCTGAGAAAAACGGTTGCAGAATTCTTGTTAGGTGAGATAATAAGCCACTTACTATTTAAGTAGTTTTGAATTGAGTGCTCAGTTGCTATCAATCAACTCAAATTATTCTAGCCGATGTATTTCTTTTACATAAGAGTTTACAATGGAGCATAGTGTAGTGAGTTGGTTTGACTATCCTAGTTTAGTTGGAGAAGGACTTATGTAAAAGTTGAAAGTGAGGAAGCCAGGTTGGAGTTGGACTACAAGGGTCTTAAATTTCAGTTTTAAGCATTTGACCTGCATCGCGTAGACAATGGGAAAGTAGTGTCTCAGCGACATTGATCTTGCTCTTGTGGCAGTACATATAATCTATTGGAGGAAAAAGAGACTAAAAATAAGGAAATGAATTAGCAGTCCAGTTGTGAAGCAGTGAGGGCTAGAATGGTGGTAATGATGAAAACGAAGGGTTCAAGTGAGAAAAACTTGAAAAACAATTGATAGACTTAGTGACTGATTAAATACAGGGGAAGAAAACACAGATGAGACAGTGGTTGCTTTGAGCTCTTCAACAGAAAATATCTACTATGCTGCTAGAAATTCAGAACCATCCTTTAAGATGAGAGTTTCCGACTGATTTGAGCTGTATTTTTGGATACAAAAACAACTTTTCTATGCATAAACCACACCTTTTCTTCTACATGTAGTGTGGGTCTCAGTAGGAACTCACATTTGGTTAGCTGTAATAGACATTTGAAACTCCTACATCTTAAATTTTAGTTTCCATTGATTATATAGTAGCTAATTTGTTCTTAAGTAGGTGATAATAGAGATTGAACTCTTAAAATAGAGACTGATTATTATGTCAATAGAACGTGACTTTTAAAAAAACTCCTTGAGACTAGAAATGAAGAAAAATATATTGGAAACAGGTTTTTGGGTGTGTACGTGTGTGTGTGTGTGTGTGTGTGTGTGAAATCATTGTGACCCAGCCACGTGAGACAAAAAAAAAAAACTCCTACTTTTATTAACTCTGGTAAATTGAATAACTGTTTTTTGATAGGAAAAAAATAAAAGAATTTTTTATAGTTGTTGCTGCTCTACCTGGCAAAATCAGTTGTAATAAGGGAGGGTAGAGGCAAAAAAAAAACCCCAATAACACATTTTTCTGCAATGAGAAGCCATAGTAGATGAATCTGATATAGGGCCTGGAAAAGTGAGATGCTAAAATTTCTGGTTAGAGCATTCATTTTTTAAGGGGATCTAAGAAAAACACTAAGAGCAGCATCGATATAGCTGCATGATAAAACAGAAAGGATCTTTGAAGAGAGCTTGGACAGCCTGTGACTTGGTTCAATTGCTACCACATTGTATAAACTCAACATATATTGACTGATTCAGTACAGTGACTACATCCATGTGTTTTAAAGAGTGTTCGGGAGCAGAATTCAACATGTGACTGCTAGAACCAGGTTTGTGATTATCTAGCTGAAGACCCTAAGCAAGGTCTCACTCTATCATGCCAAGTTCCCCCATCCACTCAATGGGAATAGCACATTCTCCAGTTTACAGAATTGTAGGTAATAGTTTAAAATGTTTGTATGTTTTGAAAAATGTAAAATTTTATAAATATGAAGGGAATTAAGATCATCTTATTTGATTGAGTAAAATAATTTTTGACTGTTTTCAACATAAAAATGAATGCAGCTAATTGAAGAGTCACACAACTAGGGGGAAGGAGGCCTGCCATTTAGGAAGAAAAACGGACATTATTTTGCATTATAGTTTTAAGAATTTGCTCTATCCATCATTTTGTTCTACTCCTTTAGGGACTCTCGTAATAAGACTATTATTCCTTCTTTGCTGGTCTTCCAGTTCTACTACTTTCTAAGCCTTTTTACTTCTTTAATTTTATGATTTTTATTTTCTTGGTTGCTTTTCTGCCTTTCAGTGCCCCTTATTCAATTTCTATTTGAGTCTATTTTCCTTTGGGCACTTTGTGATTTATTTTTTATTTCTGGATTAATTTTGTTTTTGTATTTCTTTCCTGAGTTCAATCAACTTCTTTTTATCACTACTCTCTACTTAGGTTTGTTTCTGTTTATTGTATTTGAATTTCTAATTCAAGTTGCTTTCTCATATCCTTGAAGGCTGAGTTGAGCATATTTAATCGTATTTGGAATGCTGTTTTTTTTCATTTTCTTCTGCTTCCTGGTTATTTTGCAGGAGGGAAGATTTTATTCAGTTAACCTATGTGACATTTTGTTTCCTGATATTTTACAATAGTTTAATATGGATTTATTGAACTTCCTCTTTAAGGTATTTAGGTGTTTTAAAAGATTCCTAGCTTAATGTCATCCTAATTTATTAGTAGAGCATAGTCCAGGTACTTTGTCTTTTTGTTTGTTTATTTGTTTTTGTATTGGTGTGGTGAAACAGAGGTTATAAGCCCTCTGGTTTATGGTTCTCTTTTGTTATGACATAGCCTAGATTTCCCCCATGTATACATATACATCTAGGACTTTGAGGCAAGCCAAGGAAGACCTAGAAAAGCTTTCCTAAATGACAGGCCTCCTTCCCCCTTGGTTGTGTGATACTTCAATTGGCTGTGTTCACTTTTATGAGGGAAATAGGCAAAAAATTATTTTACTCTAGGCTATATATATATATATATATATATACTTTTTTTTTCCCTTTTCCCCTTCACCACCCAATTGGCAAAGAGTGATTTTCCCATTCTTCTTTGTTCTATTTTCTTCCCCAGAAGCTATATATTTTGAAAAGTACCCCTTTTAGATTGAACCTGAGCTCTTAAATCATGTGTACTTTGAACTTCCTTCCCTATAGTCCATGCTCTGATCTGCCTGGACACTTTTTAGTATTTTGGGTGAACTTAATATTCCTGAAACTTGTTTTGATTCCCCCTCAGAACTCTTCGTTAGTTTCCTCTTTTTTCCTCCCTGGAGTTTTTCTAGGTCTGCCTTTGCTTGCCTCAAAGCCCTGCAACAGGGCAGGGGTGGAGTGGGAACAGGAGAGAAGGTATGCAGGGTTGTGGTGATTTTTCTTTTTTTGCTTATAGTTGTTTTGATGTTTTAGTATTGTCTATCTGCAAATGGTGTTGAAGACATAGTTTTATGTAGAATTTAATTTTATCTTCTTTTCATTGTTTGGGGCAGTATTGGGGGTTCGGAAGCTATGCAGATGCCACTGTCCTTAGCCTTGCAGAAGTACTGGGATTTCATGTATACCTGTTATGAACATCTGTGTACAAGTCTTTCTGTGCATGTATATTTTCATTTCTCTTGGATAAATGTCTAGGGATGCAATTGCTGGATAGATATACATTTAACTTTTTAAGAAATTGTCTGAGAGTTCTCTAAAGTGTTTGTACGAGTTGGCTCTCCCACTTGCAATAGAGAGAACTATATATTCTTCCAATACAGACATTAGAGAGGATTGAAAATATGCCATGTTTTGTCTTCCATTGTTGCTGTTGAGAAGTCAGCTGTCAGTTTTATTGCTTTCCTTTGTATTGGATCTTTCTTTTTTCTCTGGTTACATTTAATATCTTCTTTTTGTCTTTGATGTTCTGTAATTTCTCCATGATACAGATGTGATTATTTTTATTTATAACACTAGAATTTCATTTGGCTTTCTTGGTCTCAGGTTTAGTGCTTTCCCATAAGCCTGAAAAATTCTTTGCCATGATCTCTGACAATTGCCTCATCTCTTTATCATATTTTTCTTCAGAAATCCAAAGTTCTAGTACATTGGAGCATTTTAAACTATCTTTAAAATTTTCCATTCATTGGTTTGTTTGAATGTTTCTTTTACATAAATTCTTTGGTTCTGTGTTTCAATTCAATAATTCTCACTTCACCAATGAACATTATGCTCTTAAATATGTCCAGTTAGTTTTGCATTTTAATAATATTTGACATTTTAAGAGTTATGTTTTGCTCTTTTTCAGTATGATTGGATACCCTTTATGCACTCTTTTTCCTTGCTTGAATTTTTGAGCTTGTCTTATATTTATTTTTTCATATTAATCATACTTATTTTATATTTGATTGCTGATAATTTTAATATCTAGTCTTTAAGGATATGAATCAGCTGTTAGTCTGTTCTTTTAGATATCATCCATGGTACCTTTTCCCCCGTGTTTTTTTTTTTTTTTTTTTTTTTAATGTAAGCTGCTTAGTTACCGTAAAAGTTTTTGTATGGGAATTCATTCCTACTTGGGTTAAAATTATATTCTTCCAAGAGGATTCATGCTTGCTTCTGTTGACTCCCTCAAATAATAACAAGCCAGAGACATTTAAAAGTAAATTTCCCTCATGAGGCTTTTCAGACAATAGTTACTATATATTAGAGGACTGATATGACTACAACAAATTCTTAGGGGAGAAATTTTGTTTGTCTGTTCCTTTTACTTAGTGCCAAGTTTGAGACAGTCAGCTTTTCTTCCTCTTCTCTTCTTTGTGGCACCTTCATTTTTACTTCACCATTACACTGGTGGTGTGTCCATTGAGGTCTTACCTTGATATGGAGCCTTTCTTATTACATTCCCTACCTTATCAGGTTCTAGGCTTTATATCCTGTTTCCTCTTCCATGAAATCATCAGTGGAAAATCAAGGAAATCTGGATTTGGCCAAACACTTCATGGAAAGATTTAAATTCATGGGTTCCTCTTTTCACTAATTTTTAACCACTGTGAATTCTTTGATACATTTTAATTTTTACTATTTTTTTTATTATTCATTTCATTGGATTTTATCTGGTTCATTCTCCAGATTCTCATCTGTCATTCTGTTAGATCTGGAAATCTGTGTGCTTTTTTTTTTTTTTTTTTTTTTGCAGTACGCGAGCCTCTCCCTGTTGTGGCCCCTCCCGCCGTGGAGCACAGGCTCTGGACGCGCAGGCCCAGCGGCCATGGCTCACGGGCCCAGCCGCTCCGCGGCATGTGAGATCTTCCCGGACCCGGGCGCGAACCCGTGGCCCCTGCATCGGCAGGCGGACTCTCAACCACTGCGCCACCAGGGAAGCCCCTGCGTGCTGTTTTAAGTGGCTGTTTAAACACTACTGGAGAAGCTCGGTAGGTCGATGAACTTACTTTTTTTGGAGTATAATTGCTTTACAGTGGTGTGTTAGTTTCTGCTTTATAACCTTAGATACTTTTTTGATGCTTCCCAGAAACATTAAGAAAATAATTATGTTTCAGAAATTAGGACACATTCCTTGTAGCACAATGTTTATATCAACAATCTACCCTTATTTGAAAGTATATTATAATGCATGTAAGACACCAGTGTCTCTGTGATACTCTCTTAGCTATTTCTATGAAAAAACATCAGGGAAACAAAGAGATTAATTCCAATTTAAGTTTAATATGTTAATCAAAATGATCTCCAAGTTGTACAGTGCCAGTAGTTTTCAATCAGACTATTGATAACTATAGAGAGGAAACACAAGCAGAAAGAGAGCATTTTCAAGGTAGATGATTAAAGTAACACTTTTAAAAACGGTACGCTGTTTAAGGGGTTAATTTGTTTAGCAATTGAAAAAAACAAAAGCAACAATAATTTAAAAATGAGGATAATTTGATTCTAGAGACCAGTAAAGTTGATAAATCCTACTGTAATAAAGGAATCAGCAAGGTAAAAAAGTAATTAGCTTTGTTAAACCAGAACCATTTGTATGTGAAATTTAACTTTATTTTTAAGAGGCTTACATTTTAATTGTAATTATTTTTTATTTTGATTTGAGTGACTCTAGTTCCAAAGTTTAAACAAAGTCAAACTCAATTGGCATACACCTATTTTATAATATGACAAAAAGTTCTATGGTACTAATATAAGATTTTGGACAGACAATGCCATCATCTCTAGTCCATCGGCAATTGAACATACATATATAAGCCTTTCTTCTGAATGTTGAAAGTATCTTTTAAATCTTTATTTTCCTGTAAATTAAAAAGCAACCTAAAAACATTTCAACTTTTTAAAAGTGCTCAGTTTTAATATTCTGGGACTAAGTGGTAAGAGCCAGGAATTGGACACTTTTTCATATATAATTCATAAATATATACATACTTTTGTATTCTTTGTTTATTGAAATATCCCCTCCTATTGAGAGCCATCCCCTCCTATAGAGCGCCATAAATTGGTTATTTATTTTGGTATCGGTCGGATCTAGCTCAATGCTTGGCAACGTTTAGGTGCTTAGCAATATTGCTGAATCAGTAGTGTAGGGGATTTCTGAATTTATATTTCTGAATGTTTGTAATATACATATTTGCAAAGTTTTCACATATATGCATGCCTCCATACTTTATATATGTGTATATCTTTAATTCTGGAAGTTTCTATGGAAATAGTGTATATATAATCTTCATTTTTCTCATGTGAAAGATGAAGCCTTCAGAGATTAAGAAAAATAATTGTTCTAGATCACTATACTAGTGTGGGCAAACTGTTATTATAACTGAGATTTCCTTTGTCAGTTACATGTGCATTTATGTGGGACACGAGGGAATAAATTCACCTTGTAAGACAAAATAATCACAGACTTCGAACTTCCAGTCTCCCACCTATTCCTGTTTAGAAATACTTAGGTTCTTTGGCTGGTATCTAGAGTACAACATGGACATTTAGAGGTTATCTATTTCAAATTGCTTCTTCTTAAAAGGAAACCTAGTTCCTTCAGGATTTATTTAGGTTATTTTTCCTTATCTAACTCTATTCAGAGTTGAAAGCATTGCAGTCAGATTTAGCTATTTTGCCTTTGTGGGCTTGTTCTGATTCTCCTTTTGTCTGACCACATCTATATATTATCCTACATTTATGTAAGTTTTATATTTGAAAGCACTCCTACATCTATTATCTCATTTTATCTTTACAACAACTGTCTGTGCTGCATAGGGAGTTACTATTATTACTGTTTTCCAGCTGGAGAAAATGATACGAAGGTTAAGTGGTTTGTTCAATATCACATAATTATTAGAGGAGCCACAGGACTAAAACCTAGGGGTTTTAAATCTTAGCCTATGTAAGATCATACTGCATGCTTTTCATATCCATAGTGTAATTAATTTATTATATATGCAAGAAATATAAACAATACTTTATCAAATATTTGATTAATGACTCTAAATATTTTTAGTTAACAGTAATCATTTGATTTTAGTATGTTCTTGTTCATAAAAATAAACATGTCACTTTGCTTTAATGCTATTTATTCAACAAATGTCTTGAGTTTTTACTATACACTAGGTTTTCTTCTAAGCGATGTTTTTTACCATGATGGTAAAAATCAATTTTTTTAAAGAAAATTAGTGCATTTTCACTTAGCGAAAAGGAAATATTATGTGAAAATTTAGAGTTAAGAAGAAGTAATTTGGACCTCCTCCAGTTTATACTATATTCTTGTTTACAGTATTATGGAAATATATGGGAGTTGAGAAGTCCAAATACCATTTTGACATATATGCCAAATTATATTCTGTGGTCATAAAACTGTATGTATGTATTTTATGTATACAAAGTAATTTTGTAACAATAGAATAAAATAAATCAATGCTTTATCTTTCATCATAGGAATAAAGTATTCACATAAGTGAAATTTCTAGACTACTGAATATCAACTTTCCAACTACCAAGTGCTAACAATTTAGATGAAAATATTTCTAAAATCTAATACATAATTTTATTTTTTCCTAATATTTAACTTTAAATGTTTATGATAACTCAGCCTTGTCTTCATGCTTGCAAGTGTTTCAGTATATTATAGTGAGGAGCTCTAAGGCACTGTGTGCTTGGTGGTTCTCCCAGCTTTACTTTTTCTTTTTAAAATATATTATGCTGTCAGCTTCTAAAAACACCTTACTGAATGTTTGTTTTTAATTTATTTGCTGCATACTATAACTTAGAAAAAAAACAATGTTTGAAAGGTAAACATGTAGGTAGCTTTAGTTTAAAATTAGCTTTTCATTAGAGACAAAATTATACAACAAAACAACTGAACATAAGTGTATGGATAATGTTTAATCTCACTAATAAACAAAAATGCCTATTAAAACAATAAAATCTCAGTTTTATCTCAGCAAATCAGTGAATTTTTATATTAATGCTCAGATTTTTTAAGTGTGAAAAAATGGTCATTTTGTATACTGTTGCAATTTAGCAATATGTATTAATATCTATAAAACAGTACATAACTTTAGCATAGAAATTATACTCCCATGTATACTAAAAGTTTAGGTAATTTCATGAATATATAAATAGATACATATATACACATATTGTATATTATTCCTTTGTATTTTCTCTCAGAGGCAGAGAGAGGTAGATAGGGAGATGATAGATAGATGATAGACAGATAGATAGAGAAAGAGGTATGTGTATTTATATAGAGGAGGTATAATAAGTTATTAAATAAACAATCAGGTTTTAAGTATTCTATGTTTAATAAAACATTTATATATTTATGAAGACATAGAAATAGAAATCAGCCTGGAATGGTGTTACCGAAATGTGAACAATAGTTATCTCTAGGTGATGACAATAGGAAGGATTTTATTTATTTTTCACATATCTTTATAACAGTTTTTAAAAAAATCAGCCTATATTAATTTTATTAAAAATATTCATCTTAATGGTATAGAAAGTAGGGAGTAAGAGTGTTCAGGCAGTAGAATTAAGGGACAATGCTATGTCAGTAGAAGTAGTGGCAGATTATAGTCTAATAGGAATTGACATCATTTTATTGAGTAAGCACATCTATCTGCCAGACACCATTTGTATATGTGCCATTTTGTTCAATCCTCACAATGTATTATTTTCCCATTTTACAGATATGGAAGCTGAGACTGAGAGTAACTTACCTAAGGTGCTATTTTGCTTTCTTTTCAGCAGTAACAGTATATATATTATGTTACCTGGAGGAATTCTAATGTATACAGATTCTAAACCAAAATTCCAATGAGAGGTTGTTTAAGATTATAAATTTTGTTCTCCCTTACTTTGAAAGGTATTCAAATTCAATATTATTACAGGGCAATATATGGCAAGTCCATAGAAATTACTATTTTTTTGAATATATCTTATTACATGATTATTACATAAGCAGTGGTTTAAGTTCTATGTGAGATAAGGATATATAAAATTCAGTCTTTTTCACAAAGGAGCTACAGAAACAAATTTTAAAAAGAACATCTATATACACTACTATATATAAAATAGATAATCAACAAGCACAGGGAACTCTACTCAATACTCTGTAATAACCTATATGGGAAAAGAATGGATATATGTATATGTATAACTGAATCACTTTGCTGTACACCTGAAACCAACACAACACTGTAAATCAACTATACTCCAATATAAAATAAAAATTTAAAAAAATCTAAGTAGAAAATAAGTATCATAAGGTAGGTACAGATAAACTGAAATCTAGAGGAAAGAGATAACTGGACTAACTGGGAAGAATCAGGAAATGCTGACTAGTCAGCTTGCGAGTTGGATCTTAAGAAGTGGGTAAGATTCAGCAATGCAAAGATGGGTGCATGCATGGTGTATGGGCACGTGTGTGTTCCAGATATTCTAGTCCTAGGGCATCATGGATGTAAAGCCAGAGATACGAGAAAGTGTTGGACATGTACTTGGAACTGAAAGTGGTTCTGTAACTTTTGAACACAAGGATTGTGAAAATTGCAAAGGCTGTAGAAAAATATTGGGCTGGTAAAGAAAATGATGGTCATATCCTGGAGAGCCATGATGCCAGGCCAAGGGATTAGAATTTTATTTTATTGTCAACAGGGAGTCACTGAAGCATTTCTATTACATAATGATTTGATCAGAGTTGTACTTTAGCAAAATTAGGCTAACAGTAGCACATTCCATGGATTACTAGGGAAGAATCTAGAGGTAGGAAAGTGAGCTAGGAAAGTTTTAAAAGGTTCCATGTGTAAAACTATATCTTTGCCTTTACAGGATCCATAGGGCTTATTATGTGAAACATTGCCATAAAGGGAGAATGTACTATGAAAGAGATCCAATGCTTTGCTTTGAGAGCATTTTATATGGAAAGGGCGTAGATTAAAAGTTAATGAAGAATTAAACACCGTCATTCTGGCATTTATCCTCTTTACTTGGGTTTTTAATATAGAAACTCGTGCAGTTACAAAGTTGGATATCAAAGTAAAAATCATTATAACCTGAAAATTATTCATAAACAAACTGTCATTTATGAAATTAGTGTCCACTGAGGTATTTTCCCCAACAGTTAATCCTAGTGTCCACCTCAATATTTGCATAGTTCACTATCTTTCCAGTTGTCAGGTGTGGTATATCTCTGTAATGGGATTATCGTTGTATCCATTTTGATTGAGACATTGTCATAGAAATTTAAAGTAGATGATCAAAATAATTAGATTAAACAAATCAAGACTATCAAAGGGTCAGGTTATAGGAAACTGGAAAAAATTTGAGGGAGATAATTTCTTCAGAAAAAGCCTGGTTGGGATTCTCATTGTCTGAGCATGAGTATATGTAGGGATGTGCCTGATCCCCATTTTGGGTTTTCAGCTGGATCACTAGATAGCCTGAAGTGTGTTCTTTGCAGTAGAAGATCACAGTGAACCCAGTGCTAAAGGACAAACATCTGGCAAAGTAGCCTGGATCAGAGAGAAGAAGGCAGCATGAGGACTTCTGCTACAGAATGAAGGAACCTACCTCAAGAAGATGCCAGAAGTTGAGAGGAAATACTAAGCACTGAGCCAAAGGACAACAATGATTCTGTCACAAAAGCTAAAGTTGGAGAAATCCAGCAAGAACATTCCCCAAAACACAGAAAAAAGTGGTAGATTTAAGCATTTCTCTGGAAAGAGCTTGAGACCATCTCATAACTGGGGCAATCACTTGAGAAATTTTTGCTCCTTGGGCTCTTCTGCCTCTTTCCACATCTCTCTGAACTTTACTTGCTTTAATCTTGTTTGGAATTGGCAGAAACTCTAGTTAGTAATAGAAGGGATAGAAATGTCATGTAGAAATACCATACGTGGAAAGAGGGAAGAAGGAAATTACACCCTGCCTCCTCAAGAAACTATGGGGGGTTTCTGCTAACAAGTGCAGAATTTAGAAAGATTAACTTGTATCAAGTTCAAACTTTCAATTATTATTTGAGTCTGGACTTTTAAAATTTTTAATTGAGACTGAGTACTAGGAGTAAACCAGTGAACTCATGGGGACTGCTTGAGTTTTTATCTGGGAATGGGGATGGGGGAAGAAAGGTACACACATCAACTTGATTTAAAAGGAAAGTGATAAAGTTCCTTTAGTGTTTTCATTTTATGACTCCTGCTTGTTTAACTTAACAATATGGTGTTGCAAAAGCAAAAGTGAAATTGCAAGTTCTGAAAGTGATGAAGGTTTTCACAAAGTCAATGAAAGTGATATTGGGATCTGATTAACAAATAAAAAGTTGGCAGAGTTAGGAATTTAACAATCAAGGAACAGAAAGTCAAAACGCATGATGATGTTCGGAGAGTAAATCAGGGCATGGCCATCTTCTCTATCGTGATGTAATGATGGTTAGAGTACTACATGCATTTGTCAAAAGTCATTAAGGTATCCACTTAACATTAGGGGATGTTATTGTATATAAAGTATACCCCAGACCAAAAGGAGAGAATTAATGAATATGAAAGGACTAAATAAGATAATTGGAAAAATGATGAACCCTTTCAATATATTTTGCCAAAATGAGTCTCATTTTGACCTGCTGAGAAAGTCAAGCATGAAGTACAGAATGTCATTTCAGGTTATCATATAATTTTGTCAGAAAAAACTTGATAAGTGAAAACCAAAATATTATTTGTGTTTCATATTCATTTACAAATAACTTTAGATAAATGTCTACATTTTATTTAAAATAAATGAACCACACATATTTTCATAATTTTACTAAATAGTTGAAGACACAAAGTCCCAAGAAACTTCTTTATCATATATTCTGAATTCATTATTATTTTACAAATTTAGCTTTAAAAAAAATCAGAGTAATTCATAAACATAGTTCTAAAAGAAAAATAATATTAAACTCACACATATAACTTCTATCCTTTTACCCTAGAGATAGAGTTATATTAAACTTTTGGTTAAATAAATATTCACAACTTATTTTTCTATGTAACATTTTTTCACAGTTAAATCATAAAGTGTATCATAGTTATATTTCCTTTCTTGTAAACTTTTTTCTTCGAGCTAACCTATTTTTGTTAATTTTCTTTTACTATCATGCAGTATATATATATTTTTGAATTTTATTTTATTTTTTATACAGCAGGTTCTAATTAGTTATCCATTTAATACATATTAGTGTATATATTTCGATCCCAATCTCCCAATTCATCACACCGCCACCACCACCACCCCCACCACTTTCCCCGCTTGGTGTTCATACGTTTGTTCTCTCCATCTGTGTCTCAATTTCTGCCCTGCAAACCGGTTCATCTGTACTATTTTTCTAGGTTTGACATATATGCGTTAATGTACGATATTTGTTTTTCTCTTTCTGACTTACTTCACTCTGTATGACAGTCTCTAGATTCATCCATGTCTCTACAAATGACCCAATTTCAATCCTCTTTATGGCTGAGTAATACTCCACTGTATATATGTACCACATCTTCTTTATCCATTCATCTGTTGATGAGCATTTAGGTTGCTTCCATGACCGGGCTATTGTAAATAGTGCTGTAATGAACACTGAGGTACATGTGTCTTTTTGAATTATGGTTTTCTCTGGGTATATACCAAGTAGTGAGATTGCTGGTTCATATGGTAATTCTATTTTTAGTTTTTTAAGGAACCTCCATACTCTTCTCTATAGTGGCTGTATCAATTTACATTCCCACCAACAGGACAAGAGGGTTCCCTTTTCTCCACACTCTCTCCAGCATTTGTTGTTTGTAGATTTTCTGATGATGCCCATTCTAACTGGGTGAGGTGATACCTCATTGTAGTTTTCATTTGCATTTCTCTAATAAGTAGTGATGTTGAGCAGCTTTTCATGTGCTTCTTGGCCAACTGTATGTCTTCTTTGGAGAAATGTCTATTTAGGTCTTCTGCCCATTTTTTTATTGGGTTGTTTGTTTTTTTAATATTGAGCTGCATTTGTTGTTTAAATATTTTGGAGGTTAATCCTTTGTCCATTGATTCGTTTGCAAATATTTTCTCCAATTCTATGGGTTGTCTTTTTGTCTGTTTGTAGTTTCCTTTGCTTTGCAAAAGCTTTTAAGTTTCAGTAGGTTCCATTTGTCTATTTTTGTTTTTATTTCCATTACTCTAGGAGGTGGATCAAAAAAGATCTTGCTGTGATTTATGTCTAAGAGTGTTCTTCCTATGTTTTCCTCTAAGTGTTTTATAGTGTCCGGTCTTATATTTAGTTCTTTAATCCGTTTTGAGTTTATTTTTGTGTATGGTGTTAGGGACTGTTCTAATTTCATTCTTTTACATGTAGCTGTTGAGTTTTCCGAGCACCACTTATTGAAGAGACTGTCTTTTCTCCATTGTATATACTTGCTTCCTTTGTCATAGATTAGTTGACCATATCTGCATGGGTTTATCTCTGAGCTTTCTATCCTGTTCCATTGATATATATTTCTGTTTGTGCCAGTACCATATTGTCTTGATTACTGTAGCTTTGTAGTATAGTCTGAAGTCAGGGAGTCTGATTCCTCCAGCTCCATATTTTTACCACAAGACTGCTTTGGCTATTCAGGGTCTTTTGTGTCTCCATAAAAATTTTAAGTTTTTTTGTTCCAGTTCTGTAAAAAATGCCATTGGTAATTTGATAGGGATTGCATTGAATCTGTAGATTGTTTTGGGTAGTATAGTCATTTTCACCATATTGATTCTTTCATTCCAAGAACATGGCATATCTCTCCATCTGCTTGTATCATCTTTTGTTTCTTTCATCAGTGTCTTATAGTTTTCTGCATACAGGTCTTTTGTCTCCTTAGGTGGGTTTATTCCTACGTATTTTATTTTTTTTGTTGAAATGGTAAATGGGAGTGTTTCCTTAATTTCTCTTTCAGATGTTTCATCAATAGTGTATACAAATGCAAGAGAGTTCTGTGCATTAATTTCGTATCCTGCAACTTTACCAAATTCATTGATTAGCTCCAGCAGTTGTCTGGTGTCATCTTTAGGATTCTCTATGTATAGCATCATGTCATCTACAAACAGTGACAGTTTTACTTCTTCTTTTCCAGTTTGTATTCCTTTTATTTCTTTTTCTTCTCTGATTGTTGTGGCTAGGACTTCCAAAACTATGTTGAATAATACTGGTGAGAGTGGACATGCTTCTCTTGTTCCTGATCTTAGAGGAAATGCTTTCAGTTTTTCACCATTGAGAATGATGTTTGCTGTGGTTTTGTCAGATATGGTCTTCATTTCGTGGAGGTAGGTTCCCTCTATGCCCACTTTCTGGAGAGTTTTTATCACAAATGGGTGTTGAATTTTGTCAAAAGCTTTTTGTGCATCCATTGAGATGATCGTATGGTTTTTTTCCCTTAATTTGTTAATATGGTGTATCACATTGATTGATTTGCATATATTGAAGAATCCTTGCATCCCTGGATAAATCCCACTCGATCGTGGGGTATGATTCTTTTAATGTGTTGTTGGATTCTGTTTGCTAGTATTTTGTTGAGGATTTTTGCATCTATATTCATCAGTGATATTGGTCTGTAATTTTCTTTTTTTGTAGTATCTTTGTCTGGTTTTGGTATCAGGGTGATGGTGGCCTCATAGAATGAATTTGGGAGTGTTCCTTCCTCTGCAATCTTTTGGAAGAGTTTGAGAAGGATGGGTGTTACCTCTTCCATAAATGTTTGATAGAATTCACCTGTGAACTCATCTGGTCCTGGACTTTTGTTTGTTGGAAGATTTTTAATCACAGTTTCAATTTCATTACTTGTGATTGATCTGTTCATATTTTCTATTTCTTCCGGGCTCAGTCTTGGAAGGTTATACCTTTCTAAGAATTCGTCCATTTCTTCCATTGTCCATTTTATTGGCATATAGTTTCTTGTAGTAATCGCTCATGATCCTTTGTATTTTTTATTTTATTTTGCGGTACGCAGGCCTCTCAGTGTTGCAGCCTTTCCCATTGTGGAGCACAGGCTCCGGACACACAGGCCCAGCAGCCATGGCTCACGGGCCAAGCCACTCCGTGGCATGTGGGATCTTCCTGGACCAGGGCACGAACCAGTGTCCCCTGCATCAGCAGGCGGACTCTTAACCACTGCGCCACCAGGGAAGCCCAATCCGTTGTATTTTTGAAGCGTCAGTTACTTCTCCTTTTTCATTTCTAATTCTATTGATTTGAGTCTTCTGCCATTTTTTCTTGATGAGTCTGGCTAATGATTTATCAATTTTGTTTATCTTCTCAAAGAACCAGCTTTTAGTTTTATTGGTCTTTGCTATTGTTTTCTTTGTTTCTATTTCATTTATTTCGGCTCTGATCTTTATGATTTCTTTCCTTCTGCTAACTTTGGGTTTTGTTTGTTCTTCTTTCTCTAGTTCCTTTAGGTGTAAGGTTAGATTGTTTATTTGAGAATTTTCTTGTTTTTTGAGTAGGCTTGTATTGCTATAAACTTCCCTCTTAGAACTGTTTTTGCTGCATCCCATAGGTTTTGGATCGTCGTGTTTTCATTGTCATTTGTCTCTTGGTATTTTCTGATTTCCTCTTTGATTTCTTCAGTGATCTCTTGGTTATTTAGTAACGTAGTGTTTAGCCTCCACTTGTTTGTGTTTTTTACGTTTTTTCCCCTGTAATTGATTTCTAATCTCATAGTGTTGTGGTCAGATAAGATGCTTGATATAATTTCAATTTCAATTTTCTTAAATTTACTGAGGCTTGATTTGTGACCCAAGACGTGATCTCTCCTGGAGAATGTTCCATATGCCCTTGAGAAGAGAGTATAATCTGTTGTTTCTGGATGCAATGTCCTATAAATATCAATTAAATCTATCTGGTCTATTATGTCATTTAAAGCTTGTGTTTCCTTATTAATTTTCTGTTTGGATGATCTGTCCCTTGGTGTAAGTGAGATGTTAAAGTCCTCCACTATTATTGTGTTACTGTTGATTTCCTCTTTTAGAGCTGTTAACAGTTGCCTTATGTATTGATCTACTCCTATGTTGGGTGCATATATATTTGTAATTGCTACATCTTCTTCTTTGATTGATCCCTTTATCATTATGTAGTGTCCTTCCTTGTTTCTTGTAACATTCTTTATTTTAAAGTCTATTTTATCTGATATGAGTATTGCTACTCCAGCAGTCTTTTGAATTCCATTTGCATGGAACATCTTTTTCCATCCCCTCACTTTCAGTCTGAATGTATCCCTAGGTCTGAAGGGGCTCTCTTGTAGACAGCATATATATGGTTCTTGTTTTTGTATCCAATCAGTGAGCCTGTGTCTTTTGGTTGGAGCATTTAATGCATTCACGTTTAAGGTAATTATCGATATGTATGTTCCTATTAATATTTTCTTAATTTTTTGGGTTTTTTTTTTAGGTCCTTTTCTTCTCTTGTGTTTCCCACTTAGAGAAGTTCCTTTAGCATTTGTTGTAAAGGTGGTTTGGTGGTGCTGAATTCTCTTAGCTTTTACTTGTACGCAAATCTTTTGATTTCTCCATCAAATCTGAATGAGATCCTTGCTGGGTAGAGTAATCTTGGTTGTAGGTTCTTCCCTTTCATCACTTTAAATATTTCATGCCACTCCCTTCTGTCTTGTAGAGTTTCTGCTGAGAAATCAGCTGCTAAACTTATGGGAGTTCCCTTGTATGTTATTTTTCATTTATCTCTTGCTGCTTTGAATAATTTTTCTTTGTCTTTAAATTTTTCCATTTTGATTAGTCTGTGTCTCAGCATGTTTCTCCTTGGGTTTATCCTGTATGGGACTCTGTGCGCTTCTTGGACGTGGGTGGCTATTTCCTTTCGCATGTTTGGTAAGTTTTCGACTATAATCTCTTCAAATATTTTCTCTGGTATTTTCTCTCTCTTCTCCTTCTGGGACCTGTATAATGTGAATGTTGTTGTGTTTAATGTTGTCCCAGAGGTCTCTTAGGCTGTCGTCATTTCTTTACATTTTTTTTCTGTATTCTGTTCTGTAGCAGTGAATTCCACCATTCTGTCTTCCAGGTCACCTATCTGTTCTTCTGCCTCAGTTATTCTGCTATTGATTCCTTCTAGTATATTTTTCATTTCAGTTATTGTATTATTCATCTCTGTTTGTTTGTTCTTTAATTCTTCTAGGTCTTTGTTAAACATTTCTTGCATCTTCTTGATCTTTGCCTCCATTCTTTTCCCGAGGTCCTGGATCATCTTCACTATCATTATTTTGAATTCTTTTTCTGGAAGGTTGCCTATCTCCACTTCATTTAGTTGTTTTTCTGGAGTTTTATCTTATTCCTTCATCTGGTACATACATAGCCTTCTGCCTTTTCATCTTGTCTATCTTTCCGTGAATGTGGTTTTTGTTCCACAGGTTGCAGGATTGTAGTTCTTACTTCTGCTGTCTGCCCTCTCTATTTTTGTTAATTTTAAATGATTTATGAATGTATTATTACTAATATTACTCAAAGTTTCCAACAGAACTGTAAACCTTCATTAATATGATTAAACACATTACATGTTTCTATTGGTATTTTTTTAATAGCTCTGTTAGAGTATAATTGCTTCACAATGCTCTGTTAGTTTCTGTTGTGCAACAAAGCAGATCAGCCATATGCATACACATGTCCTCATATCCCCTCCCTTTTGAGCCTCCCTCCCATCCTCCCTATCCCACACCTCTAGGTCATTGCAAAGCAGTGAACCGATCTCTCTGCACTATGCTTCTGCTTCCCACCAGCCAAGTATTTTACATCTGGTAGTGTGTATATGTTGAGGCTACTCACTTTGCCCCAGCTTTGCCTTCCCACTCATATCATCAAGTCCATTCTCTATGTCTACCTCTTTATTCCTGCCCTGCAACTAGGTTCATCAGTACCTATTTTTTTTTTTTTTAGATTCTATATATATGCGTTAGCATACAGTATTTGTTTTTCTCTTTCTGATTTACTTCACTCTGCATGACAGACTCTAGGTCCATCCACCTCACTACAGATAGGTCAATTTCGTTTCTTTTTATCTCTGAGTAATATTCCATTGTATATATGTGCCACATCTTCTTTATCTGTTCCTCTGTAGATGGACACTTAGGTTGCTTCCATGTCCTGACTATTGTAAACAGAGCTGCAATGAACATTGTGGTGCATGTCTCTTTTTGAATTATGGTTTTCTCAGGGTATATGCACAATAGTGGTATTGCTGGATCATATGGTAGTTCTATTTTCAGTATTTTAAGGAAATTCCATACTGTTCTCCATAGTGGCTGTATCAATTTACATTCCCACCAACAGGACAAGAGGGTTCCCTTTTCTCCACACCCTCTCCAGCATTTATTGTTTGTAGATTTTTTGATGATGGCCATTCTAACTGGGTGAGGTGATACCTCATTGTAGTTTTGATTTGCATTTCTCTAATGATTAGTGATGTTGAGCATCCTTTCATATGTTTGTTGGCAATCGGTATATGTTCTTTGGGGAAGTATCTATTTAGGTGTTCTGCCATTTTTGGATTCGGTTGTTTGTTTTCTTGATATTGAGCTGCATGAGCTGCTTGTACATTTTCGAGATTAATCCTTTGTTAGTGGCTTTATTTACAAATATTTTCTACCATTCTGAGGGTAGTCTTTTCATCTTGTTTATGGTTTCCTTTGCTGTGCAAAAGCTTTTAAGTTTCATTGAGTCCCATATATTTATTTTTGTTTTTATTTCCCTTTCTCTACGAGGTGGGTCAAAAAGGATATTTCTGTGATTTATGTCAGAGAGTGTACTCTAAGAGTTTTATAGTGTCTGGCCTTACATTTAGGTCTTTAATCCATTTTAAGTTTATTTTTTGCGTATGGTGTTAGGGAGTGTTCCAATTTTATTCTTTTACATGTAGCTGTCCAGTTTTCCCAGCACCACTTATTGAAGAGGCTGTCTTTTCTCCATTTTATATTCTTGCCTACTTTATCAAAGGTAAGGTGACCGTATGTTCATGGGTTTATCTCTGGGTTTTCTATCCTGTACCATTGATCTATATTTCTGTTTTTGTGCCAGTACCATACTGTTTTGATTGCTGAGGCTTTGTAGTATAGTCTGAAGTCAGGGAGCCTGATTCGTCCAGCTCAATTTTTCTTTCACAAGATTGCTTTGGCTATTTGGGTTTTTGTGTTGTTCCATGCAAATTGTGGTTTTTTTGGTTCTCATTCTGTGAAAAATGCCATTGGTAGTTTGTTAGGGATTACATTGAATCTGTAGATTCCTTTGGATAGTATAGCCATTTTCACAATGTTGAGTCTTCCAATCCAAGAACATGGTATATCTCTCCATATGTTTGTATCATCTTTAATTTAATTCATCAGTGTCTTATAGTTTTCTGCATATAGGTCTTCTGTCTCCCTAGGTAGGTTTATTCCTAGGTATTTTATTCTTTTTATTGCAATGGTAAATGGGAGTGTTTCCTTAATTTCTCTTTTAGAGTTTCCATCATTAGTGTGTAGGACTACAAGAGATTTCTGTGCATTAAATTTGTGTCCTTCTACTTTACCAAATTCATGGACTAGCTCAGGTAGTTTTTTGCTAGCATCTTTAGGATTCTCTATGTGTAATATTATGTCATCTGCAAACAGTGACAGTTCTACTTCTTTCTGATTTGAATTCCTTTTATTTCTTTTTCTTCTCTGATTGCTGTGGGTAAAACTTCCAAAACTATGTTGAATAATAGTAGTGAGAGTGGGCAACCTTGTCTGTGCCCGATCTTAGAGGAAATGGTTTCACTTTTTCCCCATTGAGAACAATGTTGGCTGTGGGTTTGTCATATATGGCTTTTATTATGTTGAAGTGGGTTCCCTCTATACCTACCTTTTGTAGACTTTTTATCATAAATAAGTGTTAAATTTTGTTGAAAGATTTTTCTGCATCTTTTGAGCTTATCATATGGTTTTCATCCTTCAATTTGTTAATATGGTATATCACATTCATTGATTTGCATATATTGAAGAATCCTTGCTTTCCTGTGATAAACCACAGTTGATCATGGTGTATGATCCTTTTAATGTGCTGTTGGAATCTGTTTGCTAATATTTTGTTGAGGATTTTTGGATCTATGTTCATCAGTGGTATTGGCCTGTAGTTTTCTTTTTTTGTGACATCTTTGTCTGGTTTTGGCTTCAGGGTGATGGTGGCCTCATAGAATGAGTTTGGGAGTGTTCCTCCATCTGCTATATTTTGGAAAAGCTTGAGGATAGGTGTTAGCTCTTCTGTAAATGTTTGTTAGAATTCGCCTGTGAAGCCATCTTGTCCTGGGCTTTTGTTTGTTGGAAGATTTTTAATCACAGTTTCAATTTCAGTGCTTGCGATTAGTCTGTTTATATTTTCTATTTCTTTCTGTTTCAGTCTCAGAAGGTTGTGCTTTTCTCAGAATTTATCCATTTCTTCCAGGTTGTCCATTTTATTGGCATATAGCTGCTTGTAGTAATCTCTCATGATCCTTGTAATTTTCCATGTCAACTGTTACTTCTCCTTTTTTCATTTATAATTCTGTTGATTTGAATCTTCTCCCTTTTTTTTCTTGATGAGTCTAGCTAATGGTTTATCAATTTTGTTTATCTTCTCAACGAACCAGCTTTTAGTTTTATTGATCTTTGCTGTGGTTTCCTTCATTTCTTTTTCATTCATTTGTGATCTGATCTTTATGATTTATTTCCTTCTACTAACTTTGGGGGTTTTTTTGTTCTTCTTTCTCTAATTGCTTTAGGTGTAAGGTTAGGTTGTTTGAGATTTTTCTTGTTTTTTGAGGTAGAATTTTATTGCTATAAACTTCCTTCTTAGAACTGCTTTTGCTGCATCCCATATGTTTTGGGTCATTGTGTTTTAACTGTCATTTATTTCTAGGTATTTTTTTATTTCCTCTATGATTTCTTCAGTGATCTCTTGGTTATTTAGTAGTGTATTGTTTAGCCTCCATGTATTTGTATTTTTTACAGTTTTTTTTTCTGTAATTGATATCCCGCCTCATAGCATTTTTGTTGGAAAAGATACTTGCTACGATTTCAGTTTTCGTAAATTTACCAAGGTTTGATTTGTGATCCAAGATATGATCTATCTTGGAGAATGTTCCATGAGCACTTGAGAAGAAAATGTATTCTGTTGTGTTTGGATTTAATGTCCTATAAATATCAATTACGTCCATCTTTTTTAATGTGTCATTTAAAGCTTGTGTTTCCTTATTTATTTTCATTTTGGATTATCTGTCCATTGGTGAAAGTGGCATGTTAAAGTTCCCTACCATTATTGTGTTATTGTCGATTTCCCCTTTTATGGCTGTTAGCATTTGCTTTATGTATTGAGGTGCTCCTATGTTGGGTGTATAAATGTTTATAATGGTTATATCTTCCTTTTGGATTGATCCCTTGATCATTATGTAGTGTCCTTCTTTGTCTCTTGTAACAGTGTTTATTTTAAAGTCTATTTTGTCTGATATGAGAATTGCTACTCCAGCTTTCTTTTTATTTCCATTTGCATGGAATATCTTTTTCCATCCCCTCACTTTCAGTCTGTATGTGTCCCTAGGTCTGAAGTGGGTCTTTTGTAGACAACATAGTATACGGGTCTTCTTTTTGTATCCATTCAGCCAGTCTTTGCCTTTTTGTGGGAGCATTTAATCCATTCACATTTAAGGTAATTATCGATATGTATGTTCCTATTACCATTTTCTTAATTATTTTGGGTTTGTTTTTGTAGGTCTTTTCCTAGTCTTGTGTTTCCTGCCTAGAGAAGTTCCTTCAGCATTTGTTGTAAAGCTGGTTTGGTGGTGCTGAATTCTTCTAGCTTTTGATTGTCTGTAAAGGTTTAAATTTCTCCATCGAATCTGAAGGAGAACCTTGTTGAGTAGAGTAATCTTGGTTGTAGTGTTTTCACTTTAATCACTTTAAATATGTCCTGCCACTCCCTTCTGACTTGCAGAGTTTCTGCTGAAAAATCAGCTATTAACCTCATGGGGATTCCCTTGTATGTTATTTGTTGCATTTCCCTTGCTGCTTTTAATATTTTTTCTTTGTATTTAATTTTTGATTGTTTGATTAGTATGTGTGTTGGCCTATTTCTCCTTGGATTCATCCTTTATGGGACTCTCTGCACTTCCTGGACTTGATTGACTATGTTTTTTCCAATGTTAGGGAAGTTTTCAACTATAATCTCTTCAAATATTTTCTCAGACCCTTTCTTTTTCTATTCCTCTTCTGGGACCCCTACAATTCAAACGTTGGTCCATGTAATATTGTCCTAAGGTCTCTGAGACATTCTTCAATTCTTTTCTGTTTGTTTTTTTTTTTTTTTTCTTTTTCTGCTCTGTGGTAGTTATTTTCAGTCTTTTATCTTCCAGGTCACTTATTTGCTCTTCTACCTCAGTTATTCTGCTATTGATTCCTTCTAGAGAATTTTTAATTTCATTTATTGTGTTGTTCATCATTGTTTTTTTGCTCTTAATTCTTCTAGGTCCATGTTAAATATTTCTTGTATTTTCTGAATTGTATTTCCAAGGTTTTGGATCATCTTTACTATCATTACTCTGAATTCTTTTTCTGGTAGATTGCCTTTTTCCTCTTCATTTGTTTGTTCTGGTGGCTTTTTACCTTGCTCCTTCATCTACTGCATATTTCTCTGTCTTCTCATTTTGTTTAACTTACTGTGTTTGGGGTCTCCTTTTCATAGGCTGCAGGTTTGTAGTTCCCGTTGTTTTTGGTGTCTGCCCCCACTGGGTGAGGTTGTTTCAGTGACTTGTGTAGGCTTCTGGCAGAGGGGACTGGTGCCTGTGTTTTGGTGGGTGGGGCTGGATCTTTTCTTTCTGATGGGCAGGGCCAAGTCCAGTGGTGTGTTTTGGGGTGTCTGTGACCTTATTATGATTTTCGGCAACCTCTCTGCTATTTGGTGTGGTTGTGTTCCTGTCTTGCTAGTTGATTTGCATGGGGCATCCAGCACTTGAGCTTTCTGGCTGTTGGGTGGAGCTGGGTCTTAGCACTGAGATGGCAGTCTCCTGGAGAGGTCTCACCCATTGATGTTACGTGGGGTCGGGAGGTCTCTGGTGGTCCAATGTCGTGAACTCACCTCTCCCACCTCAGAGGCTCAGGCCTAACAGCAGGTTGGAGCACCAAGACCCTGTCACCCACACGGCTCAGAAGAAAACGGAGAAAAAAAGAAAGAAAAAAAATATTAAAAGAAAAAAATCGTGATAATAATTAAAAAAAGAAGAGAACAAGGAAACCAATAAACAAATCCACCAATGATAAACAAGCACTAAAAACTATACTAACATAAACAGAAAAATCAGAAACAAATCAGTTGTAGACATCAGACCCCAAGTTCACAGTTGCTCCCAAAGTCCACTGCCTCAAGTTTAGGATGATTCATTGTCTATTCAGGTATTCCACAGATGCAGTGTACATCAAATTGATTGTGAAGATTTAATCTGCTGCTCCTGAGGCTGCTAGGAGAGATTTCCCTTTCTCTTCTTTGTTTGCACAGCTCCTGGGGTTCAGCTTTGGTTTTGGCCCCACCTCTGCGTGTAGGTTGCCCTCAGGCTTCTGTTCCCACCCAGATAGGACAGGGTAAAAGCAGTGGCTGATTGGCGGGCTCTGTCTCACTCATGCCAGGGGATGGAGGGTACGGGTTATAATTGGAATGCAGGGCGAGCCTGCAGTGGCAGAGGCCAGTGTGACATTGCAACAGCCTGAGGAGCACTGTATGTTCTCCCAGGGAACTTGTCCCTGGATCACAGGACCCTGGCAGTGGTGGGCTGCACAGGCTCCCGGGGGGGCACGGGGTGTGTGTGGATAGTGACCTGCTTTGCACATAGGACTTGGTGGGTGCAGCAGCAGTGTTAGTGTTTCATGCCAGTCTCTGGGGTCTGAGCTGATAGCCACAGCTCACGCCTGTCTCTGGAGCTTGTTTAGACGGTGCTCTGCCTTCTGTGGGCAGAAATGGAACAAATCCCCTCTTCTCAAGCAACCCAAAACAATGGTGTCTTGCCTCTTCAGCAGGTCCAGACTTTTTCTTGGTCTCGCTCCTGGCTAGCTGTGGTACACTTGCCCCCTTCAGGCTGTGTTCACGCAGCCAACCCCAGTCCTCTCCCTGGGATCTGCCCTCCAAAGCCCGAGCCTCAGTTCCCAGCCCCCACCTGCCCTGGTGGGTGAGCAGACAAGCCTCTCGGCCTGGTGGGTGCTGGTCAGAACTGATCCTCTGTGTGGGAATATCTCTGCTTTGCCCTCTGCACCCCCGTTGCTGCTTTCTCCTCTGTGGCTCCGAAGCTTCCCCCCTACTCACCCGCCATCTCCACCAGTGAAGGGGCTTCCTGGTGTGTGGAAACTTTTCCTCCTTCACAGCTCCCTCCCAGAGGTGCAGGTCCCATCCCTATTCTTTTGTCTCTGTTTTTTCTGTTTTCTTTTGCCCTACCCAGGTACGTGGGGAGTTTCTTGCCTTTTGGGAAGTCTGAGGTCTTCTGCCAGCGTTCAGTAGGTGTTCTGTAGGAGTTATTCCACATATAGATGTATTTTAGATGTATTTGTGGGGAGGAAGGTGATCTGCACGTCTTACTCCTCTGCCATCTTGAAGGTCCTCCTACATCTTCTTTCCAATTGGGATGCATTTATTTTTCTTGTCTAATTGTCCTAACAAGAACCTCAAATATAGTATTAAATAGAAGTGGTAAGGGAGGACACGTTTTCCTTCTTCCTGATGTTGGGGGAAAGTATTCAGTCTTCCATCATTAATTATGGTATAAACTATGTGGTTTTCATAGATACTCATTTTTAGGTTGAGGACATAACCTTGTACTTCAAGTTTGTTGAATCTTTTTTATCCCTACAGTGTGTTAGGCTTTGTCAAATATCTTTTATGCCTCTATTTATATGATCCTATGGTTTTGCCCTTTATTCTACTAATGAGTATTACAGCAATTGACTTTTGGATGTTAAAGAAACCTTGTATTCTTGGATAAATCACACTTGGTCATGGTGTATAATCCTTGGTATGTATTGCTGGATTCCATGTTCTAGTATTTTATTGAGGATTTTTGCATATATATTCATAATGGATTTTGATTTGTTGTTATTCTTTTTTGTGATACCTTTTTCTAGTTTTGGTATCAGGGTAGTATTGGTCTGAGTGTTCCAACCTCTTCTATTTTTTTAGACGATTCTGTGAAGAAGTGGTTTTAATTTTTCTTAATGCATTTAATAGAATTTATTAGTGAACACTTTGGGCTTTTCATTGTGGTTAGTGTTTTGTTTTGCTTTTATTTTTGTTTTTTTTAAATTAGCAACTCAATGTATTTTTATAAATCTCTACAGATTTTCTTTCTTTCTGAGTCACTTTGGTTGTTTGTGTCTTCCCAGGAATTCGTTCATTTAATCTAGATAATCTAATTTTTGGCATAAAGTTGTTAATTAATTCCCTTATAATCATTTTTATTTCAGTAAGGAAATAGTGATGCCTCCTGTCTTATTCCTGATTTTAATGATTTGAGTCATATATCTTTCTTTCTTGGTCAGTCTAACTAAAGCCTTTGTCAATTTTGTTGGTCTTTTCAAAGAACCAACCTTTGGTTCTGCTATTTTTTTCAATTATTTTGCTATTCTCTATTTCATTTTTTTCTCAAATCCTTGTTATTTCCTTCCTTATGCTTGCTCTGAGTTTACTTTGATATTTTTTTTAGTTTTGTAAGGTGGAAGTTTAGGTTATTGATTTGACATCTTTGCTTTTTAAAAAAATATAGGTGTTTGCAGGTGTAAATTTCTCTCTGAACACTACTTTTATTTCTTGTCATAACATTTATATTGCATTTGTATTTCCATTCCTCTCAAAGTATTATCTAATTTCTCCTGGAATTTTTTCTTTGATAATAAAGAGTAAACATTAAATGGTTATCTATGAGTATGTTGTGTAATTTCTACAAATTTATGAATTTCCCAAACATCATTCAGTACTGAGTTCTAAATTTATTCTATTTTTTGTAAAATAGAATACAACACAAAATAGAATATGTACAAAGTACATATTCAGTAATTTTGTATGATTTCAATAATTTTAAGTTTCTTGATGCTTGTTTTCTTTCTGTCTTATTTCAGTCAACTATGCCTTTGTGAAATTCATCTCTGTAGTTTATTTATTTATTCATTTATTTTTGCTTTTAATACTCCATAGTATGAATATACCATAATTAATTACCTATTAAATTGTTGGGTAATGTGGATAAACTGTTTAGGTTATTTGCATTATTTTTCACATTTTTATATGTACATTTTGGTGCACACATGTATGCATTTTTGTTGTGTATATAGCTTGGAATAGAATTATTGGGTCGTGTATTTGTGTATTCAAGTTTAGCAGATGCTACCAACTGCTTTGTTTCCTAGCAGTTGTGCCAATTTGTTTTCCACAGAAGAATATGAGAGTTTTACTTGCTTCACATTTTTACCAGCATTGTACTCTCACTATTTTTAATTTTAGATATTTTGTGGGTGTATCTCAAATATGGCTTTAATTTGCAATTCTCTGGTAGTTGAAGAGGTCGAGCACCTTTTCATATATCCATTGGACATTAGGATATCCTCTTTGGTTAAGTGTCTATTCAAGGGACTTGGGGCAATGCTTTTATTATGTCATCTGTAATTTTTTAGGAGTTTATGTATAGTCTAAGTATGCATATTTTGTCATGTGTATGGATGTATTCCAGATATCTTGTAGATTAAGGAATTCTCATATTTTTAGTTTGCTGTTTTTATCTGAAGTGAAGAATTTTAACAAACTGCTTTTTTGCATATATTGAGATGATTATATAAATTTTACCATTCATTTTTTAGCTCACATGTTTATTTTCTAGTGTAAAACCAATCTTGCATTCTTGAAATTAACTTGATCCATATGTATAATAGTTTAAAATTTTACTAGATTTGATTTTCTTTTATTTTTTTAGTATTTTGAAATCAATTTCACAAGAGAAATTGGCCTGTAATTCTCTTTCTTATAATATGTTTTCCAGGTTTAGTTTCAGTCATGCTACTTGCATAGAATGACTTAGAGGGTGTTTTTTATTTTTTGGGAGAGTTTGTTTAAAATTGGCACATTCCTTTGCACATATTTAGAAAATTGACCAGTGAAACAATCTAGGCCTAATGTTTGCTTTGTGGATCAGTTTTTATTTATGAATTCAGTTTATTAATAGCTATAAGATATTCAGATTATTTTTCAGTCAGTTTCGGTGTTTTCAAATTTATTGGCATATTATTGGTCATAATTACCTATTATTATCTTTTTAATGTTTCCAGATGTGATGACATTTGCTTTTTTATTCTTGATATTGGTTATTTGTGATTTCTCTCTCTTTTTCCCTTGATAAATATTTCTTTATCTTTCCAAATGACCACATTTTGACTTAAAATTTTTTTTTTCTTATGTTGATGTAACTTCTACTTCATTAACTTCAAATCTTATTTTTGTTCGTTTTTTTTCTTGTACATTCTGTGGGTTTAATTTCCTCTTCTTTTCCTGACTTCTTGAAATCAATATCAAGATAATTGAATATTTTTAGCTTTGTTTTTTGCTAACATATACACTTAAGGTTACAAATTTCCCTCTAAGCCGATCCACAGTTTCATACCAAAAATTTGATACACAGTATTTTTATGTTTTTATTTTCGTGCATTGTTTTTGTATTATTTATTTATTTATTATTACTTTTGGCTGCGTCGGGTCTTAGTTGTGGCGTGTGGGATCTTTTGTTGCAGTGCGCGGGCTCTTCGTTGAGGTGTGCAGTATTTTTAATTCAGTTTAAAATATTTTGTAATTTCCACTGTGATTTATAGTTAGTTTCACGTTTTATTTGGCAGTGTGTTGCTTGATTTCTAAATGTTTACTGATTTTTTAAACTAGGTTAAAAAATTAAGTTTGACTTTATTATCATTATGTTCTAAGTATGTATATATCATATCAAATACTTTGATATTTATTGAAACTCGTTTTATGGCCCAGCATATATTAAATTTTTGTATATATTCTATATGCATTTGAAAAGTATGTTCTTAGTTATTAAAAACAGAATTATTGATTTAAATAAGGTCACATTTGTTATTCCTTTTGTTCAAATCTTACATGTCTCTACTAATTCTGAGTCTTTTTGTCTTAACAGTTACAAAGATTGAGGTTTAAAAATTTTCAACTATGATTTTGGATTGGTCTGCTTCTCCTTCTTGTTCTTTCTGCTTTTCCTTCATATATTTTGAGGCCATTTATTAACTGCAAAATGTTTAAGACTCTTACATATTTCTGTTGGATTGATCCTTTATCATTATTAAATAAAAATCCCCCTTCCTCTCTAGTAATACTTGTTGATTGCTGAGAGAAAACATTTGCATATTATGTATATGATAAACATATCAGAATATATTCAGAACAAATAAAGAACTTTCAAAACCCCAAAATATACAAACTAAGTAAAAAGGACAAGAAATTCGAATATGCAGTTGACCCTTGAACAACAAGGGTTTGAACTTCACGGGTCCACTTATACAAGGATTTTTTTTTTTCACTAAATACCACAGTACTACACTATCCACAACTGCTTGAATCTGCAGGTGCAGAACTGAGGATATGGAGGGCTGACTGCAAAGTTATATTCGGATTTTTGACTGTACAGGGGATAGGTGCCCCTAACCCCCACATTGTTCAAGGATCAACTAGACAGTCCCTTCTTTATTTTATTGTGGTAAGTGTATGTAACATGGAATTTACCATTTTAATATTTTTGAGTGTAAAATTCAGTAGCACTAAGTACTTTCACATTATTGTGTGACCATCACCACTATCTGTCTCCAAAATTTTTCCAACACAAATGGAAGTCTGTACCCATTAAAGCAATATCCCTTTTCTTTTTAAAGGATGCCGTGATAAACGTTTACTTTTGTTTAAGTCGAGGACTTTATAGCTGTGGCTACAGACATTTTTGATCAAACCTGGTTTGTGATTAGATCAGTTTAAAAATAATTTCCATATCTTCACAGTTGACTGAAATAGTTCTTAATCACTCTTTCTAAATATGTGCAAACATAAAACAATGGATAGACTAACTTGGTTATAACTACAAAGCCAAAACAATTTATAAATTAAAAATAACTATAAAACAAATATAGTTCAAATCAAACCATTCGCTTAAACATAACACGTTTAATTCAAATAATTACTTACATGTTTAATATGACACTGACTACTGTGACACAGATAATTTTGAGGATGATAATCCCAGACACTTGGCTTTGCTTAGAGCAATATTTCTCAACCTTAGCTGCATACCAAGCTAAAGCAGGGAGCTTTCAAAAATACTAATGACTGAACCTCACCTGCAGAGATTCTGTGTAATTGCGCTGGGATGTGGCCTGAGTATTGCAATGTCTTAAACCCTCACAAGTGAACCTAATATCAGTCAAGGTTAGGAGCTGTGGGCTTATATGAATACGTTGTTTATATGTTGACTATTATTTTCTCATTAGACTTTAATTAATATTGAATTACTTGGAGCTAACAGTGGAGTAAACCAGATATAATACAGAACCAAAAATTTAATGACAGTACTGGTCAAAGAAATAATACAAAATGTGCTTATATTATTATTTTTTTAATTTGTCATCAAAAGGAGAACAAGACTCAAACTTTTTGAAGAGAAATTATTTATCTGCAAAAATATGCCTGAAAAAAATAAAGGTCTGCAAATTCTTATTTGAATAGTGTTCCATGATTACCTAGCCTTGTGTAAGCATGAAAAAAACCCAAAAAACAAAAACCTAGCTCATTGGTTCTTAGTCATGGCCACATACATTACAATTATCTGGTAAGTTTTATTTTGCTTTATTATTATTTTTTGGTGAGGTGTAATTGACATTGTTTTGTTTTTTAAAACACATCCCATGTCCCACCTGAGAAGAATTCAATCCCTGGAAATAAGAGTAAAATAACAATACCTTTATAAGGTTTCCAGGTAATTCTTGTGTGCAGGCAGTTGTGAGAATCATTGGAACAGACTATTATTTGCAAAATATATAAAGCAAGTTGGACACTTTAAGAAAAATGTAAATGTTTTTTCCTTTATATAATTTAAAAAAGCATATTTGTAGGTAAATTTTACATAAAATGTAATTTTTATAATCATAAGGAAATATAAATGCACCTCCATATTTATTCTCATTTATTTTACAATAATTAAAAAAAACCCTAGAAGTTGGTAACTATGTTTCACGTATCATTTACTGTATTCTTAAACCATTAGCATGGGACAAAGTTGACTTGAACTCATTAGAAGATTCTTTTTTTTTTAGGAGACAGAATGGCAGAAAGATTGACAAATCATAAAAGAAAAGAAGATTTCTGTAAAGTTAAAATGTGCTGCAATGAGGTGGAAAGAAAATAACAATGTGCATTGTAAGGTTTTGAATAAAGTGATCTGCAAATTACCTAGAAAGTTCAGAAAAAAATACTAAGATAATTTTAGTGACATTTCATTCAGTAGCCATGTCCTGAAGTATTCTTAGTAACACTTCACATATACCATAGATATATGACTGGAAGAAGATAACGTCAAAACATTTGTAAATATGTGATGAATTCTGCTTTAATTTTTATGAAGGCTTTCAGTGAAATCACATTGAAAAATTCACCTAGTCTTGTTTGAAGTCTAAGACCTCTGGCATTGTATCTGAAATTTTTTTGTACAAGGGAATTTTTTTTTTCTTTTGCAGGAAACATCATATATCTCTAATATTGAAGGGTGCTTTCATTCACTGACTCTCATTTATTACCTAAATGAGAGTAATGTGTCAGGCACTGTGCTAGGAGTTGGGGAGTTACAAAAGTGGGAAAATTTATTAATCTTTATTGTGTGTTTTTGAGCAATGAACAAATCAGTCAGCAATTACAATTTAATGTGTGTGCTATAAATTATATTATTACTATTAATAATAATAGTACCTAATTGCAAAGAGCATTTGCTATATGCCAGACTGTGTTCTAAGTATTTTGCATGTATTAACTCAGCCAACAGTAGAACTTAGGCTGCTCCTGATATGCAATGAGTAGGTAGCTATCTGATTCCTGTGACATCAAAGAAAGCTTCCTGGAGATGGTGGTGACTGAGCTGAGTCGTAAAGCAGAAATTAGACCCAATCAAGCAAAGAATCACTGGACAGGTAGTCTAAATAGAATAGCATTTGTAAATGTATGGATGCATAAGACAGCCTGACTTGTTTACTGAACAACAAAAAATTTAGCATATTGGAACATTGGGTATGTGGAAGAGTGATGGGAGGAAAGGATGGAAAAAATTCAAATATCAGATCACGAGGAACTTATATATCATGCTGATGAGGTTGGAGTCTCCAGAAAGTGAAGGAAAGATATTTAATAATTTTAAGCATGTTGTTAACATAATCAGAATTTAGTACTTCAGAATGACAACTATGGTGGGCATTCTACTTAATATGGAGAGTGAACTAGTAGGGAAAAGTTGGAGTCAAAGAATTAAGAGACTCTTGCAGTAGTCAAGGCAAAAGATGATAGCCCGGGCTTCCAGCAGCGCGGAATGGGTGGAGACAGTTGACAGAGCTGATAGATATAAGTAGGTAAAATAGGTAGGAGATTGTAATCAATTTTGTGATGAGGGAGTATGATAGTTAATTTTTTTAAAATAAATTTATTTATTTATTTATTTTTGGCTGCATTGGGTCTTCGTTGCTGTGCCTGGGCTTTCTCTAGTTGTGGTGAGCAGGGGCTACCTCTTCATTGCGGTGCTCAGCTTTCTTATTGCGGTGGCTTCTCTTGTTGCGGAGCATGGGCTCTAGGTGCGTGGGCTTCAGCAGTTGTGGCACGTGGACTCAGTAGTTGTGGCTCGCAGGTTCTAGAGCATAGGCTCAATAGTTGTGGCACACGGGCTTAGCTGCTCCGCGGCATGTGGGATCTTCCCAGACCAGGGCTCGAATCCGTGTCCCCTGCATTGTCAGGCAAACTCTTAACCACTGCACCACCAGGGAAATCCTGATGGTTAATCTTATGTGTCAACTTGGCTAGGCCTTGGGATCCACATATTTGGTCAAATATTATTCTAGATGTTTCCCTGAAGGCATTTTTTAGATGAGGTTAACATTTAAATCAATAGACCTTGAGGAAAGCAGAGTATCCTCCATAATGTGGGCAAGCTTCATTCAATCAGCTGAAGGCCTTAATAGAAAAAAGAGACTGATCTCCCCAGAAGAAGAGAGAATTCTGCCAACGGACTGCTTTTGGACTTGAATTGCAACTCTTCCCTGGGTCTCCAGCCTGCTGGCCTACCCTGCAGAGTTTGAATTTGCCAAGATTCCACAATCATGTGAGCCACTTCCTTAAAATAAATCTCTGTCTGTATTATACATCTGGTTGCTTCTGTTTCTCTGGAGTACCCTGATTAGTACAGAGGGAAGATAAAAAAGGAAGTCTAGGATTATTCTTGCAGTGGATGGTTGGTGGAGCCATTCCCAGACATTGGAAACACAGGAGAGAGGACTTAGCAGGATATAAAGAATTTAGTTCAGACATATTTAATATGAAGTGTCTGGGGGCACATACACATGGAGAGGATCAGTAGATGCTTTTATGAGACTGAAAGTCAGGCAAGAAATCTGGTCTAGATATTTCACTCTAGGGGAGGGGGTTTCAGCAGTTGAAGAAAACTCATTCAGGAAAATAATAACAGCAACATAGAGACATAAAGCAAGAATAGGCACCTGAGGTAAGAGGACAAGGAGACTGACAAGAATCTTTTAGAGCTGAAAATAAAAAACTAGGACAGAGTGGTATCACAGAAGTCAAGAGAAGAGAGAATTTTAAGAAAGGATGAGTCAAGTGCTGTGAGCCTTAGGAGGAAATCAGTGATCTTAGAAAGAGGAGTTTTCTAGAGCTATAAACTAAGATTATAAAAAGTCAAATAGCACTTACTACAGTATTTTTCAAAGCAAATCATACTTTTAGCCATCACACAACCATATTTGTAATGAAATTCAGAGAGAAAATTGCACTGGCATCCATATATTTATTTGATCTACAGAGTAACTCTGAGGCTGAGAGAGTTCAGGAAACTTGCCAGCTTTCCCCTGGGCAAGCGACAGATTCAGAATTTGAGCTTGGATGTCCAGTGCTCCATAAGGGGCTCATAATGATACACTGAGTCCCACAGCTATAAAAGCAAGACAAGAACCCACATATAGCAACAACTGAAAAAGGGGAGAGGAAGAAACAGAGGGAAACAGGGAGAAAATCCTAGATAAAAACTTGTACTTGCTCGTAAGGGAAGAAAAAATATGGAGGGTATTAAATTGGAGGAGAAAGAGGTTTATAGTTGACACCAACTGAAGAACAGGATGGAAGGATTCCATAACAGTCAGTATTAGAGAAAGTGTTCAAATATTTTTCAAAATTTAACAACATAGAAAATATACCAATCAACTGTTCTTTTAAAATATTATATAAATCACTTATTTCTTTGATTGAATGAATGCTTTTTCTTACTAATATTCAGAACATATAGTGATAAATCAAAAGGAAGATCTTAGTGTACAAATTTTGATATAAATGTACAAAACAATTGATGCCTAACATAACTTCTATTTTTTTAACAAAAAGTTAGTGTTTGTTTGCTACCTATAGTGGAAAGAAGGTATATTTGCAGTATTTGAAGTATCACTTCAGAATTAGCAACTTACTTTAATGCTTACTTGTAATACTCTCTAATTTGAAAAGTCATCACATACATTTTTTTGAAAAGCTGGATCAACGAGAATTTCAGGAAAATACACCAACAATCGTCCCAACCTCCAACACACACAGTTTATGATCATCTTGTTGTCTTTATTTTCTTTTGTTCCTAGAAGTAGAAATAGATTTTGACTTTCAAATAAATGATTTTATCTTGGCTGGCTGATAAAATTTATTGTCTCATTCACATAAAATGATTACTACCTAAAGTTTCACTTCATAAATACTATTGTTTAGTTTTAAGAATAATTTTGGGAAAGCATAGACTACCTTGTTGGAAGTATGTTATTCATTATTCCTTTAAGAAATTTTTAGAATATACACAGGGTGAAGACACAGATCTTATGGTCTGCATTTTCCCACTCTCTCCTCTGTGTCATATACCCTCAGAATTGTTTGTATGTAGCAACATATTAATGCCTGTTCACCAATCCCAGTCCATTTTGTCAACATAATCACCTAGTGGTTGTATGCATCATTTCATTATACTCTTAGAAAATTAGCATAAGTTTTCCATTTTAAAAACATGTTATTAACCTACATCTTAATATTAACCTACTTATATTTAAATATAATTGAATGAATTTGTGAATCTTCTTGCTACTCAGGTTGTTTTTAATTATTTATAATTTTTTTATTTCACTTTACTATATAAATGATATATTATAGGTATGTTTAAGCCTAACTTCCATTAGTAATGTTAATTTTACATTTATTGCAACATTCTTAGACCTTTCCACATTGATTGAATGGTTTGTTAAGGTAATCCAGAAAGGAGGGAGAGAAAACATGAATGTATAAACTTTTAAATTACTATTTTTATTACCTGGGTGTTGTTCTATAAAGTTAAGTATTTTAGCCAAAATCCAAAATGTTTCTTCACACAAATTGCCATAAATTCAGTCTAATACTTTAGTTCCTTTAAGTAAGCAAGCTATTTATTTCCTTTTATGAAAGTCATTTAAATCAAGTGTGTTTGCATGTGTGAGTGTAGTTTAAATTATAAGTTATATAGATTTTGTTAGAGTGGGATCATACGATTAAGAACGTATTTGCAAACGTAAACTTTCCTCAACATATACCTGTATTTAGCACAAGTGGCTTAAATTTGACAAAACTAAACTCTGAATATTCATTTTTATAATATACTTCAATCTATGCATCACATTTACTGATAAACAAAAATGCAAGTTTTCCATGTCATGGGGGCGGATCATTAATTGCAAACAACAGGATGGAAAAATGAGTGGAAGTAATTTATTTTACAGATAATTGTGAAGTAATTTTTTTCTACTGCACTTTCTTTCCTTTAAAATTGCTTATAATGCAGTAGATTTAGTAATTTATTACTTAATATTGATAACAACCAACATATTCAATATAAACACTTCAGAAAATCGTCCTTATGGAGGAAACAGACTGCATTTTATTTCCAAAGAGCTTTCTCTGTGCCAACAATAAAGACAGCAGGCTTCGCACACCGTTTCCTAACACAAAAATTATAATGTAAAATTTCTTCTTTCAGGCCTGTGCAGAAAACATGAAGCTTTTCTTTTAAAATAAGATTCCTATGCCTAGTCTTTAGTTCTCAAGTCACAGATGTTTTGTGACAAAGTTTTTCAAATGCTTTTAGTTTTCAAACTTCTATCACTTTCCTCTTAGTATCTAAAGTTCATGCTACCTGGATTTTTTTCTCACAGAAATCCCATCACCTGAATATCCTCTTAGCTTTGAATACATTTCATAACCCTTGTTATAGTAAATCCAAATGTACTTTGCTTAATTTATCTATCCCTAAAAGTCTTCAAGAGTTCAGTTCTCATTATTCTTTGTCGCAGACTCATATTTTAAGCAAATTGCCTGTTATTCAGATCTTGAGAATGCTCTTGGATTGATGCTTTAACTTTGTTCTTAGAGGGAAAGGAATATTTCTTATTTTCTAAATTTCCTGATTTCAATTAAGGTATTTTTTGAGGTGGGGCATTGTTTGTAATGATCACTCCTCTCCATATGCTTCAGGGTTTCACAGAAAAACCATAGCGACTAGGGGACTCCAATGTACACGTTGCCACATGGCCAATGGTTTACATATTTTATAAGATTATTTTAGAGGTCATATTAATTTATTGAGCTTTACTAAATTTTGTAAACATAATTTGACAAATGAAATTTGTTTAGAAAATCTTTATGTTAAATAATCTTTCATGGGTTTTTTTAATTTGTGGTTTTAAATTTAGGGAAATAAAATTTAATAAAACCACACCAGAAGGAACAAATTTAATGTTATTATAATGCCTCTAGAGGGCAGTATTAAATTATTTGAGACTATACCTTAGAATTTTCTCAGGCAAGTCACTCAACATTTGAAGAGGAGACAGTGCAAATGGGAGAAGGTAGTATTCTTCGTGTAATCGTATTCATGGATGCAAATAGCTGTGAAATTCAGGTCCTCACACTTGAATCAACAAGTGTTGCAGGGAGGGGATTTTTTAAATTGAGCTCTTATCTGCTCTCCAGAGAAGAGTTTCCTTTCTCCTATTAGGGTCTATGGACTGTTATTGGCACACTCAAAATATGTGAAGCTTCGAATGTGAAAAGAAGGGCACTTGTTTTCCAGTAGGCATTCTTTCCATGCAAGCCACTAAAAGAACCACAGTTTTGGTCAGATCACTTTTTTTTCACATATGTGGTTTGAATTATGGATTTAAGAAAAAACAAAGGATTTAAATGAATTAATAATTACTTTAATAATCTTTTCAAAATTGTATCAACGCAAGTATAATTTTTATTCTCTGAGGATTCTTTCTCTCTCTTTATATCTATCTAATTATAGATATTTATATCTAGATGTCTCATACAACCCATGGCATGTACATATATATGTGTGTATATATATATATATATATAGAGAGAGAGAGAGAGAGAGAGAGAGAGAGAGAGGGAGAGAGAGTTCTAGATATATATATTTATAATACTTCAAGTTATTTCTTAGTATGCCTATGAATGAAAAAAACAAGTAACTATAAGGGGGAATGAAACCCTCCCTAGCTGCTGTCACTTAACTTCACCCTTTTTCACACAGAAACTGTGCTCCATCCCTGAAGCACAGGACATATCCCTGAGACCAGGGTGAATTATTTGGCCTGCTCAAGTAGAGAACTATAATTTACAGTTTTTCATTTCAGTTCTTTTCTTTGTAGATGTATCTTTCTGAAGTTATAAAGTCAATTTGATTTTTCCTGAATAATCATGTCACACCCTGAGGTGATGAAAGAAGATTCGAGGCCCCAGCTGCTTTCTTGTATTCAAAACTGGTTGAAAGCGTGAAGGTTTATTCCTCTTGTTGTTGATATAAAAGGTAGGATCAGCATGACTGCTTTACTCGTTCTTTTGGCATTCTCTTTGGGAGTGTAGAATATATTTTCTTTTGTAGAATATGCTTCCAAACCGAATACAGAATCTGAGGGATGGTTTTGCATTTCTTCCAATATTTTTTGTGAAGGAAATATTAAACATGCCCTTTAAATTTGTAGAAGCCATGCTTAATTTAAAGTTAAGTACATGAGGAAATGTAGATTTTGGTAAAAAAAGAAAACCTTATTTAAGATAATTTATATATAGCTCATATTTCTTAGTAATCTGTGTTTGTACAGTATTGTGAATGTTTCATGAAACCTTACAGTGTCTGAGAGGTACAAAGTATTATTCCTACCTTAAAAATGGGAACACTGAATTTTAGAGTCAAAAGCGACTTCTGTAAGGTTACATGTAGATCAACATTGGCATAGGCAAGGAAAAAAGTTTTCTGATTCCCGTCTAAAATTTCTTATTAAAAGAAATCCTTTCTCTATCAGAAAAGAGACATCCTCTGAAAGTAAAGAGGAAACAAAGTCCATTTGCTTCCAGCTTTCTCTAAACAACAGGAGCCTTCTCAGAAGGGCTGTCTCTAGGACCACACACTCCTTGTTGGCCATTGGTGCTGATGCACTGAGCTACAGATGTTCCTCCTCCTAAGTCCAAAACAATGGTGAACTGATGGTTTTGCCTCAGAATAGTCTGTGCATCCACTGTAAACACATGGGACTGATCAATAAATAAATTTATGGCTTTTCTTATATTTAATTTATGTCATTTTTAATACACATAAGTATTGCAGTGAAGTCCCTGATTGGGCACATATAATTAAAATCTCCCACCAGCTCCCATGGCAAATAAGATACCATAATTGTTATTGGTTCAAACCAGGACATTCACACCTGGTGGAAATGACCCTGGCCACATAAGTGATTCTGCTCATCACACCCCCATGCACACTCTAGTTCGTGAAACTCTTAAAGGTGGGTTGGCTTGTGGACCACCCTGAATTCCAGCAATAACTTCATTTTTTTGTGTTGGCAGGCCAAAATCATTGTTCCCAACTACTGAACAATCTCCTAACATGTTTCCCAACTTCCAGGGTAGCTCTTTCTACTCTCATACATCCCACCTTCTGCCATTGCAGCTCATCAAATTGTGTCCAAACTAAGCATTCAAAGCCCTCTATAAACTTGCCCAATTTTACTTACTTAATCAAGCAGATTTCTTCTCTCAGTGTCTACACTCAATACAGATGGGTCTTGCATATGCCCCAAACTTTCAACACTCTTTATTCAATCCAACTCACACTTTGGAGTTCCAGTTCCCAATGTATCCAATGGCTTCTGGGGTATCAGTACTTAGATGCTCCATAAATGAGAAAAACTTACCTTATCCAGAGTGCAGTTCATCATCTCCACACACAAACATGTTTTCTTTCTGTGATGCCAACCCCAGTGAAGCTTCCATTGACCATCCGTAGATTGCTCAAACTTGAAACTGTCACTTCCCTCATCCACTACTTCTGGATAGTTCTGAAGTCCTAAGTATTTCTTGAATCCATACACTCTTCTTCTCTTCCTGAGTCTAGATCACCATCATCTCTTGCTTAGATTACTACAGCATTTCTCATGATGTAAGCAAAGTGGTTAAAGCTATCATTTCTTTACTTAAAAATTTTAAGTGACTCTCTTTAGCTTTCAGGATAAAGTCCATATCTTTAACATGGCTTATAAGGCACTGTTTTATCTTGACTTTGCTTATTGATCCAACCACAAATCTGGGCTCTGGCAAGATTGACACCAATGATGAAAAATTATATTATTCATTTAGTAATATTTTATAGGAAAATAATTTCCACCATGATTTTTAAGTATGAGGGAAATTAATGCCTCTGAATGTGGTGGTCAAGAATTCTCAGTTTGTCAAACACACTTGTCTTATCTTGTATTTCCACACATTAGTTCAGAATCTTATCTCCGTGTAGATCACTTACCTTGAGTACACGCTCACTCCCAGATTCCTTGCTCGGTAACTCTTACTCAGACAGTAGGTTTTAGCTTAGATATCAATTCTTATAGAATATTTACCTTATAAGCTAGGCATCTGGGGTCCTACCTATGTGCATTCATAGCACCCTGCATTTGCTTCATCACATGAGGATATCATGATTTCCTGTTTTCCTAACAGTACTCCACTAGACTCTAAGCTCCATGAGGGCAAGGGCTCTGTCTCTCCTTTTCACATTTGTGCCCTCAGTTCTGGGCATAGTGCTTGTAACCATTAGATACTCAGTAAACATTAGGTAAATGAATGAATGTAACAAGTATAGCTTATGGTTCTAAGCATTACATCATATTGTTCCTGTATTGAGAAAGCTCACATTTCTGTTCATATTTTTTGTATTCATGTGTAATAAATATTCAGTAAATATCTGTTCATTAATTATATTCTTCCTAAAACCTTGTTAGAATTATTCATCTTTGCTTCTAAATTTAAAAGTCAGGTATTTTATACATTTCAGTTATCATTAAAGAATTGCTTAGAAACAAAATTATTAAACCATACAATTTTAAGAGCAGAAATTTATTTATTATAAATGGATTTATTGTAATTTTTTTCTTCTTTCTTTTCCTTTATTATGAGAGCATAAAATGTGAGATTTGGAAAAGACCTTGTAGATGATCTAGCTCAACTCCTGTTATAGACTTAGATTCCATGGCCCAGAAATGAATGAAAGGTCTAGTAGACTTTCACCAATCTATATAACATACCTTTCAAAATAGTCCTATATATGTTAGTCTGAATTCTTTGCAAAATATACAGGCTTGACTACTCTTTTGAATAGTCATCATACTCTTTTGAATTATCCTTTGGATCAAATACAAAACATTGTCTGAGAAACATCTATATCTAATCTATTTATCATTTGGATTTCACTTTCTTTAGCATTCTTTCTTTCCATTACTCTGCTACCATCCCCTATACTGTAATGCATTATCTAGCAAAGTCTCTTACCTTTTTCCCACATGCAGGCATGTGTCTCCTACTGTACTGTCTAGTATCTATGAGATACAAGAGGCAGAATATTGTAGTTCTTAAGAGCATGGGCCCTGGAGTCACTGCCTGGAATAGAAACCCTGCCTTCCCACTTGCTGGCCATGGGAATTTGGGGAATCTAAATTAATCTCTCAAGACCCTTGTTTCCTTACATGCAAAACTAGGGAAAAGTGATATTGACCATTTAGGATGGTTGTAAGGATTAACTATTTAATATATGTAAAGTTCAAGGTATATCATAAACAATTAGTCGGTTTATATGTTACTTATAATGACTGGTACATATTCAATTTACCAAAGGACATTCTTACAATGTCTGAAGAAAGTTGTGCGCGATTGTTTCAGAGCTATCTATGTTCTGATATGCTGTGCTGTATTCTAATAAATCTGCACTTCTTTATACATGTTTGCCATTTATGAACTCTATGCAATTTCTTAAGACATTTTTAAATAAAATGCTTCCATTTTTATATTGTTCAATATATTTCCAGAATCCTGAAAGACAAGCTGCCTTTCGAATTACAAAAAACAAAGTCAATAGTAAAAATGCTGTGTATCTTTTTCCCTTTAAAAGTTTAATGACTTTCATGATAAAGTAGTAAATTGAATTCTAGACAAAAACCATATAGACAACATATAGTAATTGATAGAAGATGGAATAAATCTAATTTTTACCCATTTTCTTAACAAGATGTTTGATTTCACAATTGGTTCAAGTGTGCAGCTTCTTCTTAAAGGTTACCTCAGGTATCCCACAGATTAGGATGGGATAACTAAGAGTAGTTGATATAGAATGACTAGTTGAGCAAAAAAGAACTGTCATAAGGTCAAAGTGAAAATAAAGAATAAGGCTAGCTTTTGTGAGATTAAAATACAAAATAATGATAAAGTCAGTAATAATGTTTTATAGTTTCCAAAGTATTTCACTTACACACTATTACTGTTGATATGTTACAGGGAAGCATTTCCTAATCACTCAATTTCTACCTGGGTTTGTGCCCTTTTGAACTACTGAAAGGACATATTTATTTATTTTCTGATATTTTTGTTTACTTCTTGTTATTTCAAATGCACACTTATGCATGCATTTTAAAGTAATTTTCTATTCTGAATAACTCAGCCAGAAATTCTTTTCATCTGTTTAATTTCCATATGGAAATTTTATATTTCTTGTGCTGTGACTCTTGGGCGCATGAGGAAGTGTTGGTGAGCGGTCTGTAGCTAGGAGCTGCTAAGAAGCCGCTTAATCCCCTGCTGGGTCAGTTGGGTGAGTTCAGAGGTGGGGTGGTGGGACACGGAAAAGGGATAGGACAAAGAAGAGCTACATTTCTTGCTCACTTTTTCCTCCAATTGGCAACTCAATCCTTTTGTGTTAACAAGCTCTTCTGGGAATATAAATCAGGAAGGCCAGAACTACAGATCATTTGTTTTTGTATCCTTTGTCTAAATCATATTGACAGCTAGCAGGAATTATGTTACTGTGTGAGAGGAAGGTGAAAAGATCTGGAATGTAAAAGCAGCAGGGAAAAGGAGGAAAGGAAAGGCTGAAGAGTTGCCAGGGTTGCTTAGGCATCATTTCCTTATAGACTCCTTGCTAACTCCTCCTTCTTCACTTGCTTTTACTGTTGGTAGCACAGGGTTTCCTGTATTATTGGGATTTCTAGAAGATACCTCTAGTAAATGTGGAGATTCTCCTTTATTCCTTTTACATCAGCCTTTTACTGGGATGCCTTTCGGGGAAAGGGTGCTACTTAAAGTGGTCAGAAGTGGATAACATCTGTTTCCCAACTATCTTTTCCTTCAGACCAAACTCAGATTGACCCTGATAGGCATAGGTGGCAGAGTGTCAAAAATAGGAGGTCAACATTTGTCTCATCACCTAATTCATCCTCTTGTACCAAAAAGGGAAGTAAGGGTCAGAGAGTTAGGCCTTCACGTTGCAGTACCTCCCTTCCAGATTTTCATCAGTGCTTCTCAAATCCCCATGCCCCTGTACCGTACCTCTACACACTCACATGCACACACACACATGTGTATATCTCCTCTAAGACCCTCTCTAACCTCTGATTTTTGGTTTTACCAATACCTCCTTGCATCAAAAATATGCCTGTGTATCTTGTGATATCCACTGTCATAGGCTTCAGTCACAGGCTTTTCTCCTCTTTTTTATGAACTCTTACTGTGTCAAGAGTAAGATACAGACTGAAGAGTCTAGCAGCAGCCCTGGTAAATTTCTACAAAAATTACTTAAAAGTAAGGACACTTACCATAGTAGTCGACATAGTCTGGTCTCATGAAGAAGGCACATTCCTTGCATTAATGTGACTTTGATCCTATTCCTTGAAAATAACAACTCAACATTATTTTATTATGGGGTATTTTACTAAATTTCTAAACCAGTTTATAAAAATAGGCCACTGTATAAGCTAAGAAGAACTTTGAGCCATTCAGAATAGGTGGTATCAGCAGCTTCAAATAGGATCTGACTCCCAGCTTTATCTCCTGAGAAAAATAGACGGCTTTCAAGTCATTCCGTTGTACATGGTGGGGAGGTGACATGCTAGCTTTCTTAAAAGGCTGACTTAGTTTCCTTAAGTTAACCTTTCAGATAAGTTGAAAGATTTTGTATCCTGTATATGAATGACCAGAACTTGGTAGATGTTCAGCGATACTTATTGAATTGAACAAGTTGAGACTGGCAAATTTTACTTATATTTATTTTCTTCAATATTTGCCAAATGAGGATATTCATACATTCAACAAGTGACTACTGAAGGCCTACTATGTGCCAGATACTGTTTTAGAATACTGCTTCTCTTTTTATACCATCTTTTTATACCATCTCAAATCTTTTTATACCATCTCTGCAAAATTTATATGCATAACACAACCTTAGTAACATCTCTCATCATATATGGTGTTTTTTAAAGGGACCCGAGGGAAAAATGTTCTCCTAGCAAAGGTGCATCGCAGTGGCTGGTAGTAGAGAGCCCTGTGTAGATTGAGAAGCTATTGGCCCCATTCCCATACTCCACTCTGATATCCTAAGTGTTTTCAACCCTCCACCTTCCCTTCTTAAATATCAGTAGCCAGGAGAAGAACAAAGCCTACTGAGGAACTTCAATTTGGCTAACATATAGCATAATGCATTTTATAATGACAGTAATTTTATAATCATAAGTTTCAACTTCCTTTTAGTGCAACCTTGTGTTTGGAAAGTTTGAATTTTTTTCTATGAGGTACCTTTTTTCTTTTAATATTAAAATTATATTATGTCTAAATAGAAACTTTAAAATGGAAAGGAAAACCTTTTTTTTTACATTATGTTTATTAAAACACTTTGTGCTTATGAAAATATATTCAAAATTAAATTATTTCTTAAAGTACATTGGTGAGCCTTTTGAGAAGCAGATACCACAATTTTAAAAATTTCTTCCAATTCTTCTAAATGTTTAGAAACCAGGATTTATTGCTTAGCTTTAGATTTTTTTTTTCTCAGCACAACTTGAGTGGAAAGTTTTTTTTCCATTAAAATCCTCTCAGGATAGTAGATTTGTGGAAAATATAAATAGATCCAGACATTGCAGACCTGTACTCTGAGATGAGATTATGTGTTCACTTACAATTTTAAAAATCCTTTATGTATTCAAATATTAAGAAGTAATACAATATGGAACAAAAAATAAAAGGTAAGAGACATTCATGACAAACCATCATTTGAAGATGAAATAAAATGCTTTTGTAGCAAGACCACGATGACTTTAACATTACCCTCAGTTTAAGGAAACTTGAGACAGGCTTCTTGTGACTCTCGACTCCTAACCTCCCTTTTCTTAGGTCATTTACTTTAGGAAATTTGTAATTATAAATTTTTCTCTGCTTGTGGTGGTGTGATGAATTGGGGGATTGGGATTGACATATATACACTAATATGTATAAAATGGATGACTAATAAGAACCTGCTGTATAAAACAATAAATTCTAAAATTCAAAAAATAAAAAGAAGTAAATCTTTTTAAAAGCTTTTTGCCAGTTTTATAACCCAGGAATATCTCTCTCAAGGGCCTGAGAGCCACCCCTTTGAAATGTCTGATCAAGGGAGATGGCACCTCTATTCCCAGTGTCTGTGGAGGGTAGGTGCCTAACTTCTGTGGGACACTTTGCTCCAAATTATAAAGCTACTTTCTATCATAGAGCTATGAGAAAGTTTACATTTCCTTTGAGTAAGCCCAATTAGAAAACACAGGTGGCCTATGAGTCCCCCCTCTACCCAGCTCTTACAAACCCTTCTTCTCTTTGTTTCAGTGGAATTGAGCTCAGACGAAGCTCTGGCCTTTCCCCCTTATTGCAATAGTCTTGAATAAAGTCTTCCTAGCCTGTTTAACTTTGTCTGGTGCAATTTTTGCTTTGACAAGCATTAGGCTACCAAGTAGTTTATGCTACAAAAGAGCCAAGTATAGCTTAGCTACATAAACATATAGAATATTCTACTACATAAAATATTTTGTTTCTTAAATAGTATTAATGAGTCATCTACCACAGATGCTTCTGTAGAAATTATATTGTATGTAATAAATTCTAAGTAGAAGAATTCCATACCTTTTTTTATCATCAATATATCATTTTGTTGTATGTGAGAGTATATAGGTTTGTATTTATCCTTGAATATGTGATGCATCTGTTTGTCTATAGAGAAAACTCACAAAAAAATCTATTTATTTAGTGCATCAGTCAATAAGTCCAGAGATGCTGTATTTGAACTTTAAATTTCTCATGCAGAGAATCCAATAAATTCTTCCACAGATTCCCTTTGGCATCTGAGTAAATTTCTAGTGCCCTTTAAATTTTTATGGCTGTTTCTCCTCCTCTCTTACCCCAGAGGCAATGTTTCACTACTTTCACAATATCTCCAAGCCCTTACTTGCTGACCCCCTCCTCCAGTGTTGAATTAACACATAGCTTCTAGACCCTGCTGGTTTCCCCCTGGACTATGTCTTTCTGGCCCCAACTCTTTCTTTTATTTTTTCTTTTTTCTTTGACACTCTATCATTGTCCTTAGTGCATAAACCATAAGAAGTTCTTAGTATTCCCACAGATTAGCCTAAAAACACCCAAATCCAAGTTGCTCTGTACATTTATATGTATGTTCATATTTAGAGATGCATTAAATTTTTCACAGGGTCATGTAAAAAATAACTAACAAAATATTATATTAGAATGGTTTCTGATTCAGAATAAAACCTTAAGGATATAGAGTTCATTATATGACAAGCTTATAAGTCACTAATTTGTTTTCTCAAATCTGAGGAACAAGAAAAATGTCAGGCATTCTTGATTTGTTTAAATTCTTTAAGAGGCTATGTGCTGCAAATATTTTTGAAAAATATCAGAGTCAATTAACAACAAAAAATGGGAAAAATTATATTCTGTTGAACATATTGACTTGACAATTCAGAACTTAAATATATAGTGAACATTAATCCAATAGATAAATATTTATATGTACTATACGATCACATAAGAATAATTGAACCAAATGAAGTGGGAACAGTCTTTTAAGAGTAAGATATAGAAGCTGGTTCAAATTATGTAAATTGGTTTGGTTGAGGTCGCCTTATCAGTTATTCAGTTTTAATGATGACTGTGGATGACCCATCATTGATTCTGCCAGGGTAGTGGGTAGTGTTATTGAAGGAAGCTAAAGTGATGGCATTGACATATTGGCACTTACTCTATTGCCCTCATATTGATGTGATGCCTATAGTGTATCAATGATTCATGCATAAAATCACTGAATTCTCAGTGCCAGAAAAGTTAACTTCTGTAAAGCGTTGTCTAAAACCTCTTTTATGCTGTAAGATAGCAGCTTCTTTAGCTTCTTAAGAAAATAATCTGCGTTATTTATGAATTTATTTTAATTTCAAATGATGAGATTACTAAATATGCACTCCTTTTACCTGTGATGAGACACGTCCCGATGAATATAGACGTTCTTTGATAGGTGGCACCTCCAATGTGCAAAATTTTACTGTGAAATTATATGAATTTGAATGCTATTTCTGTTTATGTTGGATTAAATTCATATTTCTAAATTCAGCAGCCTCTTCCCTCTCTTTCTTGGTTCATTTTCAACTGTCAAAAGTCACAGCTTTCCCCAAAGCATTATAAATAACATAAAACAAATGTAAACGAATGAGAAATAAGGATGACAAATTCCCAAGTATTTGGGGGGGTGGGTTGGTAGGGGACGTGTATGAAAATTCACTCTCTATTCTATCCACAATTAAATTCTGTGTTATTCTTATAGATTCAGGAAATTGTAAAGCAGCAATACATCTTACAAATTTCCTTTTAGTCTTAGGCCTTCACTGATCTTCCTCCATCTTAAAAAAATTTAAAAGTGTAACCCAACCTATTTTTACTCTCTGTATCACAGAAGATGTATGGCAAATGTAGATAGTGAGAACAATCATTGACTTATTTTTTTTGTTTATATTCATGTCAAAATATATTACCTACATTATAATGATTTAGGATCAAATTTCTTTCCTTGTAGAAGAATTTAACACTAATTTTACAATTTATATAGTAATGGGAATGCAATCAAATACAGATTTTCTTTTATTTGATAATCATTCAAGAGTATATGCACTTGAATCATATCTGATATCAGTATATCTTTGAAAACATAGGCCTTCAAAAACTTAATTCAGTAACTGTAAATAAAGTTGAATAAACATGTTTATTTTACAAACAGAAAACAAATTTTTTATGTCTAAAACTTTAATGGGATTGTTTGAAATATCATTCATTTTTTCCAAATGTTCTTCACACATTAAAGTGTAACGTATTTAAATCACTTGTATTTCTGGAGTAGAGGATGTTCTTGACAAGAATTAGGACATGTCAGCATTAGAATTACTAAAATGTATTATTCCTGTAAATGAAAAAAAAAATCAAAGAAATGCATAGCATTTATACCAAATGAAGTAACCAAGGTACATTTTTTATTGTTTTTAAACTAAACTGAAACTATATTTTGGTAAAACTAGTAAGTGCAGTTTTTGGAGAGTGATGTTGTGTAATCAGAGGCCATTTTATGTTTTTTATTAATATTCAGCCTCTACAATTACTGATTTTTTTAAAATCATCATCTACATTTCAAAACTTACCAAGCACAGTAAAAAGTGTCTATGGCTGCCTGATAAACCATTCTAAAATTCAGAGACTTAAAGCAAACAGTACGTTATTTGCTCACAGTTATGTTCCACAAAAGTCAGGATCTTTAGCTGAGATCACATGGAATACTGAAGTTGTCACAGAGCAGGACAACTTGAATGGGACAGTATGTGTGGGTTGTTGGCTGTGAATGTGAACTCTGTTTCTAGGCTCTCCTCCAAGTAGCCACTCCATGTGTCCAGTTTAGACTACCTCAAAAATGGTGGTTTCCGGTTTCCAAGAATACTTGATCCAAGGAGCAAATCGCCAATGTTTTAACAAGCCCCTGCTTGCTTCATGCTTACTAACGTTCTACTGGCCAAAGCAAGTCACATGACCAAATCTCAGTGCGAAGGATACCACACAAAGGTATGAATATCTGGAGATATAATTTATCAGGGACCACTCAGGTAAGAGTTTACCACAGCATTATTGATCAGAATATGAAAATTCCTACCCATTGAAGATCAAATCTGAATGTAGCCTTCCTAGTTTCATTTTTTACTTTTATTGTAGGTTCTTTTCATTTACAATTTGAAAACCATAGAGAAAATCATGAGAAACTAAATTTTGTGCTGAAAGATGGTTGTGCATCTTAAAATTTTCTCTATAGTTTTAAATTAACAGTTGAAATGGAAAATAAAATGGGGTTGTGGACAGAGATTTGAAGTTATAGATATAATCGAATTTTACAGACATAAAAATAAAGCTGGAGCATTAGATTAAGATATCAATATAAAAATATCAATGACAGCTTACACATTTTAAAGTAGTAATAATGGGTACTATATCATTTTCATTTATCATCTTGTAGTTGATAAAAACCTTTCAGGTTCTTTCCTCTGCAGTTTAAAGGAGATGCTCATATTTTAGTTTTTCATTTTTCACATAAGTACACTGAGTAGCTTTTTTGTTTCTGTACTTTATCTGTGCCTTTCAACAAATATGTAATGTTTTTGTGTTTTTATGACTCTAGTTTGTTGATTCTCACCTTCCATGTTTGAAAGCATAAGACATAGAGTAACTCGTATGCTTTAGCAAAAAAACTGTTTGTTTCACTTTATATGACCTCCTCAATATTACTAAGTAGATATTTCACAAACTGGCTCCCTTGTATCCTGGGTTACATATTCTTAGAAATGTCACCCAAAATAACTTCCTGCCAAAGCACTTCTCATCAGCCCTCTTATCCATCCATTCCTTTTCTCATCTAATGTGGTTTTCTGATCTAAATCTCCTTTTCTTTCCTTTCTTTATCTTTTCAAAGATTCTATTGTAAGAATCTCTATTTCTAGACAACCTAGTTTAACTTCCTTCAGAGGTTCCCAGCACCCAGTTTCCTTATTCAAAATGATCTTCAGTAGAAGTGAGAGGAACTGATATTCTAGTAGTTGCAAAAAAAAATATAGAAATAAATTTACATATATTTGAAACTCACATAATAGGAACTAAAATTGGAGAGGGATTACTTTACATGTAAAAGTGCTTTTCAGATTGTAAAGTACTATACAAATTTAAGGTATTATTATGAATAATAATGGTGATGTTGATGGTGATCACAAAATCAGTAGCCTTTACTAAAGACTAGTTCAGCCATGAGGAGTTGTTCAGTTAATTTAATATTCATTGTAGAATACCTTCCAAATCATTGAACTGTCCACATTGTAATAGCAGCTATTTCAGGAAGATTTTTTACATGGGTTCATTTACATATCAGAGTCTTCTTGAATGTTCACGTTCAATGCTTATCTGTATAAGATGAAAGTTATAAACTTGGAATCCCTATTGTCATGTGGAGTAATTAGCAGATAATGTGATAATTGACTAGGTCTGCCATTTTTAATAGATTTTCCTCAAGTCTGTAAATGTTTGGTTTATTTTAAAACTCATCCTATAGCAAAATATGGGGATTATGTGTGTGCTATTTTGCACAAAATGCAAAATCAATGGTAAACCATAAGTACCGAAGGGACATCATTGTAAACTAGTTATTGACGTGCTAAAAGTCATTTACTCCTGCTGTGGAAGATAGATTGTGACACTATTAATTTAACTGGCAGTGGGTATACTAACATAGCTGCTGTGTAAGCCAGCAGCCCACCATCTGTAAAATTTTATGCGTATTTTGTGCAGATAGCTATACCATATTTTGACAACCCCAAATCAGCTTTAATCTGTCAATTTCAAAGTTTGTCACCAGAAAGTTCATCTGAAGGAGAATGTCTGTTCAATTCACGTTAAATGCAAAATGATTACAGCAGATAACACTTACAAAACGCACCATTTCTTGGAAAAATAAAGTTGTTTAACATGGTTATTATGTACTTTCAAGGCATAATACAGTTTTTTTAAAAAGCACGTCTTAAAATGCCGATATGCAGTAGTATAATGAAAGATATTTTTACTCATGGAAGGCATCTGGCAATAGCAGTAAAAGTAAAGATGCTTTTCTCTGCAATAATTCTTCATTCACATAACAATATGTAAGCGGGTAAAAAAATGGTGTAGTGCTGAATTTTTATTTCTGGTTCAATTTGAAGGAGACCTGATACTCTTTTCCAAAGTGAACATTTTTTTTCTACCATATCCACAGCCTTTCTGCTCTCAGCATTTAAACACATTTGGCTTTAGGGAGGAGTGGGTCCCTTTACAAGAGAATCAGGGCTGTATTTCTACAGCACCCTCTCACTTAAACATTCCACTGGCTGCATTGAACAGCAGCTGAAAACTGTCAAGGTATGAAAAGAATGTGCCTTTTAATCTCAGAGAAATTATAGTAAGAATCAGGAGAAGACATGTCTTAAGATAGCACTGTGTCTGACACATGATCACTCATGATTTTTGTTTTTATTTTTTCTAATTTTAATCTATTTTGCTTAGATGTTTTATGTTGCATTAAGTGAAACAGCAAAAGGAAAATAATAGTTCATGAAAAACTTATGAAAGAAACTGAAAAACAGCATAGTTCTTCAAAAATTGTAATGGGGTATAACCATATGAAGTGCATGAATGGGGCCGATATTTAGTTCAACATTAGGATCTTTGAAAACCCATATACTCCAGGTCAGGTACACAAAAAGTTCTGCATGTTTTTTTGTTTTTGTTTTTTTACTTTATTGTGCTTTTAAAATGATTGAAAAACATTCATCTTAATCTTTCTATTTTACAAGGATTTTGGACCCCAAATTTTAATTGGGTTAATGAAAGTTTACTTTTGTCCAATACCCTTTGTTATAATTGTGTAACAGTTGAAGAACATTTTTTCACTGAAAAGAAATAGGTTTTGTTGAGTGGAAGGTAACTGGACTTGGATCTTTTGCTACATACAGACCGCTGACAGGTATTTCTTTCCTACAAGAAAATGCCTGTGTATTAATCTCCACACACAGAGTGTACTAAGTAACTGTTCAATTTTTCTTTTTTTGTTTCAAGTATTTGGAAACTCTAGTAACTACAAATACTTTCCCATTTACAGACCTAGCAAGGTTACAGAGAATCATGTGTGCAGGTTTTACATAGAGCATCTGTTTTCTTTTTAAATTCTAAGTGAAATCAGTTACAGCAACGTGAAAAGTTCTAGGGGTATATTCTTCAAAATAGGAACTTACCCTCATTGCCTACATGACCATCTTCTACTCTTTACTGTTTTGCAGTTGGCTTTTTTTTTTTTTTTTTTTTTTTTTTTTGCGGTTCGCAGGCCTCTCACTGTTGTGGCCTCTCCCGTTGCGGAGCACAGGCTCCGGACGCGCAGGCTCTGCGGCCATGGCTCACGGGCCCAGCTGCTCCGCGGCATGTGGGATCTTCCCAGACCGGGGCACGAACCTGTGTCCCCTCCATTGGCAGGCAGACTCTCAACCACTGCACCACCAGGGAAGCCCATGCAGTTGGCTTTTTATTCCACCATTTTTAAAAAATTTTCTTTATCCAAGATCTCCAGTAACCTCCTCACTGATACATTAAGTACCAGCTCTTCTTCTTTTTTCTTTTTCCTCTCTGCAGTGTTTGAAAATGCTGATCAACCCCTACTTTACCCTTTTGTTTCCTTATTCTGATTATTCCCTTTTCTGTTTTCCCTTCATAGTTCTTAACCAGTTACCTGATTCCTGAATATAGATAATCTTCATGATTAAATAATCAACCTTTCCTCTTCTCTTTTTACTAACTCTAATGAAATCTTATAAAGTCTTATGGAATCAACCATTGCAAATCTCTCCCTAGCCCACGTTGTCAATGCTAACTCCTTTTTTTCCAAATGTCTACTGGACATTATTCAGTCAATTTCAGAATAAGCCTGGTGTAGGATATATAAATAGTTACCACTGAATAAATATATTATAATTATTATTATTATATTAATAATATAATTAATATAAATATAATTAATAATATACAATATTATTATATATTAATATATTATAATATTTATAATATATTAATATATAATATATTATATTATAATATTTATAATATTATTTATAATATATTATATATAATATATATATAATATATTATATTATAATATTTATTCAGTGGTAACTATTTATATATCCTACACCAGGCTTATTCTGGAGATACTCATGTGAGGAAAAACCAGCATGGTCATTGTTATCATGGTGCCTAAGTTCTTGCAAGAAAATCGAAATTCAAATAATCACACAAATCAGTGTAAAATTAAATCTGTGACAAAGATTATAAGTGAGAATGCCTTGAGAGCCTGTAATAAGAAGATCTGATCTAGGGAAAGCTTCTGTGAGAAGTGATCCTTAACCCGATGTTTAAAGACATGTAAACACTGACAGTGGACATCAACTACGTGAGGAGAGATATGAGTGTTCCACACCATGGGAAAATCAGGGTAAAGACTTTTGTGGAAATGTCCTTGTTTGTTTGTCTCTGAAAAAGGCCAGTGTGGCTTGAGCACGTGTGAGATGAAGCTAGTCAGGAGAGGTTGGATCTTACTGGCCTTTGTAATCTGTGACAAAATTTTTTATCTTTATCCTAAGAGCAAATTTTCAAGCAGTCTGAGGGGTGGTATGTTATGACAGACATATTAATTTTTAAAATATGACACTAGGTGTAGATTGGAGAAAAGACTTGACGGAGGGCAGAGAGGTAGAAGAGAACCTACTGAGTTGGCCTAGTTGAAGGCTCATGGTGGCTTAGTCTGCTGTGTTAGTGATACCAAAGAGGAACTTGATGGATGAGTCAAAAAATAGTTGGGGGGTTAAACCATCAGGACTAGGTGATGGATTTATGTGGGAAGGGTGGTGCGAGAAAGTGAAAGAAGGTTCAGTGATAAAATCCTGACTTCCAAATAGGGATGCCAGAATAAATAAGTCCAGTTATATAGGAACTTCAGATAAACAATGAATTTTTTTTTTAGTATAAGTATGTCCCATGCAATATTTGGGACATATGTATAATAAGATATTATTTGTTATTTATCTGAAGTTCAAATTTATTTGCTAAATCTGGCAACCCTCTTTCTAACTTGCCATCTCTGAATTAAAACCATGGGAGAGAACCAGGAGGAGAACATGAGTAAGGTTTTGCTCACGTTGAGTTACCTGTAATTCTAGGACACTAGAGAAGAAATGTCAGTAAGGTACTTGGATCTGGAGCTGAGTGAAAAACGCTTGGGATGAAGATATTTTTGTATGGTGTCTCTAGAAATACCTCAAATTTCACATGTTTTAAACAAAATCATCTTTTTAAAAAATCATCAATTCATTCCTTTCCCTTAATTTCATCATTTTTGTTAGTAGTGCTATCATTATCTCAAGGAAACAGAAACGAAATTTGATTATTGCTATTGGTTTTTTCTATTATGTTGCCCTATTGATACAATCAGTTACCAAGCCTTACTACTACCAGCCCAGTAGCTCTCAATATTAGTATCTCTCAATATCTATTATCTAATTTTTTGCAATCTTATTAGTTTGAACACTCCTTACTTTAAAAAATAGTTTTATATATTTAAAAAATTCTAGTCAGTTTGTAGTCTACGTTGCTTCTAAAATATTCTTCCTCAGCTATAAGCATCAGCCTATAAGCTTATAGCGACTTCATATTTCCTATGAAATAAAGATTACTATGATCTTAATTGTTTTTATGAAATGACTGACGTAATTTTCTTGAATCTAAGAGCCCAGAGGGCCAAATAGATCTTTAAATAAATGCAAGTATTTATACTAAATGAATTTTTCTTTTATATGTAGTAGAAATAGGCAGTTGAAAACCTAAGGAAAATAGTTTAATTATGTATTATCCAAGAAACAGTGTCTTAGAATGGAAGTGTGAAGGAGTAAGATAGAAGTGTCAGGAAGAAACTAACCCATCAACGTGTTGATCAGTTAAGCATGAACCTGAAAACGTAGAAGATGAGTACAATATTATGAAGACCTAAGTCCTTCAGGGGGAAATATACATTGGTATTCTTCACGTAGCATTTCATAATTGTTTTGAGTTGAAACTCTTTTAGTATCTCTCCCATCAAAAGCACACTACTGTCACTGCTTACACTGACACCATTATTCAATTTTAAATTAATGAAAATGCTTATAGCCTCACAACTACACTATGACAGGAGGACTGGCTTCTTACACACTCATTTTCTGCTGAGAGTACTTCTGTTTTGTTATTCCCAGTATGAACAGTGCATTGCATTGCTCTACCAGATAAAATAAATGTATGCACAAGAAAGAGCTTGATCTAATAGAAAGCAGTAATAAAAGCCAAAAGACTTTCTGAAAGTTACTCATATTTATTGGTAGAAGTTATCCACTAATTTTTTTTAACAAACCAACATATTCCTGAATCACTTTGTAGCTACTGTCTTGTACTTTTCTCTTTTTTTTAGTTAGATCTGTACACACATGCTCTAAAGAGCAGAAAATAAGTGGACAAGAGTACTTTTTAAAATAGTATGGGTTGGAGACGACTGAAACAATAGAATACTAAGACAAATGGAGTCATTATTCATAAAGTAAAATTGTAGTTGATTTGATGGGGTTACCTGTTGTGAAATAAACTTTCAAGAAAAATGTAACACTCTGATAACCTGATAAAGGTTGTCACTTGACTCCATATTATACCTGCCCATGATACATTTCATCTCTAATGGGATGCCATGTGTTAATTGGTTTTGTGGTTATGAATCAAGTCACTCAATTCCTGTGGATGATTTTCAAAGCAGGAAAGGGCAGGGATGAAAAGAGGGAAGGAACATAAGCTAACTCTGAGCTTGGGATTGCTTTTGACATGTTAACTTCTGGCCTTCTGTTGAAAATTTACAACAAACAGAAAATCAACTAGTTTTTCTTTATTGTTGTCCCGTTGCACGATTCTAGCTTTTGCAAGATAATTCCTAGAGCAATATTGTTTGTACTAGGAGTCCCTTTGGGGGTTCAGTGTTATTGAAGTTTGTCTCAACTGAGAAGTAAGTCTAATCAGAACATTTGGTATCCTCTGTATCTTAAATCACAAAGGAGATCTGACACAATATTAAGTCCTCACATTCAGAACTTCGGGAGTCCCTTCCAAGATCTTGCTATTGCTTAACTCTTCATTTCCTAACCTTTCACTGACAGTGGAAAAACATATTTGAGATCAGTGACCAGGAGCAGATCATATAAGTAAGCATACTATTAACTTGTCATATCTGTGCTTACTCTCACTAAATTTATTTTTTGTTGCTTGTCAACATAGGCATGGAGTTCAGAGAATCCATGATAATAACTGTGGAGATGAAAGATTGACAGTGAGGAATCATTATGGAGTTAAGCAAGCTTATACTCTATACAGCTAACTTTAGCACTAATGTCTGAGTTACCAACTGAAAGAAAAAAAATGTTTCATCACTGAGGAAGGAAAAATCTTCATAGAAATCTTTGCTATAGCGTTCAATTATTTTTGAAACACAGTGTAGTAAACCAGATTTATCTCAATTAACTAGATGCCACAGGTTGTAAATCATACCTCCTAACCACTCTGTTATGGCAATAAATTATATTTTTCACTCTTCTCCAAAATTAAAGAAGAAGAATAGAGACTCTGGATCACTGTTTTACAAAGCTTGGTCCATGGACAATTTACATTAGAATCATGTGTACTTCATTCACTTATTTGATCATTAATAATTCTTTTACTCATTCATTCATGAACTATTTATTAGGTATTTATCATTTGCCAAGTGCTGTTTAATGTTCTGGAGCTGCAGTGATACATGAGAAAGTCTCTTCTCCTGCTATTAGAGATGAGTATTTTTAGAAAGGAAATTATCCTGGGCCCCATCACAGACCTACCAAATAAGAATATCTGGTGATCAGGCATTCTGAACTTTTGCCCTAGATTTATAGGGAACATTGCTAAAGGGGAGAAAAGCTGTCCACAGTTAACCATTTCTGGGAGCATTTCAACTTGAGATACAATGCATGTTTTTCACCATTTCTCAGAAACTCCATATTTGAAATAATCAGAAGAGTTCTCTTATAAGTATGCACACACATACACACACCCAGACAAACCTCCAATTTTCTCACTAACTTGGGAGACAGAAGGCAGGGACTGGAAGCTTATCTAAAACATTTTTATTTGGGCAGGATATTTCTGTTGGTATTATATGGTATTACATGAACTCTTCAGTTGACTTATTTAAGCCTCTTCAGTTTTTCTATGATTTCCATATTTGATTGCTTCTTCTATTCTATTTTCCTCCCTCTACCATGTTTTAAAAATACATATTTAATAGTATGTATTGGATATAATTTGTTGTTTCATTTGCTTCACCAATAGCATTAGTATTTGCCAGATTGTGAACTTAGGCCTAATGTCAGTGTTTCCTTATATTAATTCTATCCTACTCTTTTGTCCACTTTTAACTATAATTTAAGCCCTGACTTTTTTCATGTTTTCTAACTAGATTCTTCTTCCCTCATAGCTTTTCTAATTATTCTTTCCACCATTATTCTTAGTGCCATTTTTGGGTGTGAAGGGGATCAGTATCTTAACTACATTTTTTGTTAATATGTCTTCTGCTTATGTTGGAAGGCCTATAGGCCCCACACAGTCAATAAAGTTAGCAAAGTCACTGCCCCAAAGATAAAGTGAGACTAATTTGCTTTGGCAGCCAACACACCCCAAGAGATTTGGGAGCCCAGCCAACCTGAACTTGGAAGCAGTGATGAAGCTGTCGACTGCCCGAGACTTTTCATTCTGATTCAGTGCAAAAATGGTGGCACAGGACAAAGTGGTACCCAGCTAGGTTCTGTGAGGCCTAGGTTTCATCTCCTGAGTATTGTGCCATGAACCAGGCCACAGGTAAGACATGAAATAATGTAGAATAAGGCAATGCATCTCTGACAAAAAATTTTAGGTATTAGATATAATATGCTAATTGTACAGTGATGTTTCTGTAACTGCAGGTAAGAGAAAGCTGCAAATACTTTTCTAACTATAATTTAAATGGCTTCATTAGTTGCATTTCATGACCCAATACTCTTGTGATTTTTCTGAGGTACAATTTACAAGAACAGAGTTGAGATTTCAACCATTTAGTAGGATGCTTTCAGTTGAACTCATTTTTTTCCTATGAATTACTATGAAATACCTCCTCAAAGAGCATATCCAGGATGTTCTTAATTAACTTCAGAGTAGGTATGTGTTGCTAACAGTTTCTCAATGTCACGATCAAATATAGTGATTTTCATTGCATCATTTCTTATGTGGAAATTCCCATGGAAAAGTTAATCATGTAGCAATTGAAAGAATTCTGAACCCCCGACTTCAGTGTGTATAAGAAAATAGGCAAGTATGAAAAAAATGAATAAGATACTAATGTACAAATAATATAAACACACACAGTTTAACTTCTTCACTGAGTTTGGCATCTTTGATTTAGATAGCAGATGTTTATTGTATAAAACTTTTTTATAGCTCTTTAAAGTGATACGGGCCTAACTTTCAGGTAAATTTGAAGAAGTGTTTTAGAATTGTGTAAGAATTTATAAAATGTGCCTACTTTGATACTATTTTAAGACATTTAGAAAATTGTATTTCGAAGACTTTTATCATAAATGAATATTCTGTATGTTACACAAAATCCCATGGTTGGTTTGACATTGGGGTCTTCCTTTGAAGCCAAGTGAAGAAAATGAAATACTTAGATCCTTAGTCCTAATCTCTCTCCCCATTTATTTCTGTCATCCTGCTGCTTGGCAGCTGCAAACCTAGCTCTTACCTCTAGGCAAGAGGGCAAGCAAGCGTCTCTTTCCTGAACTAATGGCCATGCAGCTCCTTGGATTAATTGGCAAGTCAGTGGTGCAGCCAGTATGTTGTTTCCCCAGGAGACCTGGTACTTGACATCAGCAACTTTTTAAATTCAGTTTGGCCTTAAGTTTGCTCCCAGACTTAACCCTTTGTAGGCCACTCATATTCCAATGGATAACCATATTAAATATTGGCTCTTATGATGTAGGGTTACATCTTTCAGAAAGACTTGAGAAAAGTGAGAAAGAACACTGGTTAATTATATAATAAGTAAAACATCTTTGAAAGGAAGATGCTTCTTTTTTTAAAATCAACTGTTGTTTTGACCATTTATGTACAGAAAGGACTTTCAGAGAATCTTAAGACAAACATTTTTTATGAGCTTTGCTAGATAGTTTTTTTCTTGAAATTATTCTTTAAATAGTTAATTCCCTCATACTTTTTAATCTTAGGCAAAATAGATTACAAGTTAGAAATTTTACTTCTTATTTGACCACAAACTTTCTAAATGACCTTGGAAATACAAGATGAAGTACACTTTATTCTGAGTAAAATTAACAGTTTGGATAAGGTAAAGTGTTTTCCAATTCTAAAATTCTGGATATATTTTTAAAAATTCAGCTAGTGATTCTAAATTTATTCTCTAGAGATAGAAACAAAACCTCAAATACTTCTAATTAGTTTTTCTGATGAACAAAAATAATTTCATCTAAGCTCAGGTGTTCTCCATTATTTTTATTCAATCACTCCCAGAATTGAATGTTATGTAAGTAAAGTTAGTAAGAACTGATGCTGCTTAAAAAATATTCTCTTCAAATGACCCGATGCTCCAGACCAGCACTGTCTAATAGTAATATAGATTGGGTCACATAAGCAATTTTAAATTTTCTAGTAGTCATTAAAACTAAAAGGGAATAAAGTTAATTTTAATAATGTATTTTAAACCAATATATCCAAAATATTATATTTACAACATGTAGTCAATTTTTTTTTTTTTTTTTTTTGCAGTACGCGGGCCTCTCACTGTTGTGGCCTCTCCCGTTGTGGAGCACAGGCTCCGGACGCGCAGGCTCAGCGGCCATGGCTCACGGGCCCAGCCGCTCCGCGTCATGTGGCATCTTCCCGGACCGGGGCATGAACCCGTGTCCCCTGCGTTGGCAGGCGGACTCTCAACCACTGCGCCACCAGGGAAGCCCCTGTAGTCAATTTTTTAACATGGTATATTTTGCACTTTTTTTTTCTTTTGGGTATTTTACATTTTCTACATTGCAATTAAGGCACTAAATTTTAATCAGAAATACTTAATCTGTATTTTGACTTCATAACTGAAAAAATGGAACCATGCCTACAAGTTGCTGCACACATACTTAAAGAGTTTTTCCTTAATTTTTAAATTAAATTAAAATTTAAAAACTGAGTCCTTATTGGCACTAACCACATTTCAAGGTCTCAGTAATCTAGGTGACAAGTGGAACCACATTGCACAGCACATATCTAGATATTGATCCACTTTTCACCGGAGATGAAATGACATTTTTAAGGCTTCTTATTTAACAACAACAACAAAATTCTATAAAGGCTGAAAGATACTTTCCTGTTAAATTCACAAATTAACATTTAATGAAATGTTAAGATAAATAGGTTTACCTGAACTTTTTTTTTTTTAACTCCAGCTCTTTTCTATGAATACCAATTGCCTGAATGGAATAATTATTATAACTCTAGACCCTTGTTTTTGAAGTAATCTAAGATACCCTCTTCTAAAGCAGGAGGTAATCTTTGCAAAATAGTTTTCTATTTTTTGCTGAGATCTTATAACTTTGGCGGTTAAAGCATCTCAAGAGTGAAGAGAAGATTTTGTCCAAATCCAAATGTTTAAATAACTAGAGCATCAATTTCTTAAGTACATATACTACAAATGATCATTCTGAAGCTCAGATTTTCTAAGCTATTAGGACTTCCCTGGTGGTCCAGTGGGTAAGATTCAGCACTCCCAGTGCAGGGGGCCTGGGCTCAATCCCTGGTCAGGGAACTAGATCCAGCATGCTGCAACTAAGACCTGGCCCAGCCAAATAAATAAGTAAAATAAATAAATATTTAAAAAAAATTTTTTTCTAAGCTATGAGTGAAATCATTGAAGAGGAGGAAAGATTTCCTTTAACTTTCAATATGGTATTTAACAAAGAAAAAGGTCTATTTGTTCATTATAAAAAAGATAGCTAGACATCAAATTTTAGAATTGAAAGAAAATTAAATGTCATATAAATAGTCTAAATTGCACACTTCAAATATAAGAGAACTGAGCCCCAGGGAGGCCAAATGACTTGTCAAGATCACCAGCTATTTTGTAGCAGATCCTGGATTGGCATGCATGCTTTCTTAGTATTATTAAAATCCTTATTTCTTGATATCCTTACTTAGTACTTTTCCCAAAATTTATGTAATTGCATGTGCATAAGTGTGAGATTGCAAAATTATTATATACTAATTCCAGAAGGCTGCTGGGCAAATACATAGAACAAGAGAGAGATTTACTTCTGGTTCTTGCATACTAAAAAGATGCCTTAAAATTTAGCAATAATAATGTTGTTCATTGTATGCTTTTATCCACTCCAAACTGCAAAGTGCTTAAGGCCCCATACAGATGTAGATAATACAAAATAAAACTTCAAAAAATTTACTATAAAACATTTAAAACCGGAAAACATATTGCAAATAATATCTTCTTAAAAAATATATTGAAAGAAGGTGAGAATCAAGTTTAATAGAAAATAAATACCCTCTGAGCATACAGTAACTTGTTTTAACAATTAATTAATGGAAATAAAATAAAAATGTATCATTTACATTACCAGATACATTATATTTTACCTACAAAATAGCAACCTACCTAAAAATACTGAATCATGTTCTGTTTGTTTGTTTTTAATGTGTGTAAGTATAACTTCGTTAGCAAAGCAAAATTCAGAAATTCATTTTAAAAAGTCAGATTTTTTTAGACTATCTTGCTAATTGATAATAAATTAACCCCCCAAAGTTTCAAGTTTGTAAAGAATGCATATTTCAGGATGACCCCCAACTAATATAATTTTTTAAAGTAAATAAAAAATTACTACCTAAAATGTTGATAATTATGGAAGCTGAATGATAGGTACCTGACAGTTCATTTATTTATGTTTTCTACTTTTGTATATATTAACATTTTCATAATAAAAAGGTAAAAAAAGATAGACATACCTATTTCTAATGATGGAATTGTCATACTCAAAGTCTTTGTAGAGATGTGGTTAAAAAGAACTATCAATGATAAAAAGAAGGTACTAAGTATTTCATGTACTCATTATACGTTAAGGATATCATGAAATTATGGGATAAATGGATATAGAGAAAGCTCAGAAATGGAAAGAATCAGCATATATCTATGCCGTAAGTAGCAGGAGCTTCTGTACCTTCACTGTAGTTTCCACTCTAACATTAATGTAGTTTAACCTTAACTTTTTCAGAGTCTCAAATTCATTATTCATATTTTTGAGTTGAGAAAAATAATTGACTATTCATTTGAGTCAGCCAATGGATTCACTCATTCTAGGTCAGTTGCCCATTTCAGGTCCAACCAGCCCAGACCTGAAGAATGAGGTCATTATATAATATATGGAGCCATCCTCTTCAGGTTAGTAGACAGAACAAGTTTTTCTAAAGGGACAGGGATGGGAAGGAAATTTTGGATGTTTCAATACTATTTTTTTCCATTAGTATTGCACTAACCCCCATGTTTCTGCTGGCCTCAGTGTGTCTGCGTTTTCACCAAAAGTTAAATAGCCCTTAGGTACATGTGTTCCAGAATTTTCAAGAAAGTCAGCCCACTCTTTTTTGATACTTATTCTTGACTGGAGCTTGCATTTTATCAGCATACATCTATCATCTTCATTTTATTTCTATATTGTGCCAACGTGTTGTAGTCTGTGCTTCTCCAGGCCACACAGACTTGGCAGTGATGAAAGGGTCATACATTCTGTAGCAAAGTGGCATTTCAGTTGCTGCAGATATTTAGTGGCACAGCAATTTCAGAGTAGAGAATGACATGGGGGGGAATATCTACATTTTTTATGGACTTTCTTTGGATATTTTCAACATTTTACTCCAATCCTCATCTATGCGTGATTGAGTTGAAAGGGAGGAAACAGGCAATAGCTTTCCTATAAATGTACCCTTACATATCACTGGCCAGAACTAGGTCACAATCCCATGCCTGAGATCAAGGGATCTCTGTTTGCTCTCCAATCAGCAATGAAGTCTGATTAGAAAGAAGGAAGGAAATAGCTTTGGTGTAGACATGAGATGGTGTCTGTTATTCGACCCCTTCACTATAGTGCAGACACTAAAATTTGGATGGAATTGACTTTACGCCAGTGGTCCTTGATTAGTGAAAGCCAGTGCCCCATTCACCTCTTTCCATGGTGATTAGTTTAGTTACCTAGGCTTTAGCCAATTGGCACATGGCATTTCTCTGGCCACAGGAATGCTTTCAGGGCTGGTGTGATCAGAACTAAACTGACAACTTTTGCTGGATCTTCTACAATACAGAAACTCTTCTCCTGGAAAGTGCCTTTATTCAGAGGACTACTTTGACCATTTTGTCTCAATAAGGAAAACCAAATTTAGGATGAATTCAACTCTACAGAAGGCCAAGCAAAAAGAAAAAAAAAATTATGTTTCACATTATGTTTCAGTGTTGAGCTGCCAAATCAAACCAACTATGAATTCAAACAGTTATAAGTGAACTAGGCAGTCCCCTTTGGTATTAGTTTTTAAAAGTAAGGATTATATGAAAAATGTGTATTTATGAAAGAAAAATGCTTTAGCAAATTTATTGTAAAGATTTTAAGTCCACACTTTATTAAGAAGGATAAAAGTTTTTAAATGATTGTCATAAATTATTATATTTTCTTCACTACAAGTTAGTCAGTCAATGCCAAACAAAAACCTTTGTCTTAGGGTTTTTCAAAGAGAGATGTTAGATATTTCTTTTTCTTTCTTTCTTTTTTTTTTTTTTTTTGCGGTACGCGGGCCTCTCACCGTTGTGGCCTCTCTCGTTGCGGAGCACAGGCTCCGAACGCGCAGGCCCAGCGGCCATGGCTCACGGGCCCAGCCGCTCCGCGGCATACGGGATCCTCCCGGACCGGGGCACGAACCCGTGTCCCTTGCATCGGCAGGCGGACTCTCAACCACTGCGCCACCAGGGAAGCCCTAGATATTTCTTGTTAGTAATTTTGTGCTACTATATCTAAAAGATTTCTTTTTAGTATATATACAGTATAAACGTGTTGCTTTTATATACAACCAAAAATGTTAAGTTTTTTCTCTGAAATTTATAGATATGAGAAATGTGATTTGAACATAGAATATACTGAATATTTAACTTAAACGTACTTCATCTAAATATAAAAACAATAAAATTGGAATTTAGTTCCTTCATGTTATAAAATTCCTAGTACTCCATTCCCAGAAATTTTGCAGGAGGTAAGGAATCCCTTTCATGGCCTGCACTGTCATTGGAGGCCTGTGGCTAGGTCTTTTCTTCTCACCTTCGCAGCTGATGCTGCAGCTGCCCCTCTTATCTTCCACCTGCTTTGAGGTACCAGCCTTGCTCTGCTAGGCCCAGTGGCCCAGGGCCACTTAGCTCCCATGCAGAGATTTCTTTGTTTGGATTGTGCAACATTTATATAAAGGGGTTAAATAAATGATTATTAATTAATAAATATACTTGAGCTGTTCCCAAATACTTGTCCACTTGTTAGGTTGACCTGATCCCTTGTACCCAATGCCACAGACACACAAGCAGAAAATCACTTTTCGGGTTAGTTTATTTGAGCTTAAGGTACAACTTATAAAATTTATGCCTAGATAAATTTATTCTCCTGGGTGGAACAATATGAGAAAATTCTAGTTGGCTTGCTTTCCTAAGGAGCTTTCAGAATCCAGAGTAGATGGTACTTAGGTTAGCAACAATATGCTAACCTAAGTACCGTCTGACCTTCTAGCTCCGGCCTTTCAGTGACTGATGATGTACTTAAGATGCCACTGGGAGTTTGAGCAGGCTTATGGTCACTTCTCAGCACTTTCAGAAACCAAAGCATAAGACTTACACATCTTTGTAATATGGACTTTTTGTTAATTATTTTTGTATAAATTCATATATTGTCATTAGGAATGTTTAATTCTCTGGTATGTAATTTTTTGTCTCTAAGTAACTATGAGAAAAGAAAACTAGTTTTCACATAAAGTCATAGACTCCTTTTATCTATATCAGTGTTTTCAAGTGTGTTTTACCTCTATAAGAGAAATTGTATTTAAGTGTTTATATATATATATGTGTTTAATTGAGTTAGTGTCCTTTTAATATTTTCTTAAAATGTGATGGGCAGACAGATGTCCTTACTTTTAGTATTTTCTTAAAATGTGATGGCAGACATAAGTGAAGACTACATTTAATGAACTGGTACCACCCTGCTGAGTCTTAACCATCAGTGCATGCCTGTGCTAGGCCAGGTTTCATTTCCAGTTTATTTCAATTAAGTGTCTGTAATGTAATTACATGGCACAGGAAGGATCTGTTGATGTCGTGAATTTGATTTTTAATAAGATTACTCTAAACTACCATGAGCCTTTATAACTTTGAAAATTCCTGTTAGGTAATTATCTTTCTATCAACTGTTAGGAAAAGTCTCATTTACACAATTATTGGCAAGATTTCCTTTAAGGTGGGTTACAGTGGGGAAGGTACTTAGAATCACTCCTTGGTTTATTAACTACAAAATCTTTTTTAATACACCTGGCATTTTTTTGGCTGAAGATAATTCCAAAATATCATACATGGAGGAGAGTTTTCATTTAGAGTAAAAATTCTTCATCACTTGTATTATAAAATTTGCCTTTTCTTAACTTTTTATCCTCCCATCTCTATTCTCCATATATACATTTTCTTTGCCCTTTTCTCAACTTTCCAGGATTTTTATTGGGAAACGAGGCTCAGGTGATGATGGTCCTTAGTATTCATGTTGCTAATGATTACTTAGGTTTTTGGTTTTGAGACGTCACACCCCTGCAACAATTGCAAATCCCTGTGCAAGGAGTTTACTGAGTTTCACTCTTTAGTTGATACTTATTTGGTTAATATTCTTACTAACAGGGACGAGGAAATTGTAAAAATTAGTGGCAAGTGTAGAAGAGAAACATTCACAATAATAATTTTATATTATTTATAATATTCACTATTAATTTAAATATTGAAGAGTACATACGTACTTCCTTTATTTTATTCATTATTATTGATTCATATGCTCTTTCCAGAAGATTTCAAAATTAGAAGTATGTTTGCAAAAAACTGCTACCTAAGGTCAAGCTTAATGACCACTGAATTGAACATATTCTTATAACCTAAATATGATAAATGGCTAAGCCTGAGTTTGATTTTATTTTACTACAAACTTATGCTAAAACACAAATGGAATGATTTTCAATGTAGGAATTACCTTTATTTAGCTGTATCAGCAGGCTGGAAAGAATTGGTTTTATTTTTACACATTTTTGGTAGACAAATTACCAATTTAAATTTTTTCCAGGTTTCTAATTTTAAAATCTAATCCTCAAAATATAAACAGTATTCAAAAGCAGAAAGGTGTGTTCTAGTTAGCTATATGTGCTAATAAACACAGCATGAATGATAAACCAAATTATGACGAACACTATATGTTCATTCAATAATGAACATATTCTCATTTTCTTATACTTAAAATAATTTAAAGATATGATGGAATCTAATTAAATATAGAATTTCTATGGCTACTAATAGCATATTCAAAGTAGAATGTTTTTTCTGCATTAAAATTTTAGGAACCTAAAATAAATATAATTGAAGCAATTTTTAATTTACTTGTTAAGTTTTTACAACAGCACTAATGTCTAGGTAATAGACTTAAATCCTCTTCTGTTAAATAAGAATACTTGACTCATATTTGTCACTGTAACTTCTTTCAGCTTGACAATTGAAGTTGACCTCGCAACACTGCCCCCCAAGAAAACTGTTGACTGCAATCTCTGACATTAGAACCCTCTACAGTCCTTATCTTGGACCTTTGAGACTCAAGCTGCCACATTATGTGAACTATGGTCAGTAACATACCAATCAGTTTTATTCACCAGGTATCAAGCTGAGGCTGAATAAGTAGCTTGTTATACTTCTGAAATTAATAGTCATTTTGACGAGTTATCTTTTTCTCTTAATTTTTTTTTTAATTTTCTTTAATTGATGAATGCTTACTGGATCTCTAGAGAACTGTAAGTGACTTAGGCTAGTTGGTCCAGAGTAGTAGACTGAGCCAACAAATTTTAACCCCTTTTTTCTTTCCCTGCTTGGCTCCTAAATTAAGTGTTGAACAATTAAGAGTGTCTAGTTGTTTTTTTTTTATTATGTATAATAGTTTTTCATGTGTAGCACCATGTTGATTTTGTTCTTATATGAACCAATGACCTAATATTTACTTAAACTTATTTATTAAACCATCATAAAAGAAGAATGATTTAATTTCTTAAGCCACACTGGGCTGGGGTAGATAGTCCAGTGTAGTATAATAATTTTACCCTTTAAGATTATCTTTTAGAAGGATGACTTTCACTTGAAATGTCTGTTGGCAATAAAGAGTATGACATGTTATCTGTATTATATTGATATTCATTCAAGTATTTAATAAATATTTATTGAAAACATACTATGCAACAGCCACTATGCTAGCGATACAATGAAAAGAAAGTTTAGCAGAAGAGATAATTTGTGATCATATCGTCATACAGTAGTATAAACTTATAAACTTTAGGTTGAGTGCTGCAAAGGAAAATTTATGAGGTACAAGAGTATATTTCACGTATGAAAGAGTTAGTCTTGAAGTGTAGGGAAAGTTTCCCTGAGGAAATGATGTTTGAGATGAAGTCTGAAAGATGGAAAGTGTCAAAGAAGATAGTGGAGACTATTTGAAGCAGATTGAACAGGATATTAAGATGGAAGGGAAAATGGTGCTTTCAAGGAACCGAACAAAGTCCAACGTAGTAAAATGTTTGTGAATATGGGGAAAGTGGTTTAAAATGATCATTTAGAAATAGACATAGACCAGTTTATGAAGAATCTTGTAGGCCATTGTAAAATTTGGATCTTTATTCTGAAAGCAATGAGAAATCATTGATGAGCTTTAAACAGAAAAATAACATTAATTAATTTTTATTTTTAAATATCCCTCTGATCTGTTGGGTGGGATAGTTGCAGGGCAGTGAGGAGGCTCTTACAGTTGTTTGGTGAGAGATTGTGAGTTTAGACAAATGAGGAGTAAATGGTTAGGATAAAGTGGTGGCTCACCTGCGGGGGTAATAGGCGAGGGCAAAGAAGAATCTTTTGTTTCTGCCTTTCCTGCTGGATAGATGCTCATTGATAGGAGCGTCTTCCTCTGCTCTGTGAGCTGATTTTACTCTCACACTGCTGTCTTGACAGCGGGAATGGCTAAGAGTTAGCAGAGGGGCCCCAAAAGTACAGGGCTGCCTTCAATGCTCTAGAAAAGAGACACAGGAAGGGTTCTAACTTCTTGTAATTCTTGTGCTTGTTGTATATCTACTTCTAATTCTGAATCTGTGGTTAATTCTGAATCTGTGGTTCTCATAAACCCAATTGAGAAAGTCATGTTAAATTGACTTCTTCAGATTATCTGAGTGATCCTGGTTGGAGCATGAATGTGTTCTCAAAAATTTTTCTTTTATTGCCTCCTTTTCCAATATCAGGCAATCCCAATTTGAAATGTCTAGCATGAAGCTAACCTTGGTTGCCCATTCTTCACTATCTTATAGGCAGGGACACTCTGGAAGTGCACGGAAATGGAGCTAAGTCAGCAGTTCAAGCATGTACTTAAAGGAAAGTGCTGGGTCCCTTGTCCAATCTTTCAGGCCCCTCCCTGATAGTCACTAAGGGAAACAAGACTTGGTGAGAACCATTGAACTCATGGCACAAGTTCTCTTTGGCATAGTTGAGATTTTGGTGGAGCTTTTCAGTGGAGATATCATGAAGGCGTCTCTCAATGGAGTTCTGTAGTTCAGGGTCATGATATGTTCTAATAATGTAAACTTGAAAAGCATTAACATAAAGTAGTGGATCAGGTGACCATATAATTTATTGTCTAAGCCAGAACACTTTTGAAAGTAAAAGAGGTGTTGTCGACCATCATACTGAAGCAACAAGCAATTGAGAATGCCCTAGAAACGTCATGAAATACAGTCATGAGCAAGGAGAGAAACCTTGGATTTGAATTAAATTATCAGCAGTTCCTCACGGAGATTTCATCAATGGAGATTGACATTGTTAAGGATTTACATTGCTTTATGTAAATCAATGTTATTCACAACTCATTTAAGTAGGAAAACACCAACAACATTGCTTTAAATTGAAATTTAAAAGCCCGCCTTTTTTGTCAGGGAGAAAGAAATGTCATAGGGTTATTTAGATAGTTGTCTTCAGCTTTTATACTTTTGTAAGGCTCTGTAATTATAACCATAGAATGTGAAATTATGTTCAGAGGGGATATGTCATTCTTTGTGGCTGCTCTGAACCCTTTGACCATCCTTGCTCTCCTGGTGTTTGATATATGCATTCCTAGACTCCCTCTTGACTATGTGATAGTTTGGACTGAAGTAAAAATCTGTGGAAACCTGCTGGTAAGCCTATTGCTTTCAGTGGTAATAGTGACACTTGTGGCTAATATTATCCTTTACCCTCATCCAGCTTTGAATGTAGAAATGATGCCTGAGCTGTAGTGTCAGTCTTGTGTCCATGAAGGAAAGGCCAAAAAATAGATATCCTGGACCTGAATTATTGAGCTAGTTAAACAGTATTCAGTGTCAGCAGTAGCAGCTGGTTTTGTTTTTTGTTTTTTTTTTTCCTATGTGAGAAAAATTAGCTCCTCTTATTTAAGACACTGTTTATCAGTTTTTCTACATCTTTGCAGGAGAATCATTCCAAAATGATTCAAAGGGCCAGGAGGTGATTATTAAACAACTATCCAAGAAACTTCTTTCCAGAGAAGTTGGTCAGTGTGGTCATGGCCACTGAGCTCGTTATCATGAATGTTAAGTTTATATCTAGTAAAACTTTACCAGTAAGTGATAACTTGGGTCCAAAAAATTCAGTTAGGTAAAATGGATGTGAGATCATGTTTCTGCAAGAGTAGTGACACGATGGGGGCAAATTTGTCTACTAATTGGGTGCTTCTGAGTGGTTCAGCTCTGCCCTGGCCATGCTTTGGTCTACCCTGGTGGCATTTTTCTGCTCTGGGTTAAGTATTAATAAAGGCTGTTAACGGTTCTGCTGGAGTGATTCACAAAATGAAACATGATGCGTGTTTTGCTGTCCCAAACCAGATTGGGTAGAAAGGATATCGTAGATGCAGAAATTTGCTTTCTACTTCCTTACTTCCCAAGAAGAGGCTGCCAGCTCTTCTGGCCAGGCCCAAGCCTCACTTTCTCCTGTACAGATCCCTCTTTGAGCTAGAAAATTGGAAATCTACCCTTCAACTGTTTGAGAACATATGCTTGATAAAAGATAAGAACCAAGATCCAATCCAATTATATCTAAAATCACCTTTCCATGGAACTTTGTAGTCATTGTACTGTGCATCTAGACTTCAAAAATCTGTGTTCTTTGCACTAGTAGCTACTCATTAAAACAGTCTGTTCTCCATGAAAGATAAGAGGCATTTGGCACTCACCCGACTTCTCTTTGACTCATATCACAAGTACTGAAGTTTGTGGGATGCTGGTAGTTTAACAACCAAGAACACTCCTGGTTATGTGCCTTTCTGTGTAGGCTACAGTATGGAATCTTCTTTGATGTCCTAGCCCTAAATGCCTTAGGTTTTTTCCTAAAAAAAATTCAGCAAAATCTTTGTTTAATATCCTGCTGCAATGTTTTCTAAATTGGATTTTACAGTCATATGCTTAGATAAATTTGGAAAAATAAACTTTAAACTTTTTTTTTAACTGTAAGAATTTTTACAACTGTCATTCCTGAACCTTTAAGATTAGTAGCATAAAGAATGTCTTAGACTCATTTCATCCAGACTTTTTTCTTCTGGAAGTTACTGGGGGACTAAGGTCTCATGAAACACATGGGGTTTTGTCAAATTCATGTGCTAAATTTGGAGGTGCACCTTTCATTCTGGATATGAGGTTCTACTGTTTGCATTCTGAGGTATCTCTTTTTTGTGCCCCCTTTCTAAGTATTAGGTGTTTCATTCTTCCAACATTTTTGTATTTGAGGACTAATATCAGAGTAATTTCATGATATAAACGGGATTTATTTATTTATTTATTTTGCGGTATGCGGGCCTCTCACTGTTGTGGCCTCTCCCGTTGCGAAGCACAGGCTCTGGAAGCTCAGGCCCAGCGGCCATGGCTCACGGGCCCAGATGCTCCGCAGCATGTGGGATCTTCCCGGACCGGGGCACGAACCTGCGTCCTCTGCATTGGCAGGCAGATTCTTAACCACTGCGCCGCCAGGGAAGCCCCTATAAACTGGATTTTGAGAGTGGGAAATACCCTATTCAGTTTGAGGTGTCTGTAGCAACAATCTGCAGACCCATGGGCTTACATGTATGATATAGCACAGTATCTGACTGAAAAATGAAAAATTCAGTAATGAGCTTCAGAGCTGGAAGATACTTAGATATGTATTTCACTCTTGTTTTACAAATGAGAAAATTAGTGCTCATAAAAGTAGAGTGGCCTACTCCTGGTTAGCAGACAGTTAGTGGAAGAACCAGAATTAAAATCTTTAATAATTATTTTTTTCCCCATTACACTATACTTTCCCACAATCCTTGGAACACAGTATGGACTTAATAAATGTTTCTTGAATAAATACATGGTTAAATTAATATAAGTAACTGCATGTTTTATCTGAAGCTTCCTCTCTATATCTCCCTTCAAAATCTATAAAAATCTTTCTCCTAGAGTCTTTTCTAGCTTCATTTTTTAAACCTTAATTCTTCTGATACAAATTAATTTGTCATTCAGGTTTCTTTTTAACTATCATAAAAATCATTACCTTGTTCCAGAACTCTTCCTTAGTTATCCATAAAGGAAATGAGGAAAAAAACTGAGTGGCATGGATGCCTGCAAACAAAGATAAAAGTAAGATTATAAGTTATTCCTTGAGAAAGAGTTCTCATTCATGCTTCACATCATTTCCTGCCAATCAATGCCAAAGTAGCTTTTATCATTTACGGGTGCACCATAATTGCCAAGTATGTTCATGGTAGACATTTCTCTGTGTTCTTAATTTGTGAAGAACAGTGGGCTCTAAACCAGTGAATCCACAATTCCCCACTTTGGTCTTGTATTATTATATTTTCTGAAAGCGTGTAGCACACTCTTTTTTTTTTTTCCCACACTGGGAAGCATGTGGGATCTTAGTTCCCCGACCAGGGATCAAACCCACACCACCAGCAGTGGAAATGCAGAGTCTCACCCAGGAAAGTCCCAGCATACTCTTGATGTTTTTGTATTTTGTACTATATTTGGGGCCATGACATGGATTCAGTCAGAATCCCCAAGCCCAGCATTTTACACTAACCATTCCCCCAAATCTGAATTGGGAGACAGAGTTGTGTAAATATGAAGGCACATATGCAGGCAAATTGCATATTTGTGTATTGGACAGACATATAATGAAGGTCACAAACATAAGCAAACAAAGCCATATCATGATATGGTGAACTTTGTGGTAGAAACAGTGCCCTTCATAATCTAAGACTTTAAAGAGAATTACCCTCAAATTGGCAGAAAGGAGAAGAAAGAATCTGCTACACACTCTGTAGTGATTGGAAACATTTCAGGAGGACAAATTGAACATGATTAATTCTCCAGATTAATTGACAGTATTAATTGAACTGGATTTCTTATTTACAAATAGTTCCCATTTCTCCCAGCTGTTTCATATTCACTTGTATCACACACTATGCCTCACCCCAGGGTTCTGGTTACTGAAATCCATTGATCAACTCATTTGTGTAAATAGTCTAACTTCTCTTGATAATGTACTGTGAAGAAGGTAGGAGCGTGCTGTGTCAGCTTCTCCTGGTGCTGGTTTTTATATTTGCATTTTAAAAGTTAAATGTGATGGTCTTTATGATACAAAAGGAAAAAAATGAAACTCTTCATGAATTATATGAAATACCGTATACAGTCAGGGTAATCTTATAAACATAGAAAATGATGGCCAAAATAATATAATTTAATGTGGCTTGAAAAACTTTTTGTCTTAAAACAGCTGTTGTTTTCTGTTTATTTTAGTGTTTGTTCATGTGTACATACACATGCTCAAAGTAGTCGTTAGAAGCATTTACCTGCCTCATATGGTCTTCTGTTAAAATAGAAAACTTTAAGGGAGAGTAAAATATTAAGCCTTTGATAACCTAGTGTCAGTGAATTTATTAGATATTTTGCTCAATTGATGAAAAGAGAAATATTGGAAATACTCAGTTTCCAGACACCAAGAAGATTTCGTCAACTTGAAAAATTTAAAATAGGGCAACTGTGGAACTGGAGGGAATGAAGCTATACTTGATAGTCCCAATTTGTATTTATGGGGATGTTTGATATATCTTGAGTATCCACTAATAGTAGGAAATAGTCTGTACACATATGGAGGTGGATTAAGTAGAGTCTTCATGACTTGTTAGAAGTGTATTCATTTAATAGAGACAAAGTCAAAAACACTCAAACTAGCAATGAAGTCAAATCACCCTTTATTCTTATATTCTGCACTTGATGCACTTGGTGCTCGGTAGGTTGAATCAAAAATGATTTTCAAAGTGAGTTGACAGTGGTCAGATTTCCTTTATAATCAGGTGGCAAGACGATTATGCACACATCACATTTTCAGAGGCCTTCTCCTCAAGTAGTAATTTCTATAATACTGGTTTAAAAAAAAAAACAAAACTAGACAAGATGTGGTTTTTGAGTACAGGTTCTCAAAAAGTGTGCAAAGCTGGAATATAATTGTAGGCTGTATTATTAACTCAAAGGCTGGCATCATTTCAGCATAAAAAATAACAGTTATGGGAATGAGGACCCCCTTTTTTGAATCATGAAAGAGCTTGTGTATGGATATTATGAGGGATTTTCCTGAGCCTTATTCTTAAACAGATTACACTATTCAAAGTCTCAAAGAATCAAAATCGTGCTCAGCTGGGGCAGTCAATGTGCAGTCTAAACATGTGACAGATGCAGAGAAAACTTCAAAGATGCCATTACAAACGCCTGTGGAGATATTTAAGGAGCCAGATGCTACTGTTTCATGTCTTCCGCAGCTCTGAATGTGTCCTGTGATCACCTTCCAAAGAGGAGGTGTGGTTCAATCTGGTGAGGAACAGAACACCACCTAATCTTTTTGTTGCTGTTGTTTGCATACACTGTATGGCCGGGGTGTGAGGGGTTGGGATCAGTGACTCTAACAGGGAGGACGTGTATACGAATTTGCTATTCCTTATAAAAGCATGAAGGCACAACTACAAGGAAATATGTACATGATGTATTCTGTGAAAGCTCTCCTCTCAAAAAGCGTGATTTATAGGTGTGTATTGCCATGGAAGCCCTTTTTTTCTTTAACTTTTGTCATGAATTTAGGCACTAAAAGAGGTAATAAATATATTCATTATGGTTAATATTTACTTTCCATTTTGTTTTGGTGAGAAATAAATTACTTGAGACAATGTATTATTAAGTGTATGTTTCATTTTCATCACTACTGCCTTCTGGAAAAGAACTTAATATTTTGAGACAGAATGAAGCCCCAGGTAAATATAAAGGCAGTGAGATTTAGTTAAAAATTAAAAAATGCCACCTGCTTTATTTCATTTGGATTCCTTATTTTTAGTTTTCTTCTCCATTATAGACTATGTAAGAGAGTCTGTTTTATCTCAGCTTTTAAGAACACAAATTCATAGGCTTATTATTCCAAATGGAACAAAGAGAATGAAAGACAGTTTCTAGGAAATATGTGATATAGCAAATAAAACAACCTAGAAAATTTGAATCACTGTGTAATGTCTGAGCATTTTTTTTGTATCGAAAAAGTGATTCTGCCCAAGTTTGTTCTCTTTTATTATATGAATGACGCACCCTAGCTCATCCTCTATTAAATCAAAGAGAGATTGTTTTATTAATTTTTGAATTGAAATTTGTGGCATATTATAAAAAACAAAAGGCATAATTATTTACATGAAAAGGGATGGCTATAAGTGGAAAATAAAAAGCAAAGGATATTTTTCTTTCTAGTGTAAACATCTGGCAGTAATCCTTGCTTACACAATTAATGGGCATTTAATTGGCAATGATCAGTTTATTGCTGCAATATGAAGTGAATGTTTCCCCAGGAACAAACAGCTGTTGCAAGAATTTCACAGTGATTTAGCAAACACCAGGTGATAGCTGTATCTTGAAAGAAGTGTTCTGTCTCTCAGCAAATCACAGTGCATCGAAAAAACAAAATGAAAAGTAGCATAGCAGAAGAGATCCAATTGTCACTGGCATTAACATTTATCTAAAAAGCAAACTTCATAAAACAACAGACTAATTACATTAGACATTATCCATGCCTCAAATATAAAGAAAGAATTCCTCCAAGAAGCAAATAATACATTGGCATGACATTCTTCTATTTAAAAGTAGTATTTTATGTCTTGTTTTAAAGACATAATAGTTGATAAAACTTTTTTTGTATTCTAATATTTTATCCTTTTAAAAGTCTTAGAAAATTTGATAGTCATTCTAATTTTTTGATTAAAAAGTTATTGAAGTCATTCCACAGTTACCGACAATTATATGCTTTTCTTAATAGATTTTATTCAACTGTCTAAAATTAAATGTACCACTTTTTAATTTGCATTGCTTGTGAGCTGCTTTCCCATTAAGTTTTAAATAAAAAGTTTTTCATTTTTCATTATGCACTCTTATTACTAATTTAATAAAATGATAATAGCTATGCAAAGTTTCTGTTACTACTCAGCTTTTGTCATAGATTAAATTACACATTTTAAATGTAGCACACTGGCAGACACTGTTATTTCATAAAGCTGAGTTTCATTAGTGAAGAAAGTAATTTTGCTTCAGCAAAAAAAAAAATGCTTTTATTTACTATACTATTTAGTATTAGCTCATACTAGAGTCTACGAACAATGAACTCAAATGAACAAAGCATCAAGGGCCAATTTATAGAACAATGCTTTTATTTTTTCATGTATGCATTCTGCAATAATTCATCTCCATGACAAAAGCAGACAATCAATCATCTTCTATTGTGCCTTTCTCAATAAAATTACCATTCTTGATGTAACAAAAGAAAGCTGCCTAAGTAACAGGAACAGTTTTACATGCTCAAATCAATAAATTGATCATACTTCAAAAAAACTTTACCCATTAATATGACAGTGCAGTTTTATGTTTAACTTATCCACATTAATATTAAATTATTAAGTAACATTGTTCTTTTTTCATTCAAGAAGACAATAAGAAATAAGAAAGCATGTTAAAGGAATGCTTTCAAGGGTCTCTGTGACAAAACTTTGTTGCCTACATATGTTGTTGTTATGCTATCGTCTTATAGCTGTGTAAATTGAAATACATAACATTTTGGAAGTAAAATCTCTACATTTATTAGTCCTAAAATCATATGGAATCTATGTATTGTTACAAAATTTATTACAAGATCATGTCAGAACGGCAGATTTAAGGCGATCTTATGATATAGGGTATTGTCCTAAAGCGAGACATTTATATGGTAGTAAGTATACCTTAAACATACAAACTAATGCAGATATTTCAAAAAGTGAAATCTGAAAATGTCATGTGAATATAAAGGAAACTTACGTTCAAAAGTTAAGTAAAAGTTTCCACACTGGGAAAATGAAGAAGGAATATTATAGGTATAGATATAGCTACATACACATTCTAAATAACTTGCTCTTTTATTTTCAACTAGAAGAATAGAAGCTTAACATGAAAAAAGTAAAAGTTTTTAGAAGTTTTCTAGCCAATATAGAGTTCAATACAGAGATACGTATTTCATTTTCATACTGTTTGTATATATATAAAATACTATTTTTCCTCCTAAATTTCTCTCACTGAGATCAAGTGGAATTACAGCAAAATTCATAGATTAAAATATGAATTATTTCTGTATAACCTACCAGAGTAACAGGATTAATTTAAGCTAATAACACTCATGTCATTAACCACTCCAAAATTCAGATGACTTTGGAACCTCTGAAGATTCTCTATAATTGTATTTTCTTTTTTCTGAATTAATGAGGCCAGGCCATAACATGTTTCAAGAAAATGAAATCCTTTGTTACAGAAATGCAAATTCTGTGACTTAGCATCTAAGAGACTATATAGTATAAATGATTATGAGAATAGTTTCATTGCAGTATACATGACATCATAATAATTCACAATTTTCAATAACATACACCAGTTATGTAATTAAATTCTGAATATTTTGTGCTTATATTGTCTATAAATTTACCGTATGTTCATGAGTTACACCATGACACAAGAATGGCATTCTAAATTTGATATTAAATATTGTGTTTGATTTTAACCTCATAGTAATTAATTTGAAAAATTGCAATCAAAACATATTACTGTAACTGAAAGTTTAAAGTAAACATTAGTGAAGATTTTACTGCATTTCATTATAAAATAAATGTTTTAATTGAAATGTTTTTAGGTCGTGACTTTAAACAGTTGCTTATTTTGTTGCCCTTTTCTTTCCTCATGAACTGGTTAATTCACTCTGATTTAATTCCCAGTCAATGTGATGTAATAGTTATTTACTGAGAGAGATGTATTACTGACGATCAACTCTTACTAAGGAATCTTGCTTACTTATACGTTACTCTCAGAAGGAACAGATTTCAGGGAAAACTAGAAAGTTAGTTTATGTTGGATATTTCACTTTTGTCTTGCCATCCTTAGCTTTCTTTGCTGAAAAAAGAAAAAGCAGCAGATAAAATTTAACAAGAAATCACAGTGTTGTTTATCATACCATCACAACAGTATTGCTCAGTTTTCTTGAACTGTTAACTTATCTTTGTAGAGAATCTATGCCTTGGGACCAAGGTTTGGTCTTTGCTCCCAGGTCTCAAGAAACAACTTTACAATTCAGTTATTTTCTCTTGAAATCATCACATCCTCTCTTCCCCGTGTTCCGTTCTCTCCTCCTCCCCCTGTTTCTTTCTCTCCTTTCTACTCCTTTTTCTCTATCACTGCCCGATCTCTTAAAGTGTAATGAATAACATCCCCATGATTTCATTACAAACTTTGCTTTGGAGGCAGGGCCCAGGAAATTTCCATCGAGCGCATCTGTTTCATTAATCCTGGAACTTTGTTGCATTTTATTTAAATTATATAACCAGTACCACTGTCTATGGAAGTCCTTGGTTTCTTTCTTTTATGGATGGCAGTATTTCCAGCAACAGCACCAACTGAAGAAACTAGAGCCAGCTATGTTTGTAGGTATATAAATCCAGAGTATTCCATTGAAATTTGAATTTTTTTTTTCTTTGTACTCTTTTAACAACTGTATTCAGAGCACGATGGTGCTTCTTTTTACTTTTGTTTTTGTTTTTAGCTGCACAGCTACTGAGTCTTTCTCATGCCTAGTCAGTCTTTCCTTGGAGTAAGAAATTGATCTGAGACTATGTGTTTTTTTGAAAGCTTTGGCAGAGAATAAGAGTTGGAATCATAATTATTAGAAAAATCTAGGCTGACCTTTTGGACAAGTCAATTTACACCAGTTTACACCACTACGACTATATTGCTGTAGTGCTCATACTTTCGTGTGCATCAGAATCATCTGGAAGGGCTTGCCCAGCCCCACCTCCAGAGTTTCTGATTCAGTAGCATGGAGGTGACGGAGAATTTGCATTTTCAACAAATTCCTATGGTTTGCTGATCTTGAGAGCTACTGTTGTGTTAAGCCAGAGGATATTTTAAATCTTATGATTTTGAACCTTTATAATATGGTGGATATCTTGTATCATTTTGGGCTTTTTAAAAAAGTATGATTTAATAGTTTGCCAAAGAGTACATTATTTCATATAATAGGGATTGCATGCTGAATGTGTTCTGATTTCTTTTTATACAACTTTATTTATTTAGAGCAGTTTTAGGTTCATAGAAAAATTGAGAGGAAGTTACAGAGATTTCCATATACTCCCCATCCCCACATTCACACAACCACCTCCATTATCAACGTCCCCACCAAAGTGGCACATTTGTTACAATTGATGAACCTGTATTACACATCATAATCACCCAAACTCCAGAGTTTATATTAGGGTTCACTGTTGGTGTAGTAAATTCTATGGATTTGAACTAATGTATAATTATGTGTATCTACCACGACAGTATTGTACAGAAATCCTCTGTATTTCACCAATCCATCCCTCCCCACCACTGGAAACCAGTGATCTTTTTGCTGTCTCCATAGTTTGTCTTTTTCCAGACTGTCATACAGGTAGAATCATAACATGTAGCCTTTTCAGATTAGTGTCTTTTACTTAGTAATATGCATTTAAGCTTCTAGCTCTTTTTTGTTTGTTTGAGCACTGAATAATATTCCATTGTCTGGATATACCACAGTTTATCAATTCAACTACTAAAGGACATCTTGGTTGCTTACAAGTTTTGGCAATTATGAATAAATCTGCTGTAAACATCCATGTGTAGGTTTTTGCATGGTCATAAGTTTTTAACTCCTTTGGGTAAATACCAAGGAGCAAGACTAATGGATCATTTGGTAAGAGTTTTAGTTTTGTAAGAAACCACCAAACTGTCTACCAAAGTGGCTGCACCATTTTGCATTCCCACCAGCAATGAATGCGACTTCCTCTTGTTCCACATCCTTGTCGGTATTTAGTGTTTTCAATGTTCATGATTTTGGCTGTTCTAACAGGTGTGTAGTGGTATCTTGGCTTTAATGTGCCTTTCCTTGATGGCTTATGATGTGAATCTGTTCATCTTCTTTGGTGAGTTATCTGTTAAGGTCTTCAGCCCATTTTTTAATTTGGTTGTTTGTTTTCTTATTGTTGAATTTTAAAAGTTTTTTTGTATATTTTAGGTAACAGTCCTTCGTCAGATGTGTCTTTTACAAATATTTTCTTTTAGTCTGTGGTTTGTCTTCTCATTCGCTTGACTGAATGTGATTTTTGACTCGTGCAGTTTGTGCCTTAGGCTGATGTCACCAGATCCTAAGATTATTCTGCAAAGCTGTTTATTTTTACCAGATGTTACTTCTAGAGATCAAAATTATTTATAAGCCAGAGTGTCAGTGGTCTGACTAAAGATAAGCTTCTTTTTATAACTGTACTTCAACAAAATGAAGATTTCTAATACCTTGACCCTCCTTTTTTTTTTTCCTTAGAATTAAACTGTCCTGCCTTCATTTGCTCTACTATCCAATGAAGTCTACAGCTTATCACTTCAATCACTCTCTTGTCAATTACCCCCATTCCCATTTCTGTTTGCTTTTCAAAATTCTACCTCTAAATCAATCCAGTGTTGTTATTTCCTTAGACTATACCAGGGAGGCTGGGTGCTGATGGGAGGAAATCACACTGAGTAACCACTGCAAATCCATGTTCTCTACTTCAAGTGGAACCTCATTGCTGTCTGGCGGCTCTTCTTTCTTCAGTTGGCTCTCTTTTCTATTGACTGTACCTACTTTGAAACTTTTCTTCTTTCAAACTTTTTAGCCAACCACATCTGTATTTACACTCTGAAAATGGTTGTGATTCCTACTTTACAGAGAAAATGCTAGAAATTGGATAAAAATACATCGTGCCACCAAATCCACCCCCACCCCCAAAAAGGGGCAAGAGCAAGATCCTCATTCCTAAAACAAATAGCTCTTTCAATGCTCTGAATGTACCTGTACTTAAAAACATCATTTCTTTTATTATTCCCCATTCCAACTGTGTATTTATCTTTTCCTCTCCACTTCCTCCTTCAGTATCAGCATTAAAAACATGCCCAAGTCTTTTCCTGTTTTTCCATGTTTCCCGCTAGAGACCAACTTCTCTCACCTTTCTCTGGTATGCTTACTGAACAATATACTTTTTCTCACTGTTGCTGTCCCTAATCTATTCACTTCTCAGTTTATGGCTCACAGCTCTTTTTTAGAAATTAGTATTATCTTCCCTTAGCTTCTACACTCTGACCTCTTTTCTTCACTCTTTTCATTCTTCACATACTCTTCTGGCTTCACAAAGTGCAGTGATCTAATCTACACCCAGTCTTTGTTATACCTGCAAATGTAACGTCCACTCTGGTCTCCCTTCTGAGTACAAACCCATATAATCCAACTGCCAGCTGGAGATCCCTTCCTGGAAGGCCTACACTCACCTGAAACTCAGTACTACTTCCATCAAACTTATCTCCTTCTTCCTTGAAATGTGCTTCTAATCATGTGGACTTCTAATTAACAAAAAAGCAGGCTGATACACTACATAATAGTCTGCTTGGACTCAGCGTATCTCAGAGCGCCTCATTACTACTGTGTGACTTGATGTATGTCACACCACTGAATCTCTGTTTCTTTTCTATAAAATTAGAATGACCAAGTGACAAGACATACATTATAGGAACAAAGTGAGATACGTATGCTATAACATGTGAAATGCTTCAACTAAAATACATAGTGCTGTACAAAAATAATAATGATAATCTTACTGTCATTTATCCAAAAGGTTAAAAATTAAATAGATGATAGTTGATCAGTCATCTCTCACTAGAATATTATTTGCCCCAACAAAGGGGCGCATTTATTTATCTTTTTATATTCTTATTTAAATGTTCCTTTTTATGGATCTTAGCATTTTTTCAAAAGGCTGATTCTTCTGGGCTTTCATATATTTCATGTGTTTATTAAATGACAAATCCCTTTTTACATATTTATCCTTTAAGTACTTTTTTGTTTCTTTTTTATTGTGGGGTGACAGGTGGGCTTATATGCCACTTCGGCAGGTTTCGCTTTTTCTTTTTTAACTTACTCTCTTCTTGTAAAAGTTAACTTAAACTTTTCAATATCTCCCCTCTCTTTCAAACCAGTATTATATATATTTCTTGTATTGTAAGAATTTTACTAGTTGTTCATTACTCTCAAGCCATCTTCTCTTTTACTAAATCATAAGGTCTTTTATGTGACCTTTTTGAAATTTTCTACTGTGTCAGGCTTCCCTCCTTGATTATCATAAACTCTAACAAAACCTGGCCACTTAATTTGAAATGTTTTATCACTTTTAATCCACAGATTACTTTTTGTTGATCAGAATTCGGTGTGGAAGTAAGTACTTGGTTGTTTGATTTACTTTCTGTGAAAAGAAATAGTACAAACTTTGAAAGATGCTGAGTTGAAACAAGAGATGGCTCACACTTTGGCTGTGTAAAAGTTGCATGTCACCAATTGAGAGTGTCATTTTGGGCACATTTGGTGTTTTCCATTTGTAATGGTATCATCAACTTTTTTTTCTGCCATGCATTCACTCCCAGTTGAGTACATACAATCTACAGTTTTTACTTTTTATCCAACTCTCTCAGAGTCATAGAACTTGTTTACATAATAGAAATTAAATTATCAGCAAAAAGCAAGTAATTTATCATGTCACAATTAATCTCCTTGTAGCAAAGTATTTTGATTTCCACTCAGTACCAACTTACACTGGTTTAGAAAGGAAGGATATGATAAAATTTCCTTGTCTACACTGCTTTTTTTTTTAATGGCTCTATAAGACTATTACTTTAAAATACTTAATGATTATTTCCTTTTTGCAAAGCAAAACAAATTTATTGCAAAATATTTAAACATTACAGAAAGGAGTAAGTTAAAAATAAAAACTTCTCAAATAATCTCATTTCTCAGAAAGAGTTTCCAATAGTATTTGATATACAACCCCCCGATTCATATCTATGTCCTACAAGTGTTACGTACAAAAAGCAATAGAATTATATATATATGTATACACACAAACACATAAATACACACACACACACACACACACAACTTGCTTGTTTCACTTACTAATATGTTGTGAATCTCTTCTGTTTCAATTGGAATTTTTTTGCCTCACTTTTTAAGAGCTGCATAATATAACAATGGGTGGATAAATCATATTTATCCGATTAGCATATTTTTAAAGATCATTTCCACTATTTTATTACTAAAGACAAAATTGTAATTAATATCCTTGTACATATAATTTTACATGTTTATGTGAATATTTCTGTAGAACCAATTCCTGCAAAGGAATCAAGAAGGTACACATTGGGCTTCCCTGGTGGCGCGGTGGTTGAGAGTCCGCCTGCCAATGCAGGGGACACGGGTTCATGCCCCGGTCCGGGAGGATCCCACATGCCACGGAGTGGCTGGGCCCATGAGCCATGGCCGCTGAGCCTGCACATCCGGAACCTGTGCTCCGCAACAGGAGAGGCCACAACGGTGAGAGGCCCGCGTATCGCAAAAGAAGGTACACATTGAAAATTTTGTTTGCTATTGCTAAATTGCCTTTAGAGAAAATTATTCTATTTTACATGATAACTAACAATATATAATATCTTCTATTTATTGCACCCTCGTCAATTCTAAACATTATCACTGTGTGTGTGTGTGTCCTTTCTGATAAGTAAAAGACAACCCTAAAGTTATTTTATGTGTTTATAAAATCTTGTGTTCTTTAAATGTTTGTTTTTGCCCTTTGTATCCCCCCACTTTTTTAAACTTGGCTCTTTCTTATTTAGGTGTAATATAACTATTAGAGTTAGGAGTAGTTAAATTATATGTGGTTGTATATGTTACATACATATTTCCGCTTGTTTTAAAATTAAAAACTGGTCTATAACATTTTACCTCACAAAATTTCTATAGGTAAATTTTCTACAGTTTTCATGTTATGCTTTGAAAGGCCTTTCTAGTTCCAAAAACCATCTTGTTTGTTTTTGGTAAGTTTTAACTATAATTGTAGAAATATTTTATTCCTTTTAATGGACTATAAACAATGTATTTTAAATTTAACAGAATGTACAAAAATTTCTATTTTGTCTTACATAAACTATTTTTTCAAATACTTAACAAATATACTTCCTTTATGAAAAGTGGGTCTGACTTGCTTAAAAAAGAAAAAAGAAGCTAACGTATGTTTAATACACAGCTAGGCCTTATGGCTAAACATGAGTAGGGCTAACAGAAAAGCCAAAATTATAAGTACAAGCTAAGAAGACAGTTGAAAATAAGAAATATAAGGAAAAGTTAATGGAATTGAACCGCTAATTTTAGAGAAAGAGAGAAAGCCATGAATGGCCTTTGTAAAAACAATAGGATCGACAACAATTTACAATTTACTTCTACCCGATGACTATTGAATAGAAAGGTTTGAACCAAAAATAGGGGGGATTTTTATTAGATATTGGTACACGTTTTCTGACAGTGAGAATTATTAAACATTGAAATGAACTGCTTTGGAGGTCTCTAAAAATTGGATTGATTTCTAGTAATTCTGGAAGATCCTAACATTTGAAATTGTATAATGATTTGGGTAGGCAATCCTGAGGCATCTTTCATTATTTTATGATAGCTCTGAAAATGTCTGGAAACACCAAATGTAAATTCATATTTTGGGAAATACTCTGCAGGTTTAGTTTGGTCTTGCCAGCCAACTCCCAAAGGTTTTCCCCATTTTTTAGTTTATCCTTACTCCAATTCATCATAAAAGCTACTTAGATAAAAGATCCCAACCTTTGACTGTGAGTTTCCCCCATGTTCAAGGACAATTTGAGGCTGCTGAGTCTGGATCTTTATATCCTTGAGGATGATCTGATTCCAAAATACCATTCCTACCCAGCCTCCACCTGCACTTCTTCAGGTACCACAGTTGTGGCCAAACCTCACTCTTCACTTATTCACAAACTGGCTGTGTAATTTCCTTCCTCCTTTTCTTCCCACCTCTCTTTATGTCTGTTGTCTAACTGCACACATACCATCCCCTCTACCTGTAATGTTCTCCATCGCTGTCCATAAAAGTTTCATTCATCGTTCATATATTACATCACAAGAAGTTTTCCTTTTCTCCTCAGATGAGGGCTCAATATACAGCTATCACTTGTTTATATCTTTATCTCTACCTCTAGACTGCAAACTCTACAAAGCCAGTGTCTCTTTCTTACTAATCCTTATATTCCTAAAGGGGCACTGGTTGTTTTCACATAGTACCAAGTTTCTTCAAATTTGTCTAATCATAAGAATTACAATTAAGGATGCAGACTCATGGGTTCAGCCTGGCTACTGCATCAGAATTCTGAGGAGTAGTAGAAAGGAGTTTTATCAGAAGGAAAGTTTGGAAATCACTAACATTTAAGTACTTAATAAAACCATGTCAAATAAATAAATGAATGAGTCCATTTTTATTTCTTTGGAGTTTCCTCTTTGAGGACATTTAATCAAGTATATATTTCTGTGGCTCTCCTGCTTTTTCTGTTCCTGATATCTCCATCAAAATACATTGAGCAGAAGGGTGTTGAACTCAGCAAAATTAGTTGCTTTTATTAGCCAATTGACAAATTATATTCTAAGCATCCCTGTAGGTCTTAAAAAACAATGATTACTTTTGAGCAACATTTTCAAGCTGTTAGGTGGGAGTTTGAAGTAATGTGGAGGGCAGGGTTGGAAAACCTTAATTCAGTGTTCCGAGATATGTTTGTCACTGGTTGAACTTCACCTGGAATGGCTTGGTGCAGCCACTATGGAGAACAGTGTGGAGGTTCCTTAAAAAACTAAAAATAGAGTTACCATATAATCCTGAAATCTCATTCCTGAGCATATACCCTGAGAAAACTATAATTCGAAAACATACATGCACCCCAGTGTTCATCGCAGCACTATTCACAATAGCCAAGATATGGAAGCAACCTAAATGTCCATCGACAGATGAATGGATAAAGAAGATGTGGTGTATATATATATACACACACATATACATACACACATATGTCTACATATATATGTAAAGGAATATTACTCAGTCATAAAAAATGAAATAATGCCATACACAGCAACATGGATGGACCTAGAGATTATCATACTAAGTGAAGTAAGCCAGACAAAGACAAATATCATATGATATTGCTTATATGTGGAATCTAAAAAAGAAGATACAAATGAACTTATTTACAAAACAGAAATAGACCCACAGACATAGAAAACACTTATGGTTACAAAAGGGGAAAGTGGGGGGAGGCAGGGATAAATCAGGAGGTTGGGATTAACATATACACACTCCTATATATAAAATAGATAACCAACAACGACCTACTGTCCAGCTCAGGGAACTATACTCAATATTTTGTAATAAACTATAACAGAAAAGAATCTGAAAAAGATATAAATATATATAAAACGTGTAGGACTGTGGAAAGGGCCTGAGCCAGAAGACCCGCTGGTCCTTGACCTGCAAATAACCTTGCTCTGTGACGTTTTGAAAACCTCTTCGTTTCAAAGGGCTCAATTTATTCATCTGTAAAATAAGGGAGTTGAAGTAGCTGATCTCTGAGGTCCCTTAGCTCTAAACTTCATGATTCTCTGATTCTTGTTTTATCTGAGAATTTCATTTGTCTATGTGATTTCTTTCTTGCCTCTGAAATGATAATTGAGGGTTGATTATACGTATCCAGTCCAATTATTCATAGATCATAAAGATTTTTATTATTATATGTAGAAGATTAAGACGTATGAAGGGCATAAGATTGAAATCTCTACAAAGCCTAATGATAAAAATGCCATTATATACTAAAAATTTTCTTCTTTAGGATACTTTACTGGTATTTTCTGTTCAAAAAAATTTAAGATCAGTGCTTAATATTTAGTATGTTTCCATTCTCGGAGAGCTGAATTTTTAAAATATATGTATTAAACATGCTTTCTTCTAAATTATGATACATCATTATTGGAAGCACTGGGCCATGGCAAACGATCTATTACCTCATGGTTTACTATGGTGTATTATGTCAACTGATGGATTATAGCATGTCAAGTTTTGATATGTAAAATTTTTAAGATAATTGGAGAAGCAAAGCACAAAAATAGTTCATGTACTCTTTTAAATAAAAATCTCCAAAGTAATTTTAGACATTTTAGAGGGTTCTGTATTTTGGCATAGCTGAGTGTCAGTGTATTACCTCTGTGAGTATATAATATGCACAAGGAAAGTTATTAAGGTTGGACGTATGATTTAAATAGCTGATGACACCTTTAGAAGGATATAAGAATTAAGACATTTTATAAAGCTTCACATATCTGTTTTTTTTCTGATTTTTCAGTATTGTGTCAACCATGGTTTTACAAATATGAGCCCTGTTTTTTAAAGAATCAATATATTTTGCCTGCTATTCTACTCAGCAGTTACTATCAGCATAAATTTGCTACCAAGGAAACAATAAAAATAATTCTTTGTTGGCCAGTGGACAAAGAAGATCAGTTTTACAGAAAAATTATCTGCACTTTTAATCTGAATAATGGCATAACCAATACGATGCCAACTACAGATTTAAATAAGGTAAAAAACCCCACAATTTTCCAGGATTAAAATATGATCTTGCAGCATTACAGTTTCTAAACTGCCAGATATTTATAGTTTAGATACATTTCACTTGAGAATATAGGTATTGTCTTTACTGAGTATAATAGAACTAACTTTTTAAAATTAAAGGATAATAATGCAATAATATTGTTATGAAGTGAGTGGGATTTGGGTGTCAGAGCCAAGTTCAATTTTTTTTTTTAAACATCTTTATTGGAGTATAATTGCTTTACAATGGTGTGTTAGTTTCTGCTTTATAACAAAGTGAATCAGCTATACATACGTTCCCATATCTCCTCCCTCTTGCCTCTCCCTCCCTTCCACCCTCCCTATCCCACCCCTCTAGGTGGCCACAAAGCATCGAGCTGATGATCCCCCTGTGCTATGCGGCTGCTTCCCACTAGCTATCGGGTTTTACATTCGGTAGTATATACTAGTCCATGACACTCTCTCACTTTGTCCCAGCTTACCCTTCCCCCTCCCCGTGTCCTCAAGTCCATTCTCTACATCTGCATCTTTATTCCTGTCCTGCCCCTAGGTTCTTCATAACCATTTTTTTGTTTTTTTTTAGATTCCATATATATGTGTTAGCATACGGTATTTGTTTTTCTCTTTCTGAGTTACTTCACTCTGTATGACAGACTCTAGGTCCATCCACCTGACTACAGATAACTCAATTTCATTTCTTTTTATGGCTGAGTAATATTCCATTTGGGCATATAACCTGAGAAAACCATAATTCAAAAAGAGTCGTGTACCACAATGTTCATTGCAGCTCTATTTACAATAGCCAGGACATGGAAGCAACTTAAGTGTCCATCGACAGATGAATGGATAAAGAAGATGTGGCTCATCTATACAATGGAATATTACTCAGCCAAGTTCCATTCTTATCTCCACAATTTGCTAGCCATGTGGACTGGACAACTATTTAAAGTCTTTAAACTGGTTTCTTTATGCGTAAAATGGGACAAATAATCCTCTACTTCTTAGGCATGTTGTATCATGTGAGACTACACATTAAATGTGCCTAACAGAATATGGCTGCCTCCTAAAAAGCCCTCAATAAGTATTAGCTTCTGTTATTGTCTGATGTAGGCCTGTACAATAATTCATATTTACAGTCTGCTCTATGAAGACTTTCTTTCTCATTTCTTATTTATTTTTTTACTGAAGTTCTGAAAACATTCAATTATTCAAAGGTTTTTTTTCAAAAAACTATGTTCATCAATTAAATCTTTCATATTTTTAGAGATTGTAAATTCTCTCAGACCAATGTTTTCCTGATTGCATTTTGTTTGGGGAATCTGAGCTGTTTAGTCTCTTCTCCACAAAAGAAATTTTTCTATATGCTATAATTTCAGGAATTTCTATAGCTCATAGTAGAGCTGAGAAAGACAAAACACTAAAGTACACACAAAGAAAATACTGCTGTTAATCATCATGTGACAAATTATTATGGCTAGTGGTTTATTTGAGGCACTTCTTTGGAATTAAATGAGAACCCAGCTCATCCACATATGCCCCTTCTTGTACCTTTGCATGCTTAGAATTAAAGGCAGCAATGTATGTTTTTTAAAGGCACGTACTGGATGCCTTCCATTTACTCCTCCTGGTCTTCTTTCCATCCTTCTCCATCTTGATCTCTTCCCCAGGAGGTGTTTCTGAATGGATTATATTAATAAGGTTCTTGGCTTTCTGGCTTCCTATTGAATGTGGCATGTGGGATTCAGCAGGGATGTGAGGGAAGGGAGAAATTGAGGTTAGGTGTTTATTCCACCACAGTCTCTCCCTGCAGGTTTGTCTGAGGCTGTCTACATCCCTCCATCACAGGTTATAACTCCCTCCAGGTGGTCGTACCCCACAGACCTCTTTCTGTCTCACCTGCTTCTGGTAACTGCCCTCTCCTGCTCTTCTGGGCCTAGAGGCGGGAGGAGGTACAGGTGTTTTTATATTGTTGTAACCTCTGGTTACTGCACTAACCCTCTGGTGACTTCCCTGTATCCTTCTTACACTTTGTAAATCTCTCTATATTAGATTCCCCTCCAAATACTCAGTTTGAATTTGCCTTTTATTTCTTACTGTAGGAACTACACCCCGTACAATACTCATTTGCATTTTTAATGTATCTTCATGTTACTGTTTAAATGGTAATTTCTTTGAGAACAAAAAGTATTTACTATTTTTAATTTGCCTCCTTTTATAGTCATAAAGTGGTGGATTTATAAGGGAAGAAATAGTATATAGGTTAAATAATAGTGCTGGATTTGAGTTGGGAAGGTGTAAGGATATGTGCTGGGCAAGGGCTGAGGAATTTCTGCATCTTTTACTCACACCATATTGTAAGTCCAAGATGCGGCTCGCACAGGCAGGGTGTAGAGAGAAACTGGGTGTTTCCAGGGTCTCACTGATGAGACGGAATTCCATTGGCTTCTGCTATTACCCTACTGTATTGTAGTAGCTAGAGAAGGAATGTGGACAGCGAGTGATGGCAGAGCTTTTTCAAATTTTCTTTTTTTATTCATATTTCATGGCATATAAGGTGATGACAGCTATGTTGTTGAGTTCTGCTTAATCCTCTTCCCTCAGAGCCCCTTTGGATACCATGGCATCAAAGTATAGGTAAAAGATAAATGTTGGTGATTTAGTAAGGTATTTCAGAACTATCTATTCCTTGGATATAAAGAGAAATTGAGGTTACTATCTATAATCTAGTAAAATAATCTCTCTCTCGATATATATATATATATATATATATATATACACGCACACACACACACACACACACACTTACTTGATGGTCATTTTCATAGGGAAAATAGTTTCTAAAAATGTCTGTATAATCAATAGAAAGTGTTTTTCAAATTTGCTATCATATTCAATGTCATTTACTAACGTTTATGTTTTTACTTAGATTTTCACAAACTTTATATTTTTTCAAAAATACAAATATTTTGGAATGATAGTATATTGCAAAGTATTATCTCCACATAATCTCTAGCATATTTTTATAGCTCACTTATCAACAATCCACAGAATTGCAAACTTAGATTAGTGAAGACCTGAAGGTAACAGGAATGTCCCTTTGTAGTCCTTAAACCTTTTTAATCGCTAAAGGTACACCTGTGAAAAAAAGCTGAAGGTGGGATTATGAACGCATAAAATATATTGTTTTATCTAGACCTACAAAACTTGACTGAACTCACTCTATTCTTTGATTCTAAATATATGTTTGGAGTCAAGGAAACAGGACAGGAACAATATTTACTTCATTACAATCTTTTCTATGAAAATACTTAACCCTAGGTTTTTCAGCAACTGGGGTTTGAATTCACTAAAACTGTTAGGCAGTATTTGAATAATTTTGTGAAGGTAATGTGATAAAAGAATCCTCTGTAAATATCTGATTAGAGTCAAACATTTAGATGAATGTGTCCCCAAGAGAAGTCTTACAGTTACTATAATTTTACAGAAGAAGTTTGTTACATACATATTATTATTTTAAGCTACAGGTTTAGAAAAATTTTTTAAAAAGCTTTGTAAGGCAGGGCCAGTAAATGTTGAGTTGTTTTACCCACTGTACTTAGGAAATTGTATAGATTCTTGACTAGAGAGAATTAATGTTTTGTTTTCCTTAAAAGATGAGAGAAGGACTAAAAATGTCCCATATCCTGTTAAGTGACCTATGAAAGCTACTTTAATCATTTTAATAGCTTTTTTGGTTCTCAAATTCATTGAATATGGTTCTTTACTAACTAAAAATATTCACATATTAACTTAATTACATTTTACCAATTAACAATACTTTCAAGGGTAGAGGTTTCATTTTGTTCAGACATTAGTTTACCTGGAATCCTTTGGTTTTAAAAAATAAAAATATATACCATTAAATTGTGAAAAAAGGTACACACATAAGTAGCTGTGATTGGCCAATGATTAACATAACCTATGTAATGTATTTATTTGAGTAACACCTTCAAATAACATATATAATGAGTACTGCAGGGGACATTATATGAAAGTTGACTATTAGTGATAGTATGCAAGTATTTGGTATAGTACATACAGAAAAAGTCCTGTCCTATAACTCAAAAATAGTTTTATAGAGAGAAGAATACATGTAAAAATCTTTAAATATTTTGCTTTATGAATATTCATAGAGAGATTTAATATCCAAAAAGATCTTTTTTTTCCCTTTGCATGTAGACATAACATAAGTTGCTAGATGTCTTAAAACCTGTAGCATGATTACCTTCCCTTATGGGAAGTCCCTGTAGCAAGTTTTTACTACCACACTGGCTCAGAATATTGTAATTCATATACTACTAAGATCTCTGAAAAATCATTGTTTATTTTTGTGTGACTAGGAGCATGAAATACCCTTCCTTCTAGGGGTCTTTGTCCCATAAATGTTAATGCACCCATGAAACTGATCTGATGCCTTTTAACTTTATTTTTAAAATCCAGTACCAAATTCCCAGATTATACTGTCAGTACAATGTCATTGAAAAACAGCTCTGGGCAAAAATATGATGTATGAAGCTTATTTCCTTCCCATTAGATTTATCTGTGCCATCCTGATAAACTTCCCATGCCTATCACAATAACCAAATAAATTGAAAAACTTGATGTCAAGTGAAAGTGAAGACTAAATCTCTGCAGAATATCACAGAAATTTATTTATTTCCCAAATATTCACTCAACACCAGCCATGTATCAGACACTTTTTGAGGTGCTCACTAATGATACGGTGAACAAAAATAACTCTTCATAGTCCTATGGTCTAATAAGGAAAAGACAGAGACATGTTTTTCAAATAAAATTAAAATGTTGTTTAGGTTAGGGAGAAAGGTAAAGCAGGAAAGAAAAATATGAAGTTTCAGCTTTTAACAGGGGTGGTTGGAGAAGGAGGGTTGAAAAAGTGACACTCAAGCAAAGACCTGAAGGAGGAGAGGAAATGATCATTTTGGCAGAAGAGAGAGGGGAAATCCATGTATCCAAGGATCCTGGCATGTTTGAGAAAGAGTGAGGAGAACAGAGGGGCTGGAGCACAGAGAGTGAGTGCAACAATAGAAGGAGTAGACGTGACCAGAGGTTGGATCTTGTCAGTCTGGCAGGCTGTGTATTCAGAGAGAGTTAGGAAGCAGAGGAATAATGAAATTTGAATTATACTATAAGAGGATCATTCCGGTTGCTGAGTTGAGAAAAGATGCTAGGCTGCAAGTGAACCAGGCTGGAGATGGTAGAGGGGATGAGAAATGGTTGGAAGTGAGATGATGTAGAAGTTTAATCTGTGGTTGTAGAGATTCCGAAGTACACGTTAGGAATAAAATGTCCTATTTTAAATGTGATGGAATCTGTAAGAGTATATATTTAAAAAAAGAAAAACTAAAACTTCTGTGAGTAGAAATATCCTTTTCACATGGATATATGATAGTCATGTTTATATGGCATTGCTCTATGATATGTCAGGGTTCTGTTATAGGTTGACTGAAATTAAAAGAAAAAAAGATAAAATGTTTATCTAAACTGAGGAAGCTAAAGAATTAGCCAAGGAGTGTGATAGGTTAATAGTTTGGAACTTTATCCTTAAGCAGTGGGTAGAATGTTTCATTGGTATTCTATCCCTAGGAATGAGATGTGTTGTTTATAAAATCCAAAGGAGGAGAAATGTACTAAATTGGCCCTGATGAATAGATGGCCACTAGATCAAAATTTAACTGGTTGAACCAATAACATTCAGTGATCAAGAGAGTTGTATGCAAAGTGCTAGTAAGAGGAGGAGGAAAAGGAGAAAACGGGGAATTAATGTTCATTAAATGTTTACTGTATTCTAGAAACTATGCTGTGTGTTTTTCTTACATTGCCTCATTTAAATTTCAAAACATTATGGAAAGTGGAATTAAGAGAAAAATAATTAGGGAAAAGCACTGAGGGTAGTGCAGCAGGGAGGCATGGAAAAGTAAATAGTCTATGTGCCCAAGAAACTGGAGGAGGGATGCAGAATGGGAAGAAATAATTAATGCTTTTATATTGAAGTTGCTGAAGAATTTTAAGTAGTATTGTGACTGTTGTATTTGCATAGATGGTTTTGGTAACCATGTGAAGGCTGGGATTACTGGGAGCTAAGGCTGGAGACAAAGGACTAGTTATGAGTATGTGGAATCAAAAAATGCAATATGTGACTATGACCAGGAGTAAGGCATGTTTGTTTTAAAGTTCTCTTCTGCCATCCAAATAGACAAGCAGCTTGATTACACAATTCAGGAGAGTGGTCTAAATGAAAGACAGAGATTTGGGACTGATCCCTATAGAAGCCTTGGACATAGATGAGATCATGAGAGCTGATGGAAATGGATAGAGTTAGGACAACAGCCAGCACTGAGAGAAAGAAGGAAGAAGAGTTCATGAAAAAAACTATGGAAGATCAATGGAAAATTTGGGGGAAAAGAAGACAGTAGCATGGGAGCCCTAGGGAAGAAAGTTTAAGGAAAAAGGGAGGAGTTAAATAAAAGTGAAAGAATGTAGTCAGAGAAGGTAAGAACCTTAGAACATTCAGCAGCAGGATTTTCTTGTGCTCTGAATAAAAACAACATCAGACCAGCAATTGGGGCAAAAGTCCAATTGAATTAGCTTAAGGAATGCATTAGGAGTTGAGGAATTAGAGGGCAGAAAGGTAAAGCTCTCTGTATTACTTCTAGTAGGTATAATAATGATCCCCAAAGATGTCTACATCCTATTCTCCAGCACCTGTTTGTTACTTTACATTGTAGATGTGATTAAATTACTGATTTTGCAATGGGGAGATTATCTTGAATTATCTGGGTGGGTCCAATGTAACCACATGGTCTTTTTAAGAAAGGAGGCAGAACAGTCAGAGAAGGTGATGTAGTGATGGAAGCAGAAGTCATAGGGATGCAGTTGATGGCTTTAGTGATGGAAAGGGACTGAAAGTTAAGGAATATGGAAAGGCTCTAGAAGCTGTAAAAACACAGGAAATGAATCCCTGGAGACTCTAGAAGAAAGACAGTTGGGCCAACACCTGAATTTTAGACAGGTTGAAACCCATTTTGGACTTCTGATCTCTAGAACTTTAAGATAATAAATTTGTGTTGTGTTTTAGCCACCAGGTTTGTAGTAATTTGTTATAGGAGCAATAGAAAACTAATATATTACCCTTGGCTATGAAAGAGGAGAAATACAAAGAGAGATAAGAGCACAGGGTGTGTGTGTGTGTGTGTGTGTGTGTGTGTGTGTGTAAAATCATCATCAAGGATTCTTGAGACTACCCTCATGAAAATTCTGTAATATGGTAGGATGGTAGCTTTGGGACTTGTTTATTGGAAGATTTTACTTGTATGCAATTATATAAATGATAATCACTCGTGATAATTTTACTCGGTTCCTCTCATATAGGTTTGCAAGGACTGAAGAAGCAGAGTTGACAGCTGTACTTTTGGATACTTTGATATTTGTGTACTTGTGTTGCCACATTTTTATATGCCTCTACAGTCATTTCATTTTATGTATGCAAATTCTGTTCCCATGCTATTTTTATGCATTTTAAAGAAATCTCTGCTCAGAGTGTTATTCATAATAATAGTGTGTTCCATTTTTGTTTTTTTTAAAACTAGTGGAAAATAAGTTCCTGCAATATAATGAGGACCCATGACACTTTTCGAACTTTCAAAATGAAATGAAAATCCTTTGATTTTAACTTTCTGTTCGTCGTCATAATCATCCCTGACTCATTTCCCAGCATAAGCATCAGAGCAGTAACATGTAAAACTTCTCAATGTCTGTCAAAATGACAATACCTGAAAAGAAATGGCCTAGTTTAAAGAAAAGTTCAAGTGTTTGCAATCAAAGTAATCAATACAAGGTGATTAGATATTAATAATGGAACAGAATTCTCAGTGTTCTATTTGCTCATTACTTCAGATTTTTCTCATTATTATAGACTACAAACCATAATTATAATTTATAAATATTTTAGATCAAATGAAATAATATTTGCCTCTAACAATTATATACAAATCATTCTTTGCTAACTCAATACATACCTTAATCCTCAGACCATTGAAGCTAAAGTTTAGTAACTCATACATTCACTCTGTCCTCATATAAATACAAGTCAAACTTATTCTAAAACGATTAAAATACAGATGTTAAGGGACAAGGTTAACCAGGTCTTCTGCTTGTAGCTGCCATGTTTGGAGTTGTCCAAGATGACTTGAAGTATATTCAAAACAGTTTCCTCTGACACTCCTATGTAATTGTATTTTAAAATCAAACAGGATTATTTTTCTCTAAACAACACTTTCCTCTGTGCAATATTTTCCCCTGTGATTTCTTTCCTCTATGCAGTTGCCTATGCTGATCGTTCCACGTGCACTTCTCTCTTCCTCCATCTTCATCTATCTCAAAGCCTAACTGTAATTCAACTTTTTTTCCTGATGTTTTGCTTGATTTTAAGGGAAAAAATGCACCTCCACCTCCTTTTGGGATGTAACATTGTAACTCTTTGTGAACTGATCATCCCTTCATTAGGATAGAGTGAATGCTTCCAGATGGAAGGAATGATTCATCTTCTGATCAGCTGCATCCATGGTGCTCATAGTGGGGGCTTTCAACAGAGCAGAGCATCTATAATGACTAAGTGAAGATTGAGGTTCTGCTCTCCTCTCTTAGTAGGTTGCTATATTAAAAAAAAATCATTAGCTCCCTTCAAATAATTATTCTTATGGATTTTTCTCTTGATTAGTAATGATCTTTAGTCCTTCTTCAGAGTAGCATTGTTTAAGAAAAGAAACTCTTCATGAGAAATGTCTAAAAATGGAGAAAACAGATTTCAATTCATAGCTACTCAGCTTTACTTAAAAATACCCAGATAAGCTTCCTAATGCATCCATTTATGATCATGGCTCACCTTTTCCTTTATATGAGTTTCATGCTTCAGTGGAATTATTTGGTTTTACTGGAGTTCTTTTAATTTACACTTAAAGTATAAATTTTATATAAAAATCTATAATAATGTTATCATGATTTTTTTTCACATTTCATATCTCTGATAAAATACAATAAATAGCATATTTGGCAATTAATATCAGTCAGGCTTTCTGTACGAACTCATTGGATCTTTACAACTGCTTTATGGTTTACCTACAACTATAATCCACACTTAATAGATGAAGGAAGTAAGGCAGTGTTTAAGTAGCATGGCTAAGTTAACACAGCTGGTTATCAGCAGAGTAGAGATTTGAACCCATGAATATAGTTCTGAGCAAATATATCTGAGTGCCTCTGTATATTCTTAAAGGCTTTTTTTTTTTCTCTCTAGAATGAGATTCATGCCATTGTTTTCTATTTCTTCCCACCTTTCTTGTTGCCTCATCTGTGGGCTCGAATCTAGTACAGAATTTTTCATATGGTATTAGTATTTAAAGTCTTGAATAGTCTTGGTTCACAAGATTTGAATGCATTGAATGCATTGGTATCAGGGGCACTATCTTTAGTGCAACTAAGTTGCATTTAGGAGCTTTAGTTTTCTCCTCTATAAAATGAAAATGACAATATTCAAGATAAATTAGGGTATAAATTGAGATTAAGTATGTAAAATAACCAACATATTTCTTAAACATAATTGTTGCTCAATTAGTTCTATTTATTTCACCCTCCTTTAATACTCTCTATTTTAGAATTGGAGAAAAGTATCTGTGTCATGAGAACACACTTTTTATTTGTGAAAATTTCTAAACGAAATTTTCAAATGGCCTGCATTTGGTATGCAGTTGATTGCCAAATGCATTTTCTAGTCCTTTTCCATGTGGCAACACTAAAACTGTTCCTATCCACACTGATTATCTACCTTTTTCATTTATTTATTACAAATCTCTGGGACACAAACACAATTGGGGGACGTTGGCAGACGTGCTATTGTGTGTGTGTATGTGTATATATCCCTAGTCTTTCCAAAAAAGTCTTTTCAACTAATTATGGAAATAAACATAAAGGTGTAATGTCTAAACTGGGAAATTTGTTTAGTTATAGTTCAATAAGGTGATTATAAAGCTCAGTTTCAGGGAACTATTTGGATTCCATGAAACATAGGGTGTAAATTATAAAATATATACTTTGTTCAAGTGCGTGTGTAAAATTCAGAATCAAATAAAGTAAAATAGCAAGGCTTTTTTAACTTTAAGATTTTCCAAACTATGGAAGACCTTTCTTTCATCTCTGAAACAACTATTGATATTCCATGGAACACAGTTTGGGAAATGTTGGTTTGATATGAGACAATTGAAGATGTTAAACCTATGTTTCCAAAGATGTATGATATGTTAAAAGTTGTTACTTGAAAACCTGAGTTACATAGTCGAATTCACTTAGGAAATTAACAGAGTTGAATAATTTTCTCTTATTAAAGGAATTCTTAGAAATTTTAATATAGTAAATATGTCTGTTATTAGTATGCTAATAATATGTTAAAATATCTAAGAGGATACTTCCATCTGTAGCATAGTTCAAAATGACTTGATTATCAGTCACTTTTCTGTAAAAGTCCCCATTAACATCTCATGGAATATTAGTGCTGCAAAAATAGTTTTAAAAACTTGGTACTAGATCATTGGTTCTCAAAGTATAGCCCCCTGACTAGCAGTATCAGCATCACCTGGAAACTGGTCAGCATTGCAAACTCTCAGCCCCATCCCAGATCCACAGAATCAGAAACTCTGGGGTTAGGGTCTATAATCAGTGTTTTAACAAGCTCTCCAGGTGATTCTGATAAACACTACCGTTTGACAACCAATATTTGGATGTTTGTAAGATTGACCACAATAATAAGTGCAAATATTTTTAACTGGACTCAAATTAGAAAAAAATAGATAATGAAATTTTAAACGTATTGTTTTGGGCTGAACAGTGTCTCACCAAAATTCATAGGTTGAATATCCCCTCACAATGTAAATATGTTTGGAGATAAGGCCTTTAAAGAGGTAATTGAGGTAAAATGATATCACATGGGTGAGCCCTAGCCCATGTGACTAGTCCCCTTATAAGGGGCAATTAGGAAACACATGCTCACAGAGAAAAGACCACTTGAGGATGTAGCAGAAGGCAGCCATCTGCAAGCCAAGGAGACGCCTGGGAAGACGCCAACCCTGCAGATACCTGAATCTTGGACTTTTTGCTTCTAAAACTGTGAGTCAATGAATTTCTGTTGTTTAAGCCGTCCCAGCCTATGGTATTTGTTTTGGCAGTCCTAGCAAATTTATGCAGGTATGTATTTAAATCACTGAACTTTTGGATTGAGTCAAATCAATTCAAAGGGTTTTTTTGCTATTATAAAGTGCTATGTTTACTTTGGAATTCATCTTCATGAAAGCTCACAAATGTTGTAATATTTTGGAAGAAATGATACAAAGCATCCTTGCAGTTGTTTAATTATATCTTGGGCTGAATAAGCCACAGGACTCGAAAGAAAGTTTTGAGCAGAGGTGGTAGCTCTTGTTAATGTAATTAGCCTGTTACTTCTTTCCTTTTATTTTGTCTAATTTGAAGGTAAAAGCTTATTTCTATACCCCCTCATCCTTTTGGTGTAAGGTCTTTTTGTTTTACCATGTAGCAATGGTAGCATTTGGTATTTTATCTAGAAAAGAAAGACTTCGTTGGAAAACATCTAATTTATCTCGTAAAAACTCCACTACTTTTGTCATTTATTAGTACAAAGTACATTAAAATAGAAGTAGTAATATGTTTCCCTGGTTTTAAAATATATTTATCCCATACACCATTAATAGATTTAATACCATTAGTGATTTAAATGATGTCTGTGTATTGCGTGTTTTAGGCCTTAGGTGGCTAGAGTTAATTCTTTCTATATGACTGCTTGTTACGAGACTTATTCTCACATATATCTCATAATGGTTCCTGTTGATTGATCTAATTATATACACGTGGTTTTATTGGAGCTTTGTGAATCTGGAGATACCCATGTTTGCTTAATGTTCTACAAGCACAATTCAAAACCCTTTAGGCTTACCAGGATTGTTTCCATAATCCTTAATTGAGAAAAGTAAGCCTTGAGAATTTTGAAATACCCTGCCTAAATCAAGCTTCTGGGCCAGGAAATTTTCTCATTAGATTTTTTGGTTTTTTGAGAATCTTTTAAAAATAGGTTATGTATTTTTTGTGTGAATGTCATTTTAGAATGAAATGAAACATATTTATTCCTATGAGTGAATATAAATGTCTTAGCTTTAAGGTCTTTGATTTTCAAATGTGAAAAATGACTATTTTGCAAAAGAATATACAAAATAAAATTACACCATAGTAAGCAGTGACTAGCAGAGAAATAGTATTTCAAAACAAGGCTAATACCCTTAAATTACTATATTTTATGTATGAAGATAAAGATAGCAGAATAATATTAATTTTCATAACTAAGTTAATTTCATGGAACACTTCTGAATGGTAGATATGAATCTGTGAATTTTAGTTTTTTTATTCGTCTTCATAACACATCAAGAATATCATCCTGTTGCTTGAAACATGCAATTGTGTCTATAATCTGTGATTTATCCTTTCTCTCTGCAGTTTTAATGATTTTTACATTTTTTTTCTTTGTATTGCTTGAAGAATAGTTCTGGCAAATAAGGTTACTCTGTTTTCTATCTGCTCCAGTATTTTGGGCTTTCAAGTGTTTTTTATATATATATATATATATAAATTTATTTTATTTTTTATTTTTGGCTGCATTGGGTCTTTGTTGCTGCGTGCAGGCTTTCTCTGGTTGCGGTGAGTGGGGGCTACTCTTTGTTGCAGTGTGCAGGCTTTCTCTGGTTGCGGTGAGTGGGGGCTACTCTTTGTTGCAGTGTGCAGGCTTCTCAGGCTTCAGTAGTTGTGGCATGAGGACTCAGTAGTTGTGGCTCACAGGCTCTAGAGTGCAGGCTCAGTAGTTGTGGCACATGGGCTTAGCTCCTCCGTGGCACGTGAGATCTTCCTGGACCAGGGATCGAACCCATGTCCCTTGCATTGGCAGGCGGATTCTTAAATACTGTGCCACCAGGGAAGCCCTCAAGTGTAATTTTTTAACAGAGCTTCAGTTTACTGAAAGCCCAAGACATACCTAAAGTTTTGTAATTCCATAGACATATGAAATTTTTCTTGACTGAATCACGTTATTTAATAACCAAAATCTTGTGAAGCATAAACCAGCAAAACTGTAATGCTGATAGAGGTTTCTCTCATAAATCTTTCCCACCACCCCCATCAGATATATATATGTTTAGCTGCAGTAAAAGACTCAAGGGAGGGCTGTACTGGAGCTGAATAATGGCGGCAGGATGGGGGTCAGAGGAATGCTTAAAAACGGAAAAGAATAACAAATGAGTGACTTGCTAAATAGTGGAGAGCTTTGTGAACCATAATTACATTCTTTGAGCAGCCAAAGCAGTTTGCTTTCTTGGTACTTACTGACCTTGATTGGAGAAGAGTTGTCTAATATACTTCGGAAATGAAAATGGTACAATTAGCTCCTAAAGGAAGCTAACTGGGTTCGGTTCATCCGAAGTTTACCATCCATGGATGTTGATAGTTGCAGTGTAACTTTAAGAAGTTATCATTTCAACAGGAAAGACAATGATAGATGAAATGAAAGTTAAAAGATCTTTATGATTCAGAAAGGATCAAAACACCAAACATGACCTGAGAATATTTAAATGAGACTTCAGTGTTAAAATGCACACACGTTCGTTTATGAACATCTCTTGTCAGGAAAATACTTTTATGATTGATTCATATTTGTCTATTTACAATACTTGGAAACATTATTGAGTCTTTATTGTTAGGCACTATATTAAATACTTTCTTCATTAATCCTCTTAAGAGACTCATGAGGGTGAGAACTAACTTTATATTCATTTTACAGATGTGAAAACTGAGGCCTAAAGAGGTTTAGTAATTTTCTCTGGCCAAGGGTTGGGGGCAGGAGTCAATCCTAGGCATTTTGAACACATTCTTTAAGCAGCATTGCCTGATAGTGAAATAATTGTTGAAGGCTTGAACATTAATAAACTGGGGCACCTTTACTTATCGAAAACCACACCGAACCACAAATACTAAAAAATTGGTAGCCTCTGGTTCCAAATGGAAAAAAAAAAAAGATCTGTCTTTATTTGAGCCTTCGTATCTGCTTTGTCTTCTAGTTCCCTCTTGACTGATTAGAGCGTAGTAATATAATAAAGTTGAGATTTAAGAATTTAGATTTTTAAAATAAACCTCCCAGTATGTATACTCTAGGTTAAAACACACGTTTTCCTTTTTTTCTCCCTCCCATTCAGAACCTTTTCATCCAGACAGTACTTTTAAATTTCTTTGTTTATAATTCAGTTTTTTTCTTTTTTTCCCCAGTGTTTTCAAATAGACCAAGTATTGGTCTTTAAAACTGTTAGTGATGTTCAATTGGAAATTTAGGCAGTGATTCAGTTTTTTGCCTAAATGTAATATTACACCTAAAGAGAGATGGGAGAAAAAACTTGAAATAGAAGATATATAGCTCTGCTTTAAATCTGGATTAGCAGCAGTTGTCTTGAAAACATTGTTTAAGTTAACAATATGAAAATGTAGTATGCAGCTGTAGTTAGTGAGTTTGCTTTCTTATGTGCATAATATGAGCTTGTAATGGAAGTAATGTCATATACTATTTAACTCTGACATTTAGTGTTTGCCCTAGTAGATGGTCTTCCTTTTACTTAAGTGCCATTACTTTTATGTAGTCCATTTTCATTGCATTTAGTCCCATTTTAGTAATAATGCTTGCATGATTTACCAGGCAAATGCAATCTTTGCCCTGAATGGCACAGTGCAAGAAAAAATGGAAGCTGTTAAGAGGCTGAATGGCAAAAAAGTATTATTGACCTATGGTGGCAGCCATGTGTTTCAATTATTTTCAAGAATCCATTTGTCAAATAAGTGAAGCGATGTGGGACGTCAAGTTCAAGCTGGGGTTAGTGCCTTTCTACATCTGATATGATGTATCTTCTGTAGCCATTTAATTGAATTACCCAATTTATTTTTCAAGCAACAATGCTCTACCAAAAGCCATGACATTAAACAATTAAATATGAGTTTAAAAGTCTGTATTTTGTGTAGTTCATCATTCCTCTGCAGCAGAAAGTGAACCCTAGGGCCTGAGAATTTCTGATTTTGGTGTAGTAAAAGCTTAGCTTCTAGGGAACACCCTAACTGTCCCATATGGAAACATTTTAAAAGTAATACTTCATAATTCTTCTTTGAGCAGAACGATGGCATAAACATTTAGAATTTAACTGAGATGGCTCAATAATTCCTTGAGAAACAACATTCTATGTGGACAAGTAAACTCTAGGCTGTGATCCTTTTACCTAATTTTAATGCTCAATGATTTTGGTTAAGAATGCTTTTCTATTTGAAGTGTCTCCATTTTGTGAATGTAGAGGAGAAATCCTAACGAATAAAATAATCAGGCTTTCAAAGAATTATGAAGGGGAAATGCAGTTGAGAAATACCTATGTTTTCAAGTCACTAAAATATTCTTAGCCATTATCACTTACAAAGTTGTTGAAACTTTTAATGAAAAACAAGTTACGTGACCATAACTCTTCCATTTGTGTGTGTGAGGGGAAATGGTGGGCGAGAATTCAAAGTAGATGCGTGCTGGCTTTAGTTAAGATAACTACTGTGGAAAAAAAGTTAATTTTTATATTTTACAAGGGTATTCTATAACAAGTATTAAGAACCCTTTATTTTAGGTTTTCTTTTGTTGCCAAATTTGACATAAAGATGTGTTTTTGATCTGAGGAGAATAATTACTGAAATGCAGAAAACAGAGCGACTTATATTTTTTTCAATTAACATTCAACAATTAAATTTTAATATGGTCAGGGAATTGTTCAGATCCTTTTGTATAGGGATACTGCACCTTTAATTATCTGCCCTCTGGTGCCAAGCCTTTTCTTTGAGTGCTTCCATAAAAGCTTATTGCAGCTAGTTATTGAGCAAATTAGTACTTGAGTTTTGGTGAAAAATGTCTTTATTAGTCCTAAAACCGGAGTCACTGTGCATTCCCAGAAGGCGTGATTTTGTTTGATGAATAAATCTAGTAATTATCCTGCTGTTAGGGCTGTACTGCAAATGTCATAAGCGGATAAACAGAGGGAGTAAGCCTTCCGTAAATTCTCTAATTATCTATGTTGGACTACTTATCGCCTGCAGATGATTTATGAGCATATTGATATATCCTTAAGTATGTTCATTTGAGTTCACAGATGCAAATAATTAAGGCACTAGTCATTTACAAGGGAGGCTTCAGGTCAGGGTCATTTCATTATAAAATTTCAGCCTGGCTTGTACTATAAAACAAGATACAGATATAATCGCCTTGACCAGGATATTTCCTAAGAGACATTTAATTTTCTTTCCTTGTATCTGGAGATATTATTCTCACCCATTATTTTCATTAAATAAGACTTTTTCAACTTTCCTATGTCACCTATTTTTATTTCATTTTAAGAAATAGTAACTGACCTATGTTTAATGTTTCTAAATTTCTTACCAAAATGATCACTGCGAAAACCCAGAAATTCTTCAAAACATTTAAATGCCATTTAAAAATTTCCAAAACATGTTCTTCAAATACAGGTGCTTTATATTTATCTTAGACAATTTCACTTCAGGTAACTGGCTTCCTAAACTGTAGAAAGTTATATAAAGAATATTTTGTTCTCATGCCTATTTTCTAATTGACTAAGAAATCAAATATATAAATCCCTCAAAAATAATTTATTTTAATAATTAAAGCTAATATACCCATACATGATAAGAAAAAGAAGTTACTCTGAAAAGTTGAATGTGAATAGTTAATAAAAGTACTTGATACTAGTTCTCCAACACATTGAATCACAAACACTTTAAGAAGATGAATGATTTTAAGATACATCTTACATATTTTGGTACTTTTTGAGCTGTGATGTGTGGAAGAAAATATACCAGTTAAAGGAGAGTGTAGACATTGTAGCATATTATTTAAAAAATTGTACAAAAACAAAAAGTTAAGCAAGCAAAAACATTCTTTTGATATTACTAGAAGTCAAAGCGCTAAATAGAATCACATGGATGTAATCATCAACTTGATTATCTGATTTATGAGTAAGGAACAAATCTCTTTCTGGCCAGATCCTTATTAAACTGAGGTTTAGCTACATAATTCTTGAAGAAGGCTACTGATGGTGTTCTCAAAGGATTTATGTCAGTTTCGGGTCATTGTATTTCCCAACTGACAAGAGCAAATTAATTGGAAACTTACGTATATTTAAAAAAAATCGAGGTTGTCCCGAGTCTCAAACTAAGAGGGACAGTGGCTCAAACCTCTAGAATCAATTCAGTCTACACAGAGCCCTCTATAAAACTGATCTGACGTTTGATATTGGAGGCAGATTCTTAGCAGAGTTGCTACCAGTTGAAAATCAAGATTATCTTAGAATTCGGTAAATAAAGGGACATTTCTGTTTAATATATCAAGGTGGTATTTCATGAATCTATCATCATAAAGCAATTTCTTATGTGCCTTTCCTTGCTTTCTTCCTCTCCCAAAACACACAGATTTCTCCATTTCCTCCTCTACCCCCTCTCCACAGCCATGTGTAACAGTGATCACATTCACTGCTTGGGATTCAATACATCAGACTTGATATTCCACTATTCTTTCTCTTCCACTGTAGCCTAAAACGGTTAAGTATTGTAAAGCCCATTAACAAGAAGAATCCAGTCGGCTTTTATTTCAGCTTGTCTATAAAGATGCCTTAAATGCCAATCCACTTCTAGAAATTAGCTTATCATAAATGTACAACTGAAGAAATGTGTCTTATCGTACAAATTTATCAGTATTAAGTCATGAAAACTAAGTCTTAGAATTAGACCTTACAAAAACTAAAATGCTTTTCACATTTCTAGCATTCATATGCAAAAATTGACATTTTTACAAGTATTGAATCTCTGAAAAGTCCTTCTTGGCAAATTGTTTTTGCAGATTTTCCCTAACTGAGCTGAATATGCCATTAACAATAGTTTGATCTATCAGGAAAACTATATAGATATAATTCACTGTTTTGTAAATAGAATAGTTTTATAAATTAAGTCTTAAAAGTTAGTACTTGATAACAAAGTGAATCAGCTATACATATACATATATCCCCATATAAAGCAGAAACTAACACACCATTGTAAAACAATTATACTCCAATAAAGATGTTAGAAAAAAAAGAAATGCAAAAAAAAAAAGCTAGTACTTGAAAAGGTAAACTTTTTACTCCAAATGTTATTTCAGCATGTATGAAATTATGCATCTTGAAAAAATCTGTAAAAGCAAATTAAAATACATAATTCATACTTTTAATGAGTTATGTGTATTCATCCAAGATGCAGCTAGAACAAAGTGAGTAGGTAACAAAGTGACTTCCAGTCCCTATTCCCTTATAGCATTGAGTCTAATACAGAGAACTGAAGAGCAGGAGTATAACTATACTTTCCACTCAACTCATCATTCTCTTGATATTTAAGTAAATCCAGAAATGTTAAGTATCTTTATTTTATTAAAATTTCCCATTTCTAGAATATTGTGGTATTTTTAAAAAATTCTGGTTGCTCCATAAAACTAGTAAGAATAGATTTTTCCTCAATTACAGAAATCAAATTTTCTATTTTGCATTTTCCAAATATTACCACTAAAGCCAATAATACAGGATTAATAAATATGTGGTGAGCAAAATTTTTGAAGGATTTAAACACAGACACACACAATTTTGCTTTAATGCATGCACTCATTTTCCATGGCTACTTTCTTTTCTCTCATTCAATTCCACCTCTCATTCTTTATATGTTGCCATAAGTTGAACATCTAGGGCATGTTTGTTAGGACATGGCTAATATCTTCTAGTAAAGAAGGAAAATAAAGCCGGTATTTAACAACGATTTTCTTCTGAGTGAAAATATATTGTGTTTTGTTATATGTTTATCTACAAAATGTTATATAATATAGGTTATATGGCTAATATGTATGTATATATTATATGCATTTATATGTGTGTGTACATATCTGTATATCTTTTGATATCAGAACTCTTTCTTCACTAGAATTATTTCTGAGCCAAGCATTTTTCTTTGAGAAGATGAAAAACAAAACAAGTAGTGAGAAATTGCAGTGCGCCTAAAATTGTGCTGAAACTGTGATGTCTCAGGACTGGCTCAGACATCCTGGGTGCCTCAAATTATATCATGGGAATCTTTACTCTTATGATTAGCTGTGCAGGACAATGATTCCACTGTTTGGATTGCAGTCACCGAACTGCTAGATAGCTGGGAGGCAGAGAGGGGTCGTGCAGATGTCACGGAGATCTAAGGCAATTTTTTTTGGCTTTCTGAAGTTGACTTTGTAGTATCGGGGTCAGAATGTTTTTACTTCTTGACAAATCCTTTATAGAAATAATTTACTCATCTTAGCTTAAAAAGTCCCCCCAAATTCCTGAATATTTTAGGTTTCTTTTGTGCCTATTGTTAAAATAAATAAAATGGAAAAGGAGGACAAATGTAAGAAATAATAGTGTCATTGCACTGTAGTTTGTAAATGATTACTTCTTTTTCAAATGAACACATGCATATTCTCTCCCCACCCCCGTCCCCCCCCTTCTCTCTCTCCCATCCCGAAATACTGGAACACCCTTTTATTTAATGTTGGTGACTGAAACTGGGAATGCATAGAGAAACAAGTAAATAGCAGTCTTTCTTTGTGGGCATTCAATCACTGTCAACAGCTTATTTTTATGAGTAGTAAATTTAGTTTCAAAATAAGCACAGTGAAGAAAAAGAATGTGATGCTAGAATTTAAAGAGCAATATATCACCTGACTAGTGTTCATGCATAAAATAGAATCAGATCCTATTGGGCCTGTGATAGGACTATTAACTGACCTACAAGGATAAAAGCACAAAGGTAGATATCTAATTCCCTTGCTCCCTGTGCAAGTGAACATTTTTCAAAAGAGCTAACTAGTAGAATCATTGATTTTCCTCTTTGCTATTCTTTGATTCTCACCAAGATCTGAGCTTATTCCTATTAGCAAGACTTCATTAAATCTCAGAGGAAACATGCCTGGTAAGGAAGTAAATGGAGGTTCAGGAATACCATAGACCATAATTTGCAATTTTTATAGTAATCTTATTTATGTCTCACAAAATTGCCGTAGTACTTTGGTGTTAGATACAGAACATTTCTCTAATTCTGTTGTCTCTTTCCTTGCCATTGAGGACTTTCTTTTCCTTTTTCTTTTCAGTGAGTTTATATAACCTACTTGGAGAAGTTTGTGTGCATTTGTTTTAAAATCATTGCCTTTGATTTTATATTTGATAATAAAAAAAAAACCGAAGGTAAACCCCAGTGCAGCTCATCATAACATTGTAACACTGAGAATTGTGCTTCTTGTTTATATATATTGTCTGTGGTTGTAGTGTTTTAATTTCCTACCATGTTATTTATTGAAAAATTATATAATATGATTATCTTTGCATGTTAACATTTTTTTGATTGGTTTACAGAGCTGAATCTTAGAACTCTTGTACAATCTTCATTCTTTCTCTAGGTTTTAAAAGTTTGTTTCATTTGCTTTTACTTTTTCACCTAGAAGTATCAAAGCTGAGGAGTCAAAATTTAGAAGAGTTAAGAATGAAATAAAATGCCAATAGTTTTCATTCTTTTTAGACAATAGATCTTTGCTTACTGAACAATAGGGGAAAATAGGTATTTAAAAAATTTGCCAACGTTTGTAATCTTGAGAATTTACCCTTAAAACTAGTTATTCAACATCAGATGAAAGGTCATCAATAAGCAATATATGAGTTGTTCACTGTATGGGATGTACTTTGGATTTTGTCTGATTCGAGTCATTTCAGCTCGGCTACTTCGGATTCTGTGATTGGATGTAGTCCAATCCAATCTTACATGTCTTATATGTGGTATGTAGTGTTTGTTTGGTTGGTTGGTTTTACTGTAACCAGCGGAAGTGGAGAGATCCATATAAATCCCCATTTCTATGATCCTCTCAGTGGGCTGTATTGAGCAAAGAAAAATTCACTTACACACCAGAATTACAACCAAAGAATTTTAATAGTGTTTTGTTTAAATTAGGTGGAAAATCTGAGAAGTATGTGTGATTTCTAAGATGCTCTGGTATGTTGCACGGGGTTACAAAGGACAAGTAGATTTTAAGAAAAAAGATAAAAATTAAGATATACAGACATTTCTTTTACCTCACACCTTTGTAAAAATTATTCTCCTCCTTTGGCCAGTAGTCAGTCTTCAGCTTCTTTTATTTATTTATTTTTAAAACATCTTTATTGGAGTATAATTGCTTTATAATGCTGTGTTATTTTCTGCTTTATAGCAAAGTGAATCATCTATACATATATCCCCATATCTCCTCCCTCTTGCGTCTCCCTCCCACCCTCCCTATCCCACCCCTCTAGGTGGTCACAAAGCACGAGCTGACCTCCCTGTGCTATGCGGCTGCTTCCCACTAGCAATCGGTTTTACATTTGGTAGTGTATATATGTCCATGCCACTCTCTCACTTTGTCCCAGCTTACCCTTTCCCCCCCTCCCTGTGTCCTCAAGTCTATTCTCTAGTAGGTCTCCATCTTTATTCCCGTACTGCCCCTAGGTTCTTCATGACCTTTTTTTTTTTTAGATTCCATATATATGTGTTAGCATACGGTATTTGTTTTTCTCTTTCTGACTTACTTCACTCTGTATGACAGACTCAAGGTTCATCCACCTCACTACAAGTAACTCAATTTTGTTTCTTTTTATGGCTGAGTAATATTCCATTGTATATATGTGCCACATCTTCTTTATGCATTCATCTGTCAATAGACACTTAGGTTGTTTCCATGTCCTGGCTATTTTAAATAGAGCTGCAGTGAACATTTTGTCACATGACTCTTTTTGAATTATGGTTTTTTCAGGGTATATGCCCAGTAGTGGGATTGCTGGGTCGTATGGTAGTTCTATTTTTAGTTTTTTTTGTTTTGTTTTGTTTCGTTTTGCAGTACGCGGGCCTCTCACTGTTGTGGCCTCTCCCATTGCGGAGCACAGGCTCCGGACGTGCAGGCTCACCGGCCATAGCTCACGGGCCTAGCCGCTCCGCAGCATGTGGGATCTTCCCGGACCGGGGCATGAACCTGTGTCCCCTGCATCGGCAGGCGGACTCTCAACCACTGCGCCACCAGGGAAGCCCTATTTTTAGTTTTTTAAGGAACCTCCATACTGTTCTCCATAGTGGCTGTTTCAATTTACATTCCCACCGACACTGCAAGAGGGTTCCCTTTTCTCCACACCCTCTCCAGCATTTACTGTTGGTAGATTTTTTGATGATGGCCATTCTGACTGGTGTGAGATGATATCTCATTGTAGTTTTGATTTGCATTTCTCTAATGATTAATGATGTTGAGCATCCTTTCATGTGTTTGTTGGCAGTGTGTATATCTTCTTTGGAGAAATGTCTATGTAGGTCTTCTGCCCATTTTTGGATTGGGTTGTTTGTTTTTTTGTTATTGAGCTGCATGAGCTGCTTGAAAATTTTGGAGATTAATCCTTTGTCAGTTGCTTCATTTGCAAACATTTTCTCCCATTCTGAGGGTTGTCTTTTTGTTTTGTTTATGGTTTCTTTTGCTGTCTTTGAAGTTTCATTAGGTCCCATTTGTTTATTTTTGTTTTTATTTCCATTTCTCTAAGAGGTGGGTCAAAAAGGATCTTGCTGTGATTTATGTCATAGAGTGTTCTGCCTATGTTTTCCTCTAAGAGTTTGATAGTGTTTGACCTTACGTTTAGGTCTTTAATCCATTTTGAGTTTATTTTTGTGTATGGTGTTAGGGAGTGTTCTAATTTCATTCTTCTACATGTAGCTGTCCAGTTTTCCCAGCACCACTTATTGAAGAGGTTGTCTTTTCTCCATTGTATATTCTTCCCTCCTTTATCAAAAATAAGGTGACCATATGTGTGTGGCTTTATCTCTGTGGAATCTAGAAAAATGATACAGATGAACTTATTTGTAAAGCAGAAATAGAGACACAGACGTAGAACATGAACTTATAGATATCAAGGGGGTGAGATGAATTGGGAGATTGGGATTGACATATATACACTACTATGTATAAAATAGATAACTAATGAGAACCTACCGTATAGCACAGGAAACTCTACTCAGTGCTCTGTGGTGACCTAAATAGGAAGGAAATCCAAAAAAAGAGGGGATATATGTATACGTATAACTGATTCACTTTGCTGTATAGCAGAAACTAATACAACATTGTAAAGCAACTATACTCTAATAAAAATTAAAAAAAAATTTTGGAGGTGATTTTTTAATCAAGACCACATTTCTGACATTAATTCTGGTGCAAGGGGAAAACAGTAAAGCATAAAGAACTTTAGCAGGAAATAATGTATTTTGAATAAAGAGGTAAGTGCTCAAGTGTATAAATATGAGGCCCAGCTCAGAGTATATTAGGAGTTCTGAGGGAAGAATGAAAACCATCGGAAAACTACCAGAGGAAGATAGTTGTTCACTGGTTGGATTCTGGACGTTTGTTTTTCTCATCTATCATTTATAGGTATATTTTAGTAAAGGCACTATATACTAAATGTCAAAAATACTTTTTTGAGAATTATTCATAGGTGGTTTGAAAGCTAATAAAGAAGATGCCCTAATAGTACAACTAATAGTAAGGAGTATGTAAGCTAGAGTAAAGCCACAGAAGTAGTGAGGATAACAGTGCCTAGCCATTTGCAGGGAAAAAACATTTGGATCCAATAGTGGTTTTGGTTGTGAGAACTGACCAAGAGACAAATAGAAGACGACACTAATGTGGAAGTCAACTGTGCTACCTGTGGTACTAAGGATGATGAGAATGATGGAGAAAGTGTGTGTGTTGGGGGGGTAGAGACTAGCTAATGAGTCTTTATTAGACCCTGTGAAAGACTCAATGTAAAATATTGGGTAAAACTGGAAATATAGAGTAACTTTCTTTTAAAATAAACTTGGTAGCTTATCTATATTGATACGTGTATATCAGTAAACCCAGGACTAAATAACAAAAAGGATGATGGGATGATCATCACAGATATATCATTTATTGACGCTTTATTATGTGCTGTGAATGGCAGTAAGCCTCATCTCCCTTCATTCCATAACAACCTGATGAGACAGGTACTATATTAACCCAATATAAGAAGGAAGGAATCTGAGGCTCGTAGAGGTTAAGGAACTTGCCCCAAATCACTCAGCTAGAAAGATGCAGAGCAACGACTTGGATATGGGAACTTTGATCCCAAACACCATGTTTTCAACAACTACCATGATATTGCATCCTTCTGAGGCTATTCGATAGACACTGCCACAGTTATCTTTTTATGATAACATTTTGATAATGCAGTTTATGTTGACTTAAATCTTTATTAAAGACTGTAACCAACACTTCAGAAAAACATTACGGAAGTGTCTGTTCTCTTGGATGGCTAAGAATTTGTTCTCTACAGAATTGTTTTCATTTGAATAGTTTTCTTATGATTTAAGTATACAACTGTATATTTTAACTAATATGTAACTGCTTTTAAGAGCTACCTTAATATTCTCTCCAATGCTCTTTCTTTTTAGGTCAATATTTATAATTCTATATCACTTTTGTGGAGTGGCAGTTTTAAAATAGAATGTCTAGCTTTTCTTAATACTTTGATTTGTGCAATTTGTTTGAGTTCATTCTCATTCCAAAGTTTCTTCAGGACTAATTATGTTTTGTGTGTGTGTGTATATTTGGAGTTAATAAGCTTAGATACTAGGGGGGAAAACAATGGAAAGATTATACCACAGATAATTAATAAAAATCAATTAGTTTGTTAATGAGTACTCTGTTGGTACCCAAGGTGGCAGAAACCAGCTGGGGGAAAGAAATCAGGATCCCTGAACAGGACATTTAGAATGCCTGAGTCCTGCTGAGAATTCAAGAGGAAATAACTCTAAGAAGCACTTACTTGGGTTCAAACTGGCTAAATTTCCTCTTGAGATTGCAATTCCTCTAGCTAATAAATCTAGTAAAAAAGTGATTCACCTTTACTGTATGCCATAAAGCATTTTCTGAGGCCTTAAGTACATTGCTCACTGCCCTGTATTAAAAACAAACCCATAGTTGTAAATGTCAATGACTAAGAATATTAGAGCCCTTGCATCTTTCTTGTTTTAGTAGAAAAGCTGGAAGCACGCATTACCTCTTCTATGACTTTTTACATTGTATTTATTTAAATGGCAAAAGTCAAACATGAGATGACAGGGAAATATAAAATCTGTCTTCCAGTGGTCCTTGGACAAAACAGAAAATTCTAATGATAGCAATTGACCTTCATATAAAGTTTTTCAGAACAACCCATTCTTCCCATCGTTATATTTATGATAAGAGTATTTCCTCTCCATCATATGTAATTATGGATCATTTATAGCAGTAACAGAGAAGAGTTGATTTATATTAAAAAAAAACAACTAATTCCATTTGATGTGTTTTCTCTAAGGATTGAGGGAAAAATGTATTCTAGTGGACTGATAACTTTTATGTGAATTTTATATACGGTTGTGTTGTAAATAAACATATTTCCAGTAATTGTTATGAATCCAAATATGACAGCTAATGGGTCTCCCTCTTGGATAAAAGATAAAGTCTAAAAGACGTTTTCAGTATTGGTTTTATAATAAAAGTGTTCCAGATTCTGTGAGTTAGATTTATAGTATGGAATAAGATACATAAAATTGATATTGAAATTTTTTTTTTTTTTTTTGCGGTACGCGGGCCTCTCCCTGTTGTGGCCTCTCCCGTTGCGGAGCACAGGCTCCGGACGCGCAGGCTAAGCGGCCATGGCTCACGGGCCCAGCCGCTCCGCGGCATGCGAGATCTTCCCGGATCGGGGCAGGAACCCATGTCCCCTGCATCGGCAGGCGGACTCTCAACCACTGCGCCACCAGGGAAGCCCGATATTGAAAAATTTTACCTAATGGCCCCCTCTAAGTATGAGTTAGAATCCTGGGGGTAAAAGATCATTGGTTTGACTCAAATAGTTGGCTTCCACAGATAACAGGTTCCTCTAATTATCTACACAATTTCTGGATAGTGAAATAGAGAGTGCTCACACATGGGTAGGAGAAAAAATGGACTGAATACATACAAATAAATGATTCATTAAGTAATGTTAGACTATTTTTAGTCAACTAAAGAAGTAAATAAGTTAGTGCTGTTTTCCTTCAAATAAATGCAGAACTGTGTGCTTAAAAACCACGTTCGTACAATGGACAAAAGTGGTATCTACACTCATTTAAGTAATTGGATTACAGTTTCCTTTTTAGTGCTCTCTGATATTTCCTCTTTTTCCCCTAGTACATTTTTAATTTCCTAGGTGGCAAGAGTAATTGTCTCAGTTTCATGACCTTACTTTTCTTTTAATGCATGGGATTTTTCAAATGTTCTGGCATCTGCCTACATATAAAATACAATTATGCTTTATTTCAAAATATGTTGAACAATGTTCATTTTAGGAATACGTATAGAGATATTACACACAAATGAGGAATTCATCTGTGAATACGTGAATTTTGGAGCACATATGTTTATCATTTTCCATTTAACCTTTGCTATTCCATCAAGAAACTGAATAACATTCTTCATACTTATTAACTAGTTGCATTATTTTTTCCCCATCAACTAAAAAGAAGCAATTTTTTTGAAGCCATTTCTAAATTCTTGGAAACCCTGTGAACCCAAAGAGACAAACTGGCCTGACCTGTGGGATGGTGGCGGTCACCATCTAACTCCCTTCAGAGGTACATGGCCCCATGAAACATGTCAGAGCTACCTCAAACTTACACAGAATTAATATTTAGTATGGAAAATTAAAATTGTAGCTTCTGGAATGCATTTCACTTTTGGTCTTTAGGTACCACAGACTTTCACATAGGCAGTATATGATTTTACACCTTCTCTTTAAAGTTAAGGAAATCGAGACTTTAAATTACTTATTAATATTGCTAGACTTGTGATTGAACCAATGACCTCTGATATGGGAATATTTATTTATAATAAATATTTATTTATTTATATTATATATATATATATTTATTTATTTATTGAGGAATTTATTTATTGAGGAATAAATGCCTGCTCTATCACTAAGTACTCAGACAAACTAACCTCTCTGTGTCTTGGCTGGTTCATCTGAAAATAAGGATACTGATAATGACTATCTCATAAGGTTACTGTGATGATTAAGATAAGGTAACTTTTTAAAAGAACTTATAATAATGCATAGTATACAATTAAGTGCTATATAAGTGTTTGCAAAATAAATCATTTAATCATGTTAATGCACTCAAATCATATAAACCCTTCCTTTGAAAGACTGCCAATCAGTGGAACGGCTAGAGGTAAACACTTTTCCTTCATTTGATATTAGATACTGCATTGTTAGTTCAACAAGCTGTGGAACGCTTCGTATTTGCCAGGATTAATGTTACCTGCTGGAGACTAGGAAAAGAAAGGATGCTGCCCTAAAAGAGTCTATTCTGGTTGAAGACATTGAAACATACATCTAAATAAATAATTAAAATACAGTGTGATTGGTGCTATGAAATAGTGTTGGAAGAGCTATAAATTTCAACTTAAAGGAGGGTCTCACAAAGGTGATTCAGTAGCTCTTGAAGTTTTAATAGAAATATTTCTAGTAAGGACTGAGGAAAATACATCTTAGTGCAAACAGAAAGGACAGATGAAACTGTTGTGGCTTTAGCTCTGCCCTCAGGCTTTCTCATGCAGGGACAGGGTAGAAGAGCAGCCCAAAGTGGGGCTTTCCCACTGTTGTGCAAAAAGGAAGAGCAAGGGGGTGAGCTGAACCGTGCAATCACACTTACAGCTTCTGTTCAGAAGTGGTCTGTGTCATATCTCCACTTTCTGTTAATCAAAGGAAGGCATGTAGTCAAGCCGCAAATCAATGACGTAGGGTTCAATATACTATGTTTCTCTCTCAAGAGTAGTAGAGGGCACATGACAATGAGCAGGGATTACAATCTCTCTCTGGAAGAAAAGGAGTGTATAATTGAACAGTAATATGAACTATCACAGGCATTTAGGGAGTTGGGGGGGATTTGCTGTGGTTGGAATGCAGACCATTAACTGTAGGGAATAAAACAAGTGATAAAACAAGAATGATAAATGTAGCCAAATTGTGAAATATCTCGTATCTTGCTGAAACTTTTTGACTTTATTCATGATCAACAATATATTTTTATAAGAATGACCCTGGCTGAAATGTGGAAGACGGCCTGGACAAGGAGAAAGTGGAGGTATAGAGGCTGGTTAGGACTGAAAGAGAATGGTACTGGGAGGGAGCTTACAAATACATGTAGAGTGCCTGGAGAAGGTAGAATTGGCAGACAGACCAGCTATGGAAGGTGAAGAGTAAGGATTTGGAAAGAAAGAAGTAAAGTTAGGAGGGTTCCAGCTTGGTTGGCTAAGTAATGAGATTGAATGAACCGGGAAATATGGGAAAAATCAGTCATTATTACCAAGAAAAGGAGTAGGATTATTCTGTCAGGGTCAAGGTATAAGTTGAAGGGAGGCTTCAGAAGATGGGATTGGTGGGCTGACTTCACAGAAAAGTGACTGACTGTAGTGAAAGGGATCCCTAGCAAAGGGAACAGAGTATGGCAATGTAGATAGTATTAAGCATCACGCCGTGCTCAGAAATTTTAAGATACTTGTGGCCACAAAAACAAGAGTTAAAATCAAAGAAGGGAATACTGAAATAGTCAAATATACAGTCTTAGTGTTCTGGTCCATTTTCTTTCTCACTTTTCCATCTCAGTTGAAGAGTACGTGCAAATTGAGAATGACACGAATGCAATAAAAAGTCTTACTAACGGGTTAAACTCAATAAGGTTAAAGGCCAACTAGAAATCAAGTTATATTCATAAAATGAGCTGTGAATATGACAAATGATCAGGAGAAATATATAAATTTAAAACATCTATTTCTAATGTTTGAACACAAAGCTATCTTGATACTGTAGTTTTTTTTTAAATTACTCATTTAATTTTAGGAATGTAGAAATAGTCACACAGAAATTGGCATCAATAATTAGTACTGGGACTCTGTATTAAGTTAGCCTTCGTGATTATGTGGTTCATTTCATGTTCAATTTAGTTGATATAACCAGAGTCAATATTAACACTGTAAATATCACATACTATTCTTGTATAATGATAACATAAGACAGAATAAAATTTTATAAAGGAAAATATTGTTATAATAGATTTTAAAAGGAGGCTGGCTGGCTAGTTTGGATAAAAAGCAGCAGGTCATAAAGGTCCTATTGGGTATAAAACTATCAAGTCAGATTCTCAGCTTAACATTTCCAGAAATTCAGTTTGAAAAATTACTCAATTATTAGCTTCTTGAAGTCTGACTCAAGTTTAGTTGTGAGCAACAAAACTCATGAAACGAAATTATAAACCATGACATTCATTTATTCATTCACAAAATACTAGTTACTAACATACGACGTCTTTTCGCTCAAAATTACATGAAAGAAAATTTACATGGGAGAATACTGTGTGTTTTGCATGAAAGTAAAATAAATAAAATGCCTTTGAATTGCCATCAGACTAGAACTGGACAAGATACCATTCTGTAGTCTAAAAGAATTTTATCTGTATACCCAATTCTCTGAATTCCTGAGACCCATTCCGGATATAGTGACTGAGGAGTTCCAGGGGTGGGACCAGGAGATCATAGTGTCTCAGGTGATTCTTATCGTGAAGTGTCTCAGAAACGTTGGCATGATGCATCAGCACTTGCTTCTTACTTCTCCTTCTCAAATATGATCTGTGCAGATTTCTGACTTCTCTGTCCAGGTTTTTAACATTAAAATTCTTGTGGATTAATAGCTTATTCCTGAGAGCACTTCTTAGTTGCTATGACTTATCTGAGAAATAAGTATAACACTTGATTTCTAAAGACTTGGTCTCTGTAGTATCATGTTTCCACACCATATACTGGTGAATTATTTTGAAGAAAATTGGTCTCACTTATCAATGTTTTGGGTGGATACTAACCACTTTAATTTCAAAGGAAGATTTTGTCTGACCTGTGCCTAAATACAGGTCATTTCATTATAGTTTACAGTTAGTAAACTGCCAATCTGGAGTAGCTTGTCCGAAACCCTTGCCAATAAGTATATTAGAAATTCAGAATGATTCATATTTAAAAAATAAAAATGGGAAATTTGCTATATATTACATCATGTACCAAGTGTGATTGAATGTGCTCTATAATAAATGGAGAAAAGTTCGTGTGTGTGTATGTGTCTTTCTTCCTGTTGTTGGTTCCGGTCAGGTTCTTAATAAGTCTTCTGTGTCAAACTTGAGGAAAAGAATTCTGTGCGTTTGTTTTTTTACTTTGGAATAACAGTTGACAGCTTATAAACCTATATAATAGTAATGAATGAGAGGGATAAGAGAAGTGAAATGAATGAATGCCTTTATGTTTTAAAAGTGCCTTTCATTTATCCCTCCATTAGATATTTGAGTCCCTATCCTTGTTTTGTGCCAGGTACTGTAATTCTATGTGAAGACTATGGTCATAGTCTTCTTTTTAATATTGACTCAATACGAATTAATTTTTTTAACTTGAAGACATATTCCCTTAGTATTTGAGAACATACAGATACGTCTCATGTCGGATGTCCGTTCTGTGGTATATCTTTCCAAGTTTGATCAGGATTAATGAGCAGAGTCTTTTCCTGGAGACTTTTACCTTCATTTCAAAGAGACTGGGGAAGCCCAAGGGCTCTGTCACCTGTGCCAATAGCAAGAACAGTGGCAGGTTTGCTGAAATTGATTATGAATGTCTCCAACTACTGGGCAAAGCTGAAGTACAGTCTGTCCATATCCATGTGAGGATAGAGTAGAAATTAAAATGAAAGCAGGACACAGCAAAGGTAAAGTAAAAGATTTTGCTATTAGGCTAGTGCTTTGATCATAAAGATTCAAACGTATCTATCACCCTACATCTGTGAGAATGTATTAAAAGGTTAATGAAGTTTTGTACCTTTTTGGACTTAGAACTAAATTGTCAGTTCAGCAAATATGAAAAATTTTTGTACTATAGACTATCCCAGGAAATTCTCTGAGGGAAAAAATGAGATGCCTTTACGATTTATTTCAGAACATCCAGTATCTTAAAACTGTTCTACACAATTTTGAGGCTGTTTCAAAGGAACTGTATAGAGCTAATCCTGTTTAAAAAGAAATTGGGAAGGCTCAAGAAAATCCCTTATGTGAGCAATCAGGACAATATGTATAGTACTATGATTTATATACAATTTATAGACCTTTGAATCAAATATTCACCATTTTAATAATTTCAGGGAGACAACTGCTTCACCACAGTCTGTAGCATAAGAATCACATCATAAGACTGCATATAATAGTGATACTGCCATGGGTTAAATGAGCAGAGCTTGAAGTGTTATTTTTTTTAAAATTGAAAGGTTGTGGCAGTAATAAAAAGGTTGAATGGTAATGCCTCTAATTGAACAGTAAGGCCTCTTCCCTATTAAGTCACTCTTTCATCTGTCTTTTTAATTATTTCATTATCATTTTGTACTGCAGTTCACAATGAAATGACCATTTGTGTTTAAGTGAAAGCTAATTATTAAGACTGAATTATTGTGCAGTTTATTGATCCCTATGGAGGATTAAGGGCTTTAAGTTCGTCTAGACAGAATAGTTAGCAAAATGACAAAAGGAAACATATAAGACCCTTGGGAAGAATCCCTATGCTCCATAAGCAATTAATGCCTGCCAGGTAATGGAATTTAAGTTTATACTAAATCCAGCAGAGCTTTGACATTTCAACTGCCTTATAAACACATTAGTCTAATGAATTAAGACTTATGAATTGTGTTTAGATACAAGTAGGAATAGTAAGTCCAGGATATTTTTAGCCATCATTGATTGAATAAAAATAGATCATTTTCTCTCTGAATCTGATAAAAAATGGAATATGTTCTTCTTTGTGTTGATCTCTGTTCATTCTGTTCTGTGCTGATGGATGTGTATTAACAATTTCCATTTCCCAGAGAACGCTAATCTTCCTTATGGATGTGAAAAGTATGCAATGATAAACCAAGAAAGGAAAAAACTACATATATGTGTGTATATATAGTACTTCTGAGTAAGAAACCAAACAGCCTGTTCATTTCAGTCCAGTGCTGGGCAATTTTTAAAGCCATCTGTCATCACAGTGATGAACGAGCCCCAGTCTGAGCTGATGCTACAACCCATTGCTGTTAATTATAAGAGCATGTACTTGACTGGACTTCGAGGAGATCTTACCCAATCCTTCAGTTATGTGACTTTTCTTCCTAAAGTGCTTGGTGTTCAAAGCTCTTGTGACAACATGACATAAAGGTTTTTGGAAAAAAACTGCTAAAACTCTTTTGATAGCAAAGATTTTGGCAACTACCCTGGGCAATAATGACAAATTAATTCAGACAGGTGGTGCCAAGTTTCAGGTATTTTTCTTTGCCATCTTCATTTTCAAACTTCCCACAAAAATCTCTTTTAGTGTACCAACCATAATTATTTAAAGGTCAGATAACAGATATTTAAGTTTTATGCAATAAAAATCAGGTACATTTTACCTGTCTAGACTTCTCTGAATTTGAAGTTGCTTTTTCGCTATGAAATTCTTGAACATTTTAACAGCCTTCTGTGTGTCTTATATACACACACACACACACACACACACACACACACACACACACACACATATATATGTATATATCATGTCAAGGACTATTCAATGAAGAGGCATCATACCAGTCAGCCAGAGGCACAGTTTAAATATTTAAGTATATTTATACAAAATATATTTTAGGTGCTTATCATATAAGTTTGGATTAAATTGAAAGCATTCATATGCACCAGGTGTCATCTATTTAGCAATTGCAAAACTGTTTGCTTCCATTATATTTATGCACAGTTTTATTACTTGCATTTGACAGTGGCAAAGTAGCGAGTTTAATAAGCAAGCGTAAGTTTTTATAGCAATGATTATGGACTTTTATGGTATTTAAACTAGATTAATCAGTGAAGTATGATAAAGTCGAAGGATTAAACAGACTGTGCACTTAAATATAAAACACTATTGGGGAAATCTTCCATGAGGCAATATTTGTTATGAAAATATAATAAAAGGATAATTGGTGGGGTTCTCTTTCTAGGAAAAAGATGGGTTTTCTAAGCTTAAGAAGTCAAATTAATGCCTAGGGAAATAGGGCATCCTTCTTATATATAGACATGGTGTCACCTATGTGAGAGTCGTTTGATTTTTAAAACCTAACATAAAACTTATGCCTTACATTATGCCATTATATGGCTGAATTGAAAATAGGATCCTAGAGAAAAACATTCTAAGCATTTCTCCTAATTTTATCTTTGTACAATTGCACATATGCCCCTAGATATGCATATTCAGATGTTGATTTATAATACATTTGTGTTATTAGAAGACTTCATTTTCTGTTTTGAAGAAAAACTCCTAATGAGCAAAGTTGTAAACTATGTTTCAGAATGCTTGAAGTTTGAATGCCTCAAGTCTATTGGTGGGTTAAAAGTAAAAGTTCAAGTGAAGAGGATTAATTTACTTAACAAAAATGATAGGTATATATGACTCAAAGTCAAATAAGTCATGTTTTCTAAACTTAAAAATACTAATACTTGTATTATCTATTACTACTTAACAAATTCCATTAGAACTTAGCAGTTTAAAGTACCAAACATTTATTGTCTCAGTTTCTGTGGGTCAGGAATCTAGGAGCAGCTAAGCTGGGTTTCTCTGGATCAAGGAGGCTCATGAAGTTTCAGTCAAGCTGCCAAGAAGGGCTAGAGTCTCATTAAAGCCTTGTTGTCCTTTCCTAAACTCATGTGGCTGTTGGCAGGGTCCAGTGTCTTGCTGGCTGTTGACCATGGCACTACCTCAGTTCCCTGCCACCTGGGCCTTGCCATAAGGCAGCTCACAACATGGCACCTAGTTTCCCTCAGGCCAAGAAAGCAAGAGAGAGTGATCACCTAAGGTGGAAGCCACAGTCTTTTTACAACCTAGTATCAGAAGGGACATTCCATCATTTCTGTTGTATTCTAACAAAGGAATAAGCCAATAAGTCAAACACACTCCAGAAAGAGGACTGACAAGGTTATGTACACCAGGAGGTGGGGATCATTGTGGGCCCTTTTAGAGATTGCCTTCTACAAAGCTGATGGCTTAGCAAAAGAGACAGATAGCCAACTGTTAGAGTAGAATGTTGTGCCATGATAAAAGTGTTTGTAGAGTGCAAAGGAAGGATATCTTGACAGACTGAGGGTGTTACATAGACTGTTGAATGGGAAAGATGATCCAAAAAAGTTTAGAAGAGCCAGTAGGCAGTGGCATATGTGGGAGTGGCTGAAAAGAGCATTTCTGGTAGAGGGGTATGTAAGAAGGCTTGCAAGTAAACTACAGGTTGATGGTTACAACTAGAAGACAGTCTATAATAGGAAGGGTGGGAATTTAGGCTTATATAGGTAGGTGGTAGCCAATGACCTTATATGTTAAACTTGGGGTTTGAACTTTATTCTTAAAATTGGCAGAGGAATTGATAATTATACATCTGATCAACTTACTTTTTAGAAAGACCACTCTGGTACAGTATAGAGAATAGATTCAAGATATAAGAACTGGTTAGGAGACTACTTAGCTTATAGAGGAGCAAAGGAAACTTGAACAAAGGCTTAGTAGTAGTAGGAATAGAGAGAATGACATGAAACAATAGCTAGTAGGAAGGTAAGTAAAAGCTACAGTACTAATTGGATATGAGGCAGTAAAAGGATCAATAGAATATATCTAGGATAAGCATAGTGACATAGGTAATATATGTTCAGAGAAAGGAGTTGAGTTTTTCAAAAAGGAAGCAAAATTGGTCTTAGTTGGTGTACCAGTTAGTTAATATAGTTATTATGACTTAGGGCTTGGGTAGCCCTAAGGAAAGAAAGAAACATAATAAAAAGTCATGAAAGGATACTGGTAAGATAAAACATTTTCTATTAGAGACAAAGGTATCAGATGATAGATGACTAGTATGATGTCCAAGAAATTGTTAAGCAGTTGTTACATTCTGTGTTTCTTACATACCTTCATTTTCATCCCTTTGTTCCTACAGGAATTACAGCAACTTTACCCAACTTCATAATGCATATATAAAAAGACTGTAAGAATGTGACAGGATTCCAGAGACCTTAGCCTTGGCAGAGCACACAGGTGTCAAATGGTAGCAACTTTGATTAGAAGATTGAAGCATACATAAATGATCCTTGGAATTAGACAAGCTAAAATGCACCCACCGCTTAACCTAGATTCTCCAAATCCAGAAATCATAATATAAATTTCCAGACAATTACTAATTCATGGTTAAATTGTGCCTGTTAGTCAGTGTATCTTGACCTTAAATGATGTCTGCAATAGCGTCAAAGCCAAGTGATGCTGTGTTGTCAAGTAAGGATAATAACAAAACTGACCTCAAACCTTAGCTTCTTCATAAGAAATCAGAGGATATGCATTGTTTTGTGTATTTTGCAGAGTATTTTGGTGCTTGACTAACTCTTATCAAAGATGGGAGTATGTGAGCCTGAAAGAAGGATGAACGACCTTCCTTCCGAAAATACTGTGAATGATGGCTATGTATCAAACCAGAACTGCTAAACCTTTAGTTTTGAAGTATCTTGTATCAGTGAGTCATCTTGTCAACATGCATACAAAAGTAACATACACACTAATAAGCTCAGTTTAACAAAGAACCTAGTATTTGTCTGGAAATTTACACTGAATTCACAGAAGGTCTTTAATTACAGCATAGATAGTGAAAATTTTTAAAATAATATACTAGTAGTTGAACATTGAGATTTTATTTTCTTCAGGAAAAACTGAAACTTCCTAAATATTTAATCAAACAACTGGCAAGCATATATATTGCATGTTTTCTAGTCCTGTATGAGAAAATGCAAGTATATTAAAGGTTTTAATCCTGGACTAGAGTTAGACATTATGGGTTTGAATCCTGGTTGCATTGCTTAGTAGCTGGAGAATTTCTGGAAAATACCAACTTCTCTAGAACTCAGTGTAGTTATTGGTGAAAATGCAATAATAGTGACAACTACTTAACAAGCAGTTTGTGCAGCTTAAATGAGGAATCTACCGAACAACAGTTAACACAATGCCTAGATATGAAAGGCACTTAATATATTTTAGCTATTCTTACATAGTCAAATTTCCTTTCAAATATCCTTATTTAGTTCTATTTTCTGGTTTTGTTTTTGTCCTTTATATTTATTAAATAACAGAAAACATAGGATAACTTTTAAAGAACATATACATGAGAAATTGTACTTAAAATTAATTCAATGATTTGATCCTCAGAGCACACTTAAGCTATTCATATTATTCATTTGTTCATTCAGTAAATCAGTATTTATTGGATATCTGTTATCTGCTTAATCACTAAATAAGGCACTGGGGCTACAGTCTCTGCCCTCACGGAGTTTATAGTCTATCAGGAGATAAAGATGCTAATCACATAAACAAATGCAAAACTGACTCTGACATGCTGGTTTTAGAATTTGCTGCACTCATATTAAGAATGCGATATTACATGCTAGGAGTATTAAGTGTCAGTATGCCTACAATTTTGCTAATAGTGTTAGTGAACTTTATAAACATACATCTTTATTTGAATATATAGTTAAGCAATATAATGCATAACTCATCTAGCCTAGTGACTACTGAATAATCAGAACCTAATAAATACTAATCTATCTTATCTGGCTATAATTGTGTGCATATTTACAGGTATTATTAAAAAGGAAATCATCATTTGGGGCCGTATTCAATGTTAATCCCAAAATGCCACGCAATACACATCAAAATAAGTTTTTGCTACTCTTAGAAGCAGTAACATTCAATGAGATGTTATGCCTCACTGAAATAGGGGTTAATTTTATTTTTGATATGTCCATTGTACTAACACTCAATATGAAACTGCAAATATCTAAGTGACTTGGAATAGTAGAATTGTAGACCCTTAAAATCTACTTCAAATTTCATCCAACTCCTAAAGTCTCTATATTTTACATCTGGAAGATAGTCTCACTATACGTTGAAACACTCTTTTGACCCTTAATTATACTATAATTAATAATTTAAACTCAATTGGCTCAGACTATATTGAATACTAGCTCTATTCACAAAAATTTCTTTCAAAGTTTTAAACTTCATGATATGATAATTCGGTGAATTTTTAGAGCACTATAACCTAGTAGCATATAAAGCATATGAGCATATAAGTGCCCAGGTGAGTAAACCATTAATTTCTAATATTGGTAGAGTCAATTTTTAAAGACACTTTGCTACATCAATTTACTAATATTTTGAGTTACACCTTAATGTACACATTTGATGATGAAAAAAATCAATGAAGTGATCACTCTTACCTACATTTGCTAATTATTTAGCAACTTTATAGAAGCCATATTTTTCTTAGAATAGGTGAAAATGCCAAATTAACTAAATTAGTGAAAGTGCATTGATTAATGTTTAATAAGATAGCACTGAATAAATGGAATATGGTTAATAAAATCTGAGAGAAAGTTGTACTATGAAACTGGACTTTAAAAAGGAAATATTCTTTGGTATGTTTATATCTTGAAAAAGTATAACTTAGAAAGATTTGGGCTTTAGAAACTGCGAGCTAATACTATTAGAAGACATATTGACAACTTACTGAATATATTTTCATTGTGAGAGACTTAAACTCAGAATCCTAATTATAAATTAAAATTGGGGAAATAAACTTGAAAATGGACACTTTTTTCAGGATACTTATGTGAGATATAGACATTCTATTATATAAGCATGTATGCTTATATTATATGATTTAAGGGTCTCTAATAGTCTCCTTTTCTTTAAAATAAATAATCACATTCTTCCACAATTTACTTTGATTGATCCTCTTCTTTCCTGCATTTCCTAAGAAGGGGTCACTCCTGGTATCTCTTGTAGCTTGGCTGAGGCATTTATTCTTATTAAATATCTTACTTGGGTAATTTGTTACCCCTTCCTGGAAGGACTAATTTATTATCCATAGAATGATTAACAGATTTGTTGACACATTCTAAGAGCTTCCTCTATCTGATTATAATTTAATTAACTTTATTTAGAATTTGTACCTCAGACTAAAATAATTAGACGATGCAGACTAAGACATTACAGTCACATATTTAGAGTTTGAAGGAAGCAGTGGGGGCAGAGGCTTTGAGGAAAACTGGGCTACATCAGGTTTTGCCATTTTATTTGATTAATCATTGGCTTCTGGGTGGGATTGTTTTATCAAAGGGTCTGATGAACTGAGCTATAAAGTGAGATTCGGAGGAAATGATAGAGAATGAGATTTTGGCAACTTGGAGAAGTGGAAACAGAGATAAAGGCCAGGAGAAAGAGTACATAAATGCACAACAGATTCTGAAGAATTGATAAACAAATGATGAAGGAACAGCAAAATCAACACGTTACAAATTTGCCTGTGGCAAGTTTTGTGAATAAAGCCTAAGCTTCATTGCAATGGAGAAGCATGTCCTATAAGAAGGAAAAGGCTGAATTGTTTAGTACTGAAAATTAAAAACAAATTTAGTAGGCACTTGCTAACAATATTTTTTAAAGCATGCACATCCAGGAAGACAACAATCAAACTACTTATTAACACACTGATCTTAATAAGTAGATGTTAAACGAATACCTTAAACTAATCAAACTATTATTTTAAACTATTCTGTTAAACTAATCTATACATTAATTCTACCAGATTTGTATCTTTTATTTATTGGACTAGAAATTTATCAGACTATTTCTGATCAGCTGACAAATAATTGGCACCAGTTCTGCATCTTTTGCTACCAAGAAACTTACTTCCTAATGTGAGAACTTACAGCGCACACATCTGAATTGAAATGCTTCTCAATTCGTGTGACTCAAAGAGAGAACTTAAGTTTGTCTGTTCTGTATCCAAAAGAAAGTTTCAGGCTCCCCCTAAGAGCTTTTAGAATTAAAGAGTTAAGTTTATTGAAAGAGGGTGCATGGTAATAAAAAGGGCTTTTAAACAATGTTACAAGGCCTCATATTTCTAAGTGAGAACTTGTGTGTATGGCAGGTGCCAAAGGAAATTTACTTGAAAGTGTAATATACGATATGGTTTTTTTTTTGGTCTTTTAACAATTTCCATAGGTAAAGCATTCTGTGTTAGAAATTTAATTATCTTAGACAGTATATTTTTCCACCTAAATGATCAGTGCCGAAAACCCGGAATGGTACTCTACCAATTCATCTGAAAATCAGCCATTTATTTCAATCTCTCTAACGTGTTTTTAGCTATGACCATCTTAGGTTTTTGTCTATTCTACCACACCTTTTTAGATAAGGCTATGTTACATTTTGAAGTTTATTTCATGATTACTTGTTTCTTAAATTTTCTCTGTTTTAATTTTGATATTGTTCCATTTCCTTTGAAACGTTCTAGCTTATTAAAATAGACTTATAGCTAATCTGTTACTGTAACACTACTATAAATAAACCCTTACTATGTGGCCATGGCTCCTTTCAACTTTTTATTGTATTTTCCCTCTTTCATTTTTTGATTCGCTTCTGATAAAAAAAAAACTCATTAGTTTGTATTCTATTTTTATTGGTTTCTTTTATCTAAAGATCAAAGATTGATGATCAAATGTATGATTTTCTTCACTCTAATAATTTTTTTCTTTCTGAAAACTTTCTCTGTTCTTTCTTAGCACTCCCTACCCCTTTTCTCATTTCTAGAATAGAATTATATGTTCATATACTTTTACTCTCCTATATTTATGTACAAACGTTATGAATTTGTCCCATACTTCAGGTTTGGCTGAAGACCTTGCAGTGTTTGTTATACTCCGAAAAATGTTCTGATGACTCAACCATGTACCTAAGAACTATTAGGTGATTACTTTTACAATGATTGATAGGTTGTTGTTTTAGCTTATCTGAACTTTCATTATTAAAGTAAGACATCTTATCCAAAAATGTTATTTGTCTAAGTTTTGGTTTGGGGAATTTCTTGAGGGATTTCTTTTACATATTAGTGTATGCCTCACTGTTTTATACAAGTACACATTTTGAAACAGTATTTGTGAAGTGTTTATTATTTTGCCATCTGTTTAATTTTAGGTCTCAAACTCTGCCTTTCTATACTCATATGTTATTCTGGTCTACCAAAGATGGAGAAAAGACGGTTAATCTCACATGTTATTGGGATTCATTGTGATCATTTCCTTATAAGTTAAAAATTTTTGCTTAACACACGTATTGGTGATCTTTCTTATGCCTTCTTTGTCCATTACATTATTTTAATTTCTCAAAGCAGCATATAATTATACCTGACTTTTAATTCAATTTGACTAATGTATTTTAATTATCATAACTGGTGTAAATTTAATTTTATGTTTTATTATGCTTTACTGAAAATAAAAAATACATGCTATGTACCCAGTACAATGACACTATCATCTCATTTAACCCTTTTAACAATACTATTGTTATCTCCATTTCAAGATGTGAATTTCAGGTTGTAATTAAATGATCAAACACTTGGGTAGTAAGCAGTAAGTTAGAATCTTCTGTTTGATTTTTCGATCCTTCTTTTTAAACTCGTTTCACTATATGCCATGGCTACTAAGTTATTATTTTTGTTAATTGCATTAGTTGTTACCTTTTATTTTTAAAAACATTCGTATAACTATATTTCTCAAATATTTAAAATCATTAAGTAGGGTTCAACTCACGTTAAGATACAGCTTTGGATTGGATCACAGAGCAAACTGTAAGCTGAAAACAAGCTTCAGAAAAGATAAAAATACATTAAAAAATATATATTAAAAAATAAAAACAATTAAAAAATAATGATTGTAATTGATATTTGCCAAGATAGATTTCAGATAAAAATAAAGCTTTGAATAAGACAAAGACTGATTATATATATGTATACATAAAGTTTTAAAACTTCATTTAAAAGATATTAAATAGAATATTTAAGTATTTCTAAAAAATAATAAAAACACTACATATCAGACTCTATAGAATACAGCTAAAACATTAACCACAGCATTATTCATAACTAAATTCTGAATCAATATAGTGATTGAACATAAAGCCATTAAATAGTAAAGTATTCTGAAAAGAAGGAATGAAATACAGATGAAAATAGAAAATAAGTAGGTACAGAAAAATTACAGAAATAATAAATGAGTCAGATGCTAGTTCTTTGAAATGAACAGATAAATAGATCAACTATTAACTAATTTAAACGAGAAAATTAAAAGGGAAAAAACACAGACAAAATAACTTAGGAGGCCATATAAATATTGAAACCTAGGAAATTAAAAAATAAGAACATTAGACTACTTTGCATATAGATCTACAACTTAAATGAATTAGATAATTTCTTAAGTAAATATACTCAAATTGACCAAAGAAGACAAAGAAAATTAAGCCAGACTAACTTTCCTAGAATAGATAAATTTATCAAAACCTATGACCATATCCTATGCCATCCACACCTCCAAGAAAAGCACCAGGGCAAAATGGTATCACAAGGAAATTCTACCAATTAAGCAAAAAACAGATAATCTCAATGCTACTAAAATTGTTTCAGAGCATGAAACAAGAAATATGTTTTAAAAGAAGTAAACATTGGTAACTATGTACAGTGTTTAGTGAGTATTAGAAAGAAACTAGAGATTGATCAAAAAGCTAAATAAAATATTAACACAGAATTTTATCATGTTAAGAAATAATAAATCATGGCCAAGTTTATTGCAGGAATATGAGTGTAGTTTAATATTAGGAAATCAATATAATTCACATATTAACTCCTAAAAAAAAAATCTTATGATCACCTCCATTAATGCTAAAAAGGCATTCAATAAAATCCAATATCTACTCTTGATTTTTAAAAGTGAAAAAAAAACAGTTAATGGAAGAGAGATCAATGAATATTTCCTTAATATGGTAAAGTATATGTACCTCATTACAAAAGTCAGCATCTTTTTAAAATGAGGAAACCTTTTTCCACTAGAGTCAGGAAAAATGAAAGTATACGTAATGTCACTAATATGATTTTATAGAAGATACTGTAGGTGTTAGTAAATGCAATCAGGCAAGAGAAATTATGAGGCATGAGCACTGGAAAAGAGATAAGTTCTCTCTATTGGCATATGATATGATAGTGCACTTGATCAAAAACCAAGAGAAACAATGACAATAAGAGAATTTATTGGGGGAACAGGATATAAAATTAATATATTAAAATCAATAGCCTTCATGTAGCATACTGTAACTCATTAGAGGACACAATGAGAAGATTTGAAATAGGGTAAAAGATACATTACCTAGGAACATAAATAAGAAAAGCACAAAATGTAGGAAGTTCAAATATACCTGGATATCGCAGTAATAAACTCTAATAAATAGACATTAGTGTTCTTAGGTAGGATAATTCTACATCATGAGGGTTTAGGTCTGAAGTTAGTATATAAATCAAATACATCTCAATAAAAATTCCTGTAGAAAACTAGTCAAGACCAGAGAGGAAAAAAAGGTAAGGGATAACTCTGCCAGATAGTACAACATAATGTGTAAAATTGTTGTTAAAACAGTGTTAAAGCTGTGAAAATTTGGCACATGGGTAGATAGGCCAATGGAGTAGAATGAAAATCTAGAAATAGATCCTAAAATATAAGATAAAATGTGGTATATGTGGCTTCTAAAATAAGTGTGCCTGTGGTGGGGGAAATACAGACTTAAAAATTTGAGATGTATGGCTAGCCATTTAGTAAAATACAAATGGGTCAGAAATCTATATTTAAAACAAAAACCATAGATCTACTAGTGTAAAACAAGGATGAATTCCTTTATAACCTTGGAACATGAAAAACCTTTCTAATATGATTCAACATTCAGAATTGGTAAAAGTTCTAATTACTAAATTCAAATATATGTTTAAAGTCTGTGTGTATGGGGTAAGAGAAGCTCCGTACAGTTAATTCAATGTGACAAACTAGAAGAAAATATTACCAGCTTTTTTCTTAAAGGGATAATCTCCAAATAAATAGCTCTTAATAATTGGAAGGACCAAAATTAATAGATAAAATGTAAATAAATATCATTTCAAAGGAAAGGCAAATTATCCATAACAATATGAATACATGTTTAGCGTCACTTACATGAAGACAAATGTAAATCAAGATTACACTGAAATACCGCTTCTTACTAGCAGAGTGGCAAAGGTTCAAAAGTTTGACTGTAAACTCAGTTGGCAAAGCTTTGGAAAACAATCATTCTCATGTATTACGGATAAGCATGAGAAATTACACAAACCCACTAGGATTATTTGGCACTACCAGAAAAAATAAGTTATTTTCTCTTTGACCCAGAAATTCCACTGATTCAAATCCACGCTTAAGGTAGTTCTCTACAAATATGAAGCAGAATGCACACAAGGCTTCTCATGTAGGTTATTTATAACAGCAAAATAGTGGACATCAAATAAATGTCCATCAAAAAGGGGCTGTGGTATACCCTCAATGAGCCTATTTGATGAGCTTATTTGTATAAATTCAGTTTTTTTTTTTTTTTAGATCAAGAAATAATTCTGTCTACATCACTGTGCATTGTGATGTTCTGCTTCTTCCTCTGGAAAACGAATAATTCTTAGATAGGATTTTTGTGCCTTCTTTTTACATGTTATCTTAGTTTTTAATCTCTCTCTGCATTCTGGATAAGCGTCTTAAATTTATCCTCCATACCAGTGACTTGATTTTCTGTAATCAGATCCAATTGGGACTACCTCCAATGTGGATTTTTATTATGCCACTCTTTTATGCTGCCAGCACCCTTTCTATCTTAACTCAGTTTTATCCTTAAGGCTTCTTGCTTCTGCTTCCTATAATTCATTTCCTCTTGTATTATTTTGAGGACAACAAGCTGCTGCTTGACTTTTTTTTTAAGTATATATTTTTCTTGTGAAGGTTATTTTCAGTTATTTTTTTCCCTTGACTATTAAGTGTAATTTCCTTTTTCTTTATACGGAGGTAGTAATTCATAGATGTATTTTTATTTGTCTTGAGTGGGCAGAGTGTTTACCCTCAGGGTGTGATGCCACATCTCACAGCTGCCGTCACTATTTACTTGATGGTAGGTGGTGTATCCTCTTATATCTCAGCCTGAAGCATCACCCTAAGCTTGATTTGCAATTTGTAAAGTAGTCCTATAAACTGAGCTTACATCATCTGCTGCTTCAATGCTAAACTTCTCCTGTTCCAATTTTCATTTACTGTTGGAAGTCTTCTTTGAACAAAATAATGCTAAGTCCTTGCTTCTTCCCCAGTACTGCTCCTTGCTTTTTTTTCAGTTCTATACTTCTGAATATAGTGTTTGTATCAACATAGTTCTACTTAGATATAAGAGAGAGAGAAGCCAGTACTTGTTAGAGGTAGGGCTGTTCACTGTAGTTTGAATTTTTGTGCATATCCTATCTTATTTGGGAGATTTATTTTGGTCCAGAGTATGGATTGTTTTATATGTAGTACAAGAATGTGTCATGAATTATTAAGCAGAAATCTTACCCAGATTTACGCCCATAGCCTTTTCTTTGGTTCACTTTGAATCATGAGTACTTTAATTGGTGCTCAGTAGGAACAATATTACATGTATCTTACATACCACCATTTAACCCTAAAGCCTCAGAGCATTTTCTAAAGTTTTCTTCTTGTTTCAATGAAAGATAATGTCCAGAGACATCTTCTTCGAGATCATAGGCATTAACTTCTTTATTGGCTCTTCTCTAATAATTTTGTACATAATAGTCTTTGTGTCCCTTTCTTCATTCCTTCCATTTGTCCCTCCTCATTTTAAATGAATAGAGATCAATACAGACATTGTGTTTAAAAACTGTCTGATTTTCCTTGATTCCCAGCATTGTTCATCTGGGTACTGGTCAGATCTTCACTTGAAGAGTGTGTTAACGTGCATAACCCCTTGCCTGGCTGTCAGATGTTAGCAGGTATTTGTTCATTGTGACTTTGCCATACTTAAAATGGCCTACTTCAGTACCTGTTTCTGTAACTGGCACAGGCAGTAAAAGAAACAAAATTGCCATCTCCAACTTACGCTCATGAGTCCTCAAGTATCGTGTAAAGGGGGCAGCCTCTTCTCAGTTCCAACCTAAATTCTAAATGACAGTTTTTCTAATTTACATATATATGTATATACACACATACATACATTGCAAAAGATACTAATAAAAAGCGATTAAAGTGATAGCCATTTCCGAAAATGAGAACTGCTGTGGATCATAAGAGAGTGTCCACTGTGATTATTAGGGCTGAAGCTGCAAATCTGCTGAACTCAGTACAGCTGCAGATGGCACTGAGGTATTCTACTGCTCTGTGGGAATTAGAGACCCGATATGTGATATTCCCAATATCCCCTCAGGGTAGGAGCGACCAAGAACCAACATTAGACCTACTGTTGGATGAGGAAGCCAAAAGTGCCTGTGGAGGAAAATAAAAGTCTTTATTACACAAAGATAGTGGAGCACAGAAGAAGCAGAGAGAAGGAGCAACAAAACTTAAAAAACCCTGCCTAGCTTAAGAGTCTACATCACAATATGAAAACATGTTGGTAAATTAATAAGAAAGCTACCTTAAAAAAATCAAAAATTGAGTTATTTACTACAGAAAAACTAAAAATAGAACAACCTAAACGTTGAAAATATGTTTAGGAATCTTCAAGAGTTAATGAAAGATTTTCTATATATACACATACGTATGTGTATGTATACGTATTACGTATGTCTGTACACATACCGACTTTCAAGGAATTATAAAACAATACAAGTAGTAATAAAACTGGAATTGTTGGGGAACATGAACTTTCTCTGCTGCAGTGTTCTAGCAACCATTCTTCAGCTTCTAAAATGTTGAGACACTTATTTAAAGGCATCAATAGCAGAGGAGTCTTGCTGATCTGGCCAATTACTGAATCGCAGTTGGTTCTTTCTCCAACTCCCTGGGTGTCTAGAGGCAGTTATACTGGTAGCAGTTGATTCTAACACAAGTCCAGAGGAAATTGCTCTTATCAAGCCATGGGTCAGTTGAGTATTCTGGAAATCATTCTAGACCTAGAACACATGTCTTTAACTCTTCCAATAATTTTTATAAGCCCTTAATTTCCTGAGTTAAATCACTTCCTACTTAACAATACTTAGAGACCCTAAGGATGGGAATATGGTTTGGCGATTTGACATGATTTGGTTTGAAATCTGGTTTTCCATTACTATTAGAAATAGGGAGATCTGTAGTATACTGGGGTAAAATAAATGATTACATTATTATCTAGAATTGTATGGGTGAGGTGTCTAAGGCTAGTCTTTGGCAGAACAAGCATTTGCTGTTATGGACGATTAAAAGAAGAATGGAGTATACAGGGCTGGCTTTCTCTCAATACAATAAAGAGAATAAAGAAAATAACACTTGAATGCCTTGGCAAGGTCAGAGACCAAGGAGTTTCTATGAAGGCCCTAAAAGTATCTCTTATTCCTTCTAATTTGAAAGCCTCTCAGCTGGAAATTAGATGCATAGCTAGAATCCGCTGTTTGTTGAATTTCAATGTAAGTTCAATTCACAGCTTTTCCAGATTTCTTACATAAATGTCAGAACATTTATTGGGAGAGAGTGGGCCCCTGAGAATTAGAACAGGGACACTTAAACAGGTTTAGGAATGTCTAAGCCCAAACACCAAAACTCTAATGAGCCTCCTTGAATAGCATAAGCAACCTCTTCAGTGACTGAGACATTTGTCCTGCCTCATGACCTTTCCTGAGAAAATTACCTGTCAAAGGTAGTCCGATTTTTTCATACCCTTAAGCTTAGTTCTTCTCATTACTTTCAGAATCTATAGCTCAAATCATATTAGTCACACATGTGTATACTTTATTTAAAATATACATGCAGTGTGTACATGTTTAACCATTTTACTTACAGTGATTGTGATCAGAAATGTTTGGAGATTATTGTACTAGTCAACAATATTCAAAGAAGTCCATTAAAGACCGTATCTCCTTTAGGAAGGCCAGAAATGTAGAACAATGTTAGCATTAGTTAGAAAAATCATAGTAAGAATGGATAGCCAATATGACAGATGGATTCTAAACTAGAAAATCAGAAAGGCCAAAGAAGATTTGAGCAACACGATTTGTGAGAGAAAAGACAAAACCCTTTACCAACTTGAGACTGTACATTATTTGCAAACCACCATATATTTCTAAAAAACTGTACAATAAATCGCAAAGGAGGAATGAATTAAAAAATAACAACACACACAATCTTCTTAAAGTCCAATATAAATTGAATGTAATAGTAATGGAATAAAAGATCTAAATGACAGGGTTTATTGTCAATAAGAATAATATTACAATACTGAATTTATAGTCAGAAACAGTATTTACATTGCATACTTATAACAAGCCTGAGAAATAGATCTTTTTAGCCCCATTTGTTGGATTAGAAATCTGAGGCCGAAAGAGACCAACTTGCTCAAGGTCACACAATTAATAAATGTGGCAATAGGCTAATTAAATATACATCTATTGGCCCATGAATCTTTGTACCACAGAAGAAAGAATAAGCAGCTATTATGTTACTACATCAAAAATTTTTAAACTACCTTTTTAATAAAATTTATTTTTTAACAGTAGTTTTAGGTTCATAGCAAAATTGGACAGAAAGTTTTCCCCTATAGCTCCTTCCCCACACAGCACAACCTCCCCCCTGTATTAACATCCTGAATCACAGTGGTATATTTGTTACAATATATGAACCTACATTGACAAAACATCACCTAAAATTCATAATTTACATTAGGGTTCACCCTTGGTGTTGTACATTCTGTGGGTTTTGACAACTATATAATGACATGAATCCATCACTGTAGTACTATATAGAATCGTTTCACTGCCCTAAAAATTCTCTGTGCCTGGGAATGGAAGAGAAATTCCTTAACTCAATAAAGAATATCTACAAAAACCCTATAGCTAACATCAAACGTGATGGTGAGAAACTTGAAGTTTTCCCACTCACCACTACTTTAAACATCTTATTGGAGGTCCTTGCTAGTGCGATTACACAAGAGGAGGAAATAAACTATACAGATTGGGAAGGAAGAAATAACACTGTTTGCAGATGATGTGATCAGCTATGTAGAAAAACTTTTAAGAATTGACAAAACAATTCCTGGAGCTAATAAGCAATTATAGCAAGGCTCCAGGGTGCAAGTTAACATACAAAAGTGAGTCACTATATAATAGCAATGAACAAGTGGAATTTGAAATTAAAAACACATTACCATTTATATTAGCACCCCCAAGGTTAAATACTTAGGTATAAACCTAACAAAGTATGTGCAAGATATGTATGAGGAAAACTACAGAAATCTGATGAACTAAATCAAAGAACTAAATAAATGGAGAAACATTCCATGTTCATGATAGAAATATTCAAGACTGTCAAGCTATCAGTTCTTCCCAACTTGACCTACATGTTCATCTAATCCCAATCTAAATCCCAACAAGTTATTTTATGGATAATAAAAAGATTCTGTATTTTATATGGAGAGGCAAAAGACAAAGAATAGCCAACATAATATTGTATGATTCTACCTCCTGTTGAAGCTTTCTACTGAATTTTTCTGTTCCATCGCTGTATTCTTCAGCTCCAGAATTTCTGTTTGGTTCTTTTTGAATAGTTTCTATATTTTTATTAAACTTCTCATTTTGTTCATGGATTGTTTTCCTGATTTCATTTAGTTGTCAGTGTTCCCTTGTATCCCACTGAGCTTCCTTAAAAGTTGATTTCTTTGTCAGGTCATTTGTAGATCTCCATTTCTTTGGAGTGGTTACTGAAGCTTTCTTAGTTTCTTTTGATGGTGTCATGTTGGCCTGATTCTTCATGATGATTACGGCCTTGCATTGATGCCTACTCATTTGAAGGGGAAAATACCTTTTATAGTCTTTACAGGATAGTTTTGGCTGGTAAAGACATTTCTCCTATAAGGTCCCTGGGCTGATGGGATTATCTCTGGGAGACCACTCAAGTGGGGTTGGAGCCTGGTCACATGGCTGCTGCTCTGCCCAAGTGGGGTTCACCGTTGTTAGGCCTGTTATCAGAGGCTTAGGTGGGCATGTACCCTGTCTGTCTCTGGACAGGTGGAACTGCCTCCAATACCTTGATATGTAGGGCTGGTGTTGGGACAAAGGTCCACAAGTGGGTCCTCAGATGGCTAGCCTTTTAGCAGGTGAATGGATGGATGTCGCTCATGTCAGTTCCCTGGGAGGGATCCCATCAGGTCACTGGACAGGTTGCTGGGCAGTTAAGACTGTCTTGGAAATCTGTCTGCATGGGGTTGGATCAAAGCCATAGAGCCTCTTCAGACCACAGCTGTGACTGAGGTCTGCAGGGCTGCCTCTGGGGGCACATAGACTGTCTTCCTTGGTTCTCTGGGTGGGCAGGACTGCTCAGGGTTCACAGGCTTCTACAAGGTACCCAGTCAGAATTAAGGTTGGTGTACCCATTACCCAAGGCATGGATAGGCAGAACTCCTTCCAGATCCACTAGTGGCAGGACCAAGACCAAATTGGGCTTTAGCTGAATCCTTTAGAGGCTGGGGCTTCTTCTGGGCTTGTAGCCAAGACCATACTTGGCAATCCTGGCACCTGGGCACAGTCCTGCCTTCTCAAAATGTTCTTCCACTACCTTGGGCTCCACCAGGGTTTTACAAGCTCCTATCTAGATCTCAAAGCTCCCACAAAGGCATTTTTTTTGTCCGTGGGTGGCTGCTAAATAATTGTTGCTGTTGGATATGAGTGTGGGGTCTCCTATTTAGCCATCTTGCTTATATTGTCATTTCACATATCTTGATAAGTTGTGTTTTTATTTTTGTTCAAAATATTCTTAGGTTTTTCAAGATTCTTTTGGCCTATGTGTGGGTTTAATCGCCCAGTGTTTGGGGATTCTTCAGCTATATTTCTGTTACTGATTTCTAGTTTAATTCCATTGTGGTTGGAAAGCAGACATGATGTGATTTTTATTCTTTCAGATTTGTTAGGATGTGTTTTATGGCACAGAATATGGTCTGCCTTGGTGACTATTTCATGTAAGCTTGAGAACAAGGTATATTCTGCTGTTGTTGGATGAAGTAATCTATAGATGTCAATGACACCTAGTTGATCGATGGTGCTATTCAGTTCAACGATATACTTATACTGATTTTTCTGCCTGTTGGATCTGTGCATTCCTCAGAGGGGTGTTCAAGTCCCCAATTATAATAGTGTGGATTCATCTCTTTTTCCTTGCAGTTCTGTCAGTTCTTGCCTCATGTAGCTTGATGCTCTGTTGTTAAGTGTGCATACACATTAAGTATTTTACATCTTCTAGAAGCATTAACAGCTTTATCATTATGTAATGGCCACCTTTATCTCTGATAACATACTTTGCTCTGCTCTGCCTTAAATTTATATGGCTACTCCACCCTTTCTTTTGACTAGTGTTAGCATGGTGCATCTTTCTCCATTCCTTTACTTTTAATCTATATGTGTGTTCATATGTATGTGTCTTAAAGTAGGTTTCTTGTAGACTACATATATTTGGTTCTTGTGTTTTGATCCACTATGACAACCTCTGTTTTCTAGTTGGTGTATTTAGACCATTGGTATATAAAGTGATTTTTTATATAATTGGAAATATATATCTTTTTTTTTTTTAACTGTTTTCTACTTGTGGTCCACGTTGTTTGTTCCTATTCTTTTTTCTCTCAATACTTCAAATATTTCACTTTACTCTCTTCTTGCTTGCATGGTTTCTGAGTATACATGGAATGCAGTTTTTTCTTTGCTTCTCAATAGGTAAAGTACTTCTCCACCACACCCCTCACATGGCTTTTTAAAGGATTTTTTCTTTATCTTTTATTTTCTGAAGTTTGAAAATGATATGACTATGTGTAAATTTTTGGCATTTGTCCTGCTTGGTGTTGTCTGAGATTCCCGTATCTATGGTTTAGTGTTTGACATTAATTTGAGAAAATTCCGTTTTTGTTTCAAATGTGTCTTCTGTTTCTTTCTTCCTTTATTCTCCACCTGAACAAAACTTTTAAATCCTTTTGGGTTAACCATTCCAGTTGAAATCCTAAGGACTGTTAACCAAACTTCCTAGAGTATCTTCAGCTACCTGGTTACACACAGTGCACAACTTACTAATTTTATTCATCATTAATTTGTCTGAATAAATCTCAGATTTATAAGATCATATGACAGACTTTCAAACTGCTCCTATTCCATATACCCTCATGTTGATCAACGCATATCAAGTCCAATGATCAAGAAGAGAAGGTTAGAGTTGAAGTAAATAAGATTTAAATGTAGGTGGAAACAGTTGCTATTTACCTCATTAGTTTTCACTGCAGGCAAATCATTGCCTCATTGTTTTATGCACAGATTAAGTAGTATTGGCTCATTTGTGAGAATCACCTCCGAGAGAATAAAAGCAACTTTTACCTCTCTTATTTTCAGTAAGTTGTCAGTACTAATCTTGCCATTCAACTATCCTGAATCCTGGTTGGTGAATGTTTTTGGCTTTATTTCTGCCTGTGCTTTCAAAGATACTTATTTATTTATAATGCTATTTGGGGTACAGAAAGTAATATTAACATTTAACTTACTGTGGTCTTTTTCCCTGAAAAAGGAAACTGTTCCACTATCATTAATATTTTGTGCATTGATTACCATTTCAAGAAACATTTCTCCTACCTGGTGATATATTGTCAAGAAATTCTCAGCAGTTCTGACTTGTATCTGAATCAATCAAATTAATGAGATTGAATGTTACAGAAGTTGAAGTTACTGAGTTCTTCTCTCCTTTTTTTATCTGCAGCTGAAAGTTATTGCAAGATAACTGTATTTCCAAATCTCATGAAATTTTAACTTGTTTGAAGTTTAGAATTACAGTGCTGCTTCACTAAATGCAACCCACTTGTCTTTGTTGTTCAGCGTCTTACTTTTAAATATGGCTCTTGGCATCAGTGATAAGATTTTTGAGACACCCTGTTAATGTTCATGTGTAAGAAATATCGAAAACAGGAGCTTACCTATCATCAGAAGGTTAGACTATTTTTGCCTTTTCTTTCAGATTTCAACTTTAATAGGCACAGTAGAGGACTTTAAACTCTTCAGTCTTAAACTTGTTAACTTTATTACAGTTATTACTCATGAAATGAAAGTATGGTTAAGCACAAAACATATTTCTTCAAGTTAAGGTATTTTGTAAAATTGAATTTATGTAATGTTAGTTTTATACATAAGTACAATGTGAAAATCATTTTTCTGTTTTTCTTGGCGCTATGTGAAATAGTCTGCTGATAAATGATCCCCACCATATTGGGTCATTAAATTAGGCATTACAGTCTTGAACTTTTCTCACTTTACTTTAGTTGTACACCCATATTCAAAAATTTGTTTAAAAGTAGCATAACTTTATTTATTATACTTCATCTTTTTCCAAAATGTGTTCTTTGTTATGTTTAGATTAACATAACAGTTATGTATGTTAGTACATACTGTAAAGTAAATAATCTGATTAAAAGTGAGTGTTTGCAAAGATTATACAAAAGTTTTACATTTTGCCTTATTTAGGAAATGTGTTTTCCCCTTTCTATGGAAAAAATTTTCAGGCTTAATTTGTCTGAACTTTTGACAATTATAATAGAAGTGGTACAGAAGTATCTTCAGCAGATGAACCTGACTGCTACCTAGAAGTAAAAAGTTCTCATAGGAAAAGGTCAGACAAATGATGGAAAGTGATCTCCATAGGGAAGAGAAACATATAGAGGAACAACCTTTCATATCTCAGGCTTCTTTTCTGTATGATTCTTAATTTGTGGTGGCATTCAATGTGGAAATAGGACATTCTACAAAGCTTGTGGAAATGCTACTTCTTGATCCATCTTTCTTTACAACTAAAATTGATGAAATCTCATACAAGATTTATTCCAAAACTTACTGTGTAACAAAAATATTTTTCCCCAAAATAATGAGAAAATACTTTATGAATTTGTTTAATTTCTCTACATAGTCCTTCAGATTTTCCTTCTGGTACCAAAAACGATGTGTTCAAATGAGTGGTCACTAACTGGAAGCACCTTTTAATTTAATGAGACTGGCTTCTTTGAAATTGTAGGTTTTAAATCCAGATAATACCATGTAGCTTCAAGAAAATTTAACTATACTTACTCAATATTTTGTAATAACCTATAAGGGAAAAGAATCTGAAAAATAATTAGTATGTACAAATGTATAACTGAATCACTTTGCTATACACCTGAAACTAACACAACAGTGTAAATCAACTATGCTTCAATAAAAAAAAGAGAAAATTTTAGTACATCTATAGCAATGTTTCTAATGCATTACAACAAAGCTGTCAAATGTTGTTTAAACTGGATAAAGACTTTTCTTGTGAACAAGTTTTCTAGAGATATATTAAATATTTGATTGTTGATTTCTTTGGAACCTTTTTTATGTCTATTTACCTAATTTGTATATTCAACAATAATTTGCATATTCAACAACTTATTGTTCCAGCTGCTGTGGCTGTGTGAGAAATTATCCTGCATCTAATAATATGATCATGACTTCTATGAGTCAGGAAATCAGACAGGGCATAGAGGGTATATAGCCTGTTTTTGCTTTACAATGTCTGGGGTCTCAGCTGGAGGACTGCTAGACTGAGTGGTAAATTCACCTAAAGTTCTATTTACTCACAGGTCTGGTGGTTTATACTGTCTGTCAGCTGAGGCCTCTGTTAGGATAGTTACAAGATGGCTGTCTCATATTCAGGCATTCTATCCATAAGCCAAGTAGAAATCAAATGAAAAGCGTAGCTTGGAAGGGGAAATTCTTGTTAGGGAATCCAGCAATGTAGAACATGGGTACTGTAGGTAAAATCTGGAGAAGCAAGCATTACTTAACTGGGAACAGAGCTGCTACCAGTAAAATTGTGGTTTTATTATTAAGGCATATTAGAATGTGTATTATGTGGGCAACTATCCATACTTGCACTCTTGGTATTCGCTAAGCCTGCCCTAAAATTCTCTTAAGCTTCGAGCTTTGCTTTGCTATACAATTTTATCTGCTACAAAGCTTCAAACTCAATTCCTGCTTTCTAGGGCTAGAGATAATTATATTCTAGTCTGAACCATATTTGAAATGAGTTGTTTATCATTCTGTGTTCATCCCATCTTCGTGATAAATTTAAATTCAAAGTTATAGTTATGGCTGCCCAATAATCAAGCTGGAGACAAAAATAGGGAAATTTGGTTTCCATATTCCCTTAGTTGCATCTCGTAATCCAGCAAACTTTCTTTTATTAATTGATTAGTTATAGATTTATATGTTACCTGTAGAACTAATCACATTTTGAAAGTGGAAAGATTTCATATGTATCCAGTGTAGTTCATTTCTTATAAACTTTTATTTAAAAAATAAACATAACTTTCTCTTACAAACATATACTAAATTAGCAGTTAACACTAACTCAAAACACTAAGAATCAGTAATTGAATGCAAAGGTGATCTGATGGTAACTAATAACTAGTTCTCTTTTACCAATTCATTCTCTGTCAAACCTTCATTTTGTGCTTTGATTTAAAATTTGAGTTTTGCTCTCAATTTCCTTAGGAGAAAATATATAACCAGAAGTGGTGTTTTGGTTTTAAAATCCCCTATCGCTAGCACTGAATGTGGACAATATTGCAACAAATAGACTAAAACCCAGGTTAGTTAGTCACTCTTAACCTTACTGAGATTTTAGTACCCAAGTAATCTATTATCAGTAGAATATACACTGCCAGTTGTCTTTTAAACATTTTAAATTGATTTCGTTCCCTTGTGTTAAGGGTGAACAGGATAGCTGAGAAAAGTTGTGGTCTGGAGCCAAACCAAAGTTACTTGGCAGAGATCATATCTGTGAATTTAATGTTTTATTACTTATAAAATAACAAAAGCTTATGAAGTGACCACAATTTACCAGCTGTTGAGCTAGATCTTTGAGAGAGACACAAATTAGTCCTGTTTCAAACTTAATGGAAAGCATAGAGAACATAGATAATTATGGTGCACATAATAAGTTCTATTTATATAAGCACAGTGTGTTATGGAAACCCTGTGATTTTTGCCATTTGAACACATTGGAACAAATTGAAATTTGACTAATACAAGATAAACAGCAGGAGCCAAATCTTTGTATATAAGTTAAATGGTGTTCTATTAAATACATTTTTATTCCTTTTTTTTTTTTTTTACATTTTTTTTTGCCTATCAAAGCTAGTAAATGTGCATCTTGGTAGGACTTAGTGCAGGAAATACAGTCTTTATAAGAGTTTAATCAAAATAGAAGGCTAGATTGAAGAACAGAGTGGGAAGCTAGAATAACAGATGAGAAATGTACAGTTTATGTGAGTCTGGAATAAGGATGTGGCTTCTGTATTTGACCAAAGAGTATGAGAAGAGAAAACAAATTTTAAAACTTTTCACCTCCACCATTCCATAACCTTTATAACTTTAGTAAACTTTATAACTTTAATGCTGAAACTACTCTTAAAAGTTTGACATTATTTCAAATCAGAACTTTCAATTATATTTTAATCTCCCTCCTCAAATTTCCAAATCATATCACAAAATGCATTTCTTCCCCGCTCCTCCTTTTGAAATTTGGGACTCAAGTGTTTTGCCTTAAATTGGAAATTAACTGTACAATTTACTATTTAATATTAAAAATGCTATTACATCCAATTGAGGACCCATAAGAAATCTAAAAGAATGTGCTAAAGGCCATTATTCAAGGCATATGTTCCATCCCATAGAGGACTCATGGAATTAGGGTTCCAGAGCATTTTTTAAAAATTCTACTCAACTTAACCAGACTTCTTCACTGCTTAGTTCCTTTTTTGTCATTTAAATCTAAAGTCCCTTAGACTTAACTAGTCACTACTTTTCTCCATTTTCTTCATTTCTCCTATATCCTCTCAGTCTCCATATCCTTTTTGGTTACCCTCCCAATGTGCCTACCTTTTCTCTGAATCTCTAATATACGTTACCAGTGATCCAGATAACTTTACCTCTACTCTGCAGAAGTTCAGGGGTTGGGGTGGGGAGTAGGCTGTAGAAAAAGTCAGATCTCACAGGTAGCGCACACTGTGGACCGTCAAGTCCTTCACACAACCAAGATGAAGTAATGGGGTTTCCCCTCTCTCCTCTCTCTTGATCTCCGTTATTATAACCAAATAACCCCTCCATCAGATCATTCAATTCTTGTTGGGATTTTTCTTACTCAAATAAGACTGGGGAGGAATACTTGTTAAGTCACAAAACTAGTAACTTTATTTACCTGCTTTTCTGTCTAATTTTGACTTAGCCTTTGAAAATTTTTCAACAAATTGTTGTTAATAAAACTTTCTTAAAATAGACTATTTACATACATTTGCCCATACAAATATTTAACTATATTTCTAACTCCATGTTCCATAATATGGAAATTTTATAGATGTAGCGAACACTAATTCCAGTCATATTCAAAGAGTGCTGACATAGATGTTTTCCTGATATAAAACCTCTTTGTCTTACTCTTTTCATTTGAAGATGTTGACAATTCTTGCTTGATTTGAAGGCTTATACACATTATTTTTTGCCCTCTGTGAGGAACTCTCTTGTTCATTTTGCTCTACGGCTGTTGGCTTTTCCTTCTCAGATTTTTTTTTTTTTTCCATTTTCCTTCTTAGTCACATCTTCAAATGGGAAATCAAGTCCATGTCCTTTTTGGGACTGGATGGCTTTCTCAGTCTGTTCCTGCCCTTAGAAGTTTGGGAAACCAAGATGTGTTTTAAGCCCAGACAATTTTAAACCCATCTGTGGTTTCTTTGGCAAACCATCTCCCTTAAAAACTTAGTAGGCTTCTTGTTGAATAAATATCAGCCCTTAAAAGGATATTTCCTCTGAGTTATTGTATCATATAAAAAGAGTTACTATTTACTACATTTATAATATGATCTTTACCTTGAGTCTCAATTTTTGGAAGATCTTAACAGAAGGTATGGAAGCAACATCTTTAGTTCCCTCTTTATTGCAAAGCTGAGTTTAAATTATCTTTGTTACTTAAAATAATTCAATTTTATCTCCTAGTCTTTGTTATCTCAGGGCACTTGGTTTGTCCCATACTACAAATTCCAGAATTCCTTGAATGTCTCCATTTCTTTCATTTTAACCTGCAAATTAACCAGTTCTCATCTGAGCTTACTAATTTTTAAATAATACCCTGTCAAAAGTAGATAACAGCAGTTAACTCAGATGAGTAACATTTAGTTTTCTAAAATCATTTCTTAGGAGTTCACATTCATTAGGTTTATGATCTAGTTTCCCAAACATTCTTTGTCATTATAAGCAGTAGAAAGATCACTATCTTTCCAGATGACAATGATCAGTGTCTTCCTCAACCTATCAGTAAAGCAAGGTCACATATTTTAGTTATTTGTTTCAGAAACTTCTGACTTATAGGATTAATTTCTTGTTAGGATAAGCTGAAATACGTTACAATAAAAAAAAACTACCTTAAGATCTCAGTGGCTTAAGAGAACAAACATTTGTTTCTTGTTTCTGCAGAATACACTGCAGGCCTGGATGAGTTTCCAAGGAAATAGTCATACATGCAACAACCAAGTAATCCAGCATGACTAGAGTCCCTACAATTTTATAGTTCCACCATCTGGAATGCGTAGCTGTCATTGTTGTCATGAGGAGGATAGAGAGCACTAAAGGGTCTCACACAGCAATGGAAAGCTTCTACCCATAGATGATGTACATGACTCTCTCTCACAGCCCAATGGATGATCTGATCACTTGTCACATGGATGTGATTGTCTATAAAGGGGCAAGCAAGTATAATCCTCTTCTACACCCAAGAGAGAAGACTTGGATGTGAATAGGCTATACCACACTCTCATATCCTGCTTTTGTGAATTTCTGCCTCTTATCCTATGAAAAGTAAATCAGTATCCTTCTTAGAAAGTAGGGACAGAGGTATCATGTGAGTATGATCTCCTCACATGAATAAAATTAAAATCTAATACCATCAACTACTGACTAAATATTTAGATCATTTCTTCATTCCTGATGTTAGTTGCTATCAGACAGCTTGTTAAGGTCTACATTAAAATAGACTGGAAACCTTACACCTAATGACTTCAAACTTGGAGCAGTAGCATTTCCTCATGACTTTTTTGGTTCCATTTTGCTGTCCTTCTCTGTACATTATTGAACATGATGTGAAATGTCTTCTCTTTCCATAGCTTATACATACAGTGTATTTCCCTCCCTCCCCCTCCCTTCCTACCTCTCTCTCTCCCTCCCTCCCTCCCTCTTTCTCCTCCCTCTCCCTCTCTTTCAGTAGCTATATAAATGGCAGAATTTACTGAGAGTTCGGAGCAAAGTAGGTTTATATTGCAATAATACTAATCTCGAGTTAATACTAGTCATCTCTATTTTTTAAAAAGCTCTCCTTTAACAGTTCTTCGATCAGCCCCTTTTCTGCTCTTTATCCTCTTACCCTCGTTCTTTTGCCTCCTTTCTTATTGCTGCCCTTCTCTATCAGGAGTGAGAACATTCTTATTTTATTTTCTGTCCAATTCAGTAGCCTCTGCAGCATCTAACTCCAGATTTAGGACCATATTATTCCCCATTCTCTGTGAGTGAGGGTAGAGTTCCATAGCTTCATTTATACCAGGATAAAGATAAATTTCTTCTGGGGTTGACATTCAGCACTCAGCAGCTTGATTACTGACTTCCAGTTAGGACCAAGGAAGGTATCATATAACCCTTGCTTCCAGAAGGAACAGTGTTCCTTCAGTTAAAGCATCAGATAAAACCACTGTAGGAGGAGGAATCAGATTTCATTGATTTACTTAAAATTTCAGTTATAAAAAGAACTAGTTAGATATATTTATTAATATCTAGGATATTATGAATAAATACCCAAGAATTATAAATAAATTCTAATAAATTCTGAACTCATGTAATGGAGTTTTCAGAGCTTATAAATGCCCAATTTGTTATTACAGAACTGTTCATATTAAGACTGTCAATATCAAAGGCAAAATTTATTTCCTAATTGCAAAAGAAGAAATGTTTAACAAGTAATAATTTCACAATTTTCCTATGTATTTATTTTGAAAAAGACCACCTTTCAAGATCATCGTATGCTTGATCCAATGTGACACATCTGAAAATATATTCAATTCAGAATTCTAAAGAAGTAATGTAGTCCCTTCATGTGACTTCTTAGTGGCAAAAAAATTAGATTTCATGCTTATGTATGAAATAAAGCAAAACTTTAATAAAATACATCTTCAGGTTCATTTCTAATCAACCTTTATCACCTATTATTCACCCTATTAAAAATGGAGATGGCAAGCCTGACAGGCATGTCAAGATGAATCCCTCAAAGAGATACATGTCAACGTTTAAATAGAAAATATGGAAATGCTAAATTACAAAAAGTGCATTTTTATTCTTTCCTTTATACAGAGATTTTAGGCAATGAAAGGTAATGAGCAATTTCCTGGAACTCTGAACAGCAATCCAGTGATGAATTATTAGGACCATTTCCCCTTGCTCAACAATCTGCCTGCTGGATTGGGATGAGCTGATACGGACAGTTTTAATGACAAGATTATAAAAACTTTGAAAGCTATGTAATAAGTAATGAATAATTATATAACATTAAAATTTTTTATCAGACAATATATACTTTAAAACAAAGGCCATAAAGAAAGATAAAAATAAAATTTTTTTGTGGTTATCTGGGATCCTTTTTCCCTTTTTTTTAAAAAACATGTCTTCTTTGTTTCATGATGTCATTACACATTTTAAGACCACAGAATCTCTCTTTTGTTTCTTTAAATAAACACTAGAGTTACAATATTGCTCGTAAGTACTTAATGAACATTTGGTTTTGACATGATTATGGGCAAATGTAGACCATATTTAGAGAGTTGAGAAGCATAGATTAGGAATAAAAAGTAGAAATGTATGCAGAAATTCTCCATTGAAAGATATTATTTGTTCAAGATGAGAGCAAGAATGATATTTAGGGAATATATGTTACCATGTGACATGTTAAATTTGTAGTTACTTCCTCATACTCTTCTCTAAAAAACCTCCTGATTCCTTATTGCCTGAAGGTCCTAACCAGCTCAGCAAAGTGACCTCCAACAACTTCTACTGTCTAAAGATCGTGTGATGGATGTGAAATTAATTGACACACACAGTACTTCAGTTAGGTGATTGAATATGACCAAGAACTGGTATCATGGTTTATGTCATGTTAGGAAATGTAACATAGAAATGACCCTCATCTTAGCCCAAAATGTTAATCTATAATTAATTTCAATTCATATTTCCTGGTAATTTTGTTAAAAGAAATAATTATATTCTTATAGTTATTTTAATATGGTTAAAACAGGTCATCATCAATCAAGAAACCTTAAAAAGCATGTGGGGATTGAGAATAATAAACATAACTGTAAAATATTTTTGTATCTTTAGATTCATTCAATATAATAAATCTTAGATCCTTTTTAAATGAAGTTTAATATATTTTTAAAAAAATAAAAATAAAATGCTTCAACTTTTAAAATGTTTTGTAGGAAAACTGGGATTATAGAAGTTATGCAGATTCTTTAAAACTCTTCAAATCTGTAGGGATAATGTTTCAGAAATAAAGATGGGAATCTAGATTGCATAGATGGAAAGATAATTTCTCCTTTGCCTCTTTCGAGATTCAAACATTGAACAATTTTTGATTATGAAACAAAACCTTGTCAGTTATTACCCCACCAAATGAATTATAATAAGATGTAGAATTTATGATGAAAAGACAACTTTCCGTCATGTTCCACCTAAGAAATCATTCATTGTAACACTGGTTCTGCCGCTTTGCCCTTTCTGCCAGCCATGATTAGCCTTAGTTTCTGAGAATGAGTCTGGACTGGGCAGCATCTGACAAGTACCATCCTTGCTGCAGTGACTGCATCAAGTTGGTTTCTTTCCAAAAAGTTTCTTCGTAGCCAAGCATACTCTTAGCAGATTGACCTAATAGAGAAGATTTCTGGACTTCTGCCAAACAGGCAAAATAGTGACATATTCACAAAGCTGTTCAATTTAAAGTGAAGTTGTATTAAAAAAGGTATGAATACAAAAAGGTTCACTTTGTAAAAAGTCATTCCATAATTAGTTTTCAGGTAAACAAAGCTTTAGAATAAAATAATTCCCATGTCGTTAATTTTAAAATTTCATAAAAGTTCATCTTCAGATTTGTTCAACTATTACTCTAAATTTTGATAAATTGAAAACATTTAAATGAACGTTGAAATGATAGTTTAAAGAGTGTCTAGCTTTTGAAAGATTTCTAAATGCATGAGAAATCTCTTCAATTTCCTCATAATAGAGTAGGTACAAAATTAAGATTTTATAGGAAACATGGAAATATATTTTCAAAGCTGGTTCCAAATATAAAAAGAATGCTTGAGCTACCCATAGCAAATAAGGGATATTAGCTTATTTTTACATATTTATAGCTTTCATAAATATGTATCTCTATAATTATTTGTTTTCAGACTCGTTCATATTTTGAATACTCAGCAATGACAACTCATTTCAAATTTTAAAAATTCAATTTATGTTTAAAATAGACACAAAATGATAGAATCTCTAGAAATGAATACATGGGGGAATTAAAATGAATTACCATTAAGATTTTTAGATATAAAATCGTTGACATTAAGATGCACTCATAGCAAAAATATTGTGTATTTCAGCACTTTAAAGGAAAATTATGGTGACATTTTAGAAATAGAAAAGTTGAGGTACAACTTCACTAATAGTTTCACTTAATAAAATCAATTTTAAGGACTATCTCATCTTTGGCTCTGGATCAAAGAAAAAGAAATAACTGTTGCATTAAAAAATTTTAGCCTGCAAAATAATTTTTGTTGCAAACTTGATGAGAATGGAGCAAGACTGTGACAGTAGGCAAGAACAATGTCTCTGTCTTGTTGACAAAATTTTATAGTTGTCATGCCTGACCCTGAGTTTTTGTCATTTATTTCTTCTAAAATGTCCAAGATCCTCATTTAGCAAACTCAAAGCAGGATGTTTTTTATAGAGAGTGCATGCATCATAATTGTGATTAAATATTAAAATGCATGAATTCAGAAGTTAGAAAACAAATACCTGTCTTAGATGATTTAGGGTGAATTTGATAAACTTGACTTTTTTCTATCACCTGAATTATGTTTTAGTTTTATTTTTCCCAGCTTTATTGAGGCATGATTGACAACTAAAATTTTATATACTTTAATTGTACAACCTGAAGGTTTGACATATGTCTACATTGTGAAATATTTACCACACTGAAAACTTCCCATATCTAGGTACATGAAACTTGTAGGTCTCCATATAGATTCAACCAAACGAAGATTTCACTGAGAGGTATCATAATAAAACTATCAAAAATCAAAGAGAAAATTTTGACAGCATCAAGAGAAAAAAAGAAAAATCTTCATTTCATACAGGGCGGCTCCCGTAAGGCTATCAGTGGGGTTTTCAGCAGTAAACTTGCAGGCCAGGAGAAAATGGATGATACATTCAAAGTTTTGAGAGGGAGGAAAAAAAAACTAATAGGGGTGTGTAAATCACTTTAGTATAACTTTAAAAGACAAAAGCATTAAAAATAAATATAGGTACAATAATTTGTTCCTAGATACACAGTATAAAAAGATGTAGATTATGACATTAAAACACAAAATGTGGAAAAGAGGAGAAAGGGTAGAGTTTTTATATGGGATCAAAGTTAATTTATCAGTTATACATATATATATTATTTCAGATATTTTCCATTATAGTTTATTACAAGATATTGAATATAGTTCCCTGTACTATACAGTAGGACTTTGTTGTTTACCTATTGTATATAGTACTTTGCATCTGCTAATCTCAAACTCCTAATTTATCCTGTTCCCCTTCTCCTCTGCTGTACAACAGAAACTAACACATTGTAAATCAACTATACTTCAAGTTTTTTAAATGTTAATTTATCAGATTAGAATAGATCATTATAATTATGTTTTATGTAAGCCTCAAGGTAACCACAAAGCAAAAAATCTGTAGTAGATACACGAAAGATTAACTTTAGCATTTAATTTTACTACCTTTGTTTCTCTAATTCCAAAATTTTGATCCAGATAAAACCAGGATATTCTTAAAAATCATAGTAAAAATATGTGTCTGTGTATATGTGTGTGCATATGGTTACCCTCACAGAAACTTACGTGAATGGATGAGTGAACAGATAAATGAATAAAAGTTCAGGTTTTCTTCACATAACGTTGATGTCAAAGAGGTATAACCAATTTCTCTTAAGTCCAGTCACATCATATCACTATAGGAGTTACAGATGTTTTAGTCTATGGCTTGTTTGAATATATTGAAATTTCTTTTATCTAAATATATTAGAGTTTTCTAACCTGAAGAAAAAAATGGCACAGAATTCTAGGATAAACTCTTTTGGAAAACCATTTGTGATCTTTACTTTAGAACCTAAGAATTAATGTTCAATACTTTTCTCTGTGGCTGGAATAGAGCCTGTTTCTAGTTTTCTGGGATTATTGCAAAATAAGGCTGGGCCTCTAGCCAAGCATTAAATGTTGGTCTGATTCAGTCCTCATATACAATTGTGTATGTTTTGTAGCTGTTCTAGGTGCAAGTTAAAACAACTTAAACAAACCGAAAAACCCGATGGTATCTGTCTTATCGTGAATCTCGTTCAACCTGAAATTTAATTATGTTACTCTGTGGGTTTGTAATGTGGATTAATAGTTTTATTGTACTCGTGTGATTAGTTTCTGTTTGTTCTAATTTCTTTTTCACTCCTTCCTGACCTTGAGGTGAAAAAACACAGAAGATGTATTCCTTCAATTTAATGCCAGTTTGAGGTGTTTCTCCTGCATCATCAGATCAATGAAAAGTAAATAGCCTACATTTCTTGTTTCACTGTGCAGTATTGATCTTTCTTCAGCTTTTGCTTTCTTTTTTCCCTGCGTCTTGTGTCTTTCAACCCCTGGGACTGAAGTGATTGCCATAGATTGGACAAGCTAACAAGCGCATGATAAGGAACGGGTGTTTTGTGGCATACTCACATACATGCCTGGTATATAAAAGCCTGCTTCCACATTGAAAGAAAGGTGCCATTTTGTGTGTGGGGCATAAGCCACTAAGAGAACTAGAAGGAAAAAACCAGGAAGGAAATTTTTTTTTTGCTATCCCAAATCTTTGCAGATAGTGCTAAATTAGGTGATGAAACTCCTTTGAAAAGTAAAAGACAAGTAGCCTGCAGGAAAATGTCATATGCTTTTAGCTTTAGCAAATGACTGGATGTTGGCAGCCTGTGGGTAAGTATCTGCTGTCCTTTAGTGTCTATGCTTTCTCAAGAATATTTGTCGTGGTTTTTGTCTTGTTTGGTTTTGGTTTTTAAGATTAATTGCCAATCTTAGAGTTTGAGATATAGTTATTAAAATTTGGATTCCATATCCAACACCCAGAAATATACATTTAAGCCACGTACTTTACTTGACAAGGCATTAGGAGATATATCTGCTCCTTTAACAATCTGACTTATTTGTGGCTTTTGAGGTGAAAAGAACAATTTTGTAAAGATATGATCTGATCTGTTTTTAAAATGTCAAGTAATGGAAGGAAACAGAATAACTTTATGACGCTTAGAAATAATTTGTTTCCTCTCTGCCTGTCTTTAACATGCTCATTGTAGAAATGTAATCTTCCAAGTTTTATTTTTGGGCCCTCTGTATCCATACATTTCTCTAGCATTGAAAAGTGGATAAATGAGTAATTGATATTTTATCCCACGCTATTGTTTCCTTACAGAAGGATGTTTTATGCTGTGCAGCTCACAAGTTTTCTGACATCACGTTAGGATGGTGGTGATCCGGTTTCTTGACTGAGTGCTTTTTAGCTGTTGCTACTACTGGTAGTCAGCCCTGTAAACTAATGTATGTATTAATAAGAAAGTTACCCTTTAATTTTTTTTTCTTTATGCTATCCTGCTTGAATATAGTTTGCAAACCTACAGTCAGGGAATCATTCTGGACTCCATGAATGAAAGGGTCACACAGCAGAGGAAATAAAGCTTTTCTTCTCATGGGGAAATTTTACCTCTGTAAGTGTTAGGATAGTATGAGGACATGTGTAGAATGTTTAACTTATTACTGATTTTAAGAAGGAATATTCACAATGCACAGGTTCCTGATTCTGATATGCAAATCTCTGTCCAGTGATATATGAACTCCATATAGACACCATGGACACCACTGCAATGCGGCTTATTAGCACATTGTTTTCAACATGACACTTTCATATCATTAGCCTTTTGTTGTCTGAGTAGAAAACAGTGTGCATGGAACAAATTAAGCATAATGTTCAGGCTTTTGTATCTTTCTCAGGTTTTATGGCATTTTATAATTCTTGGAGTTGGGTGATTGTTCTAACTCAAGCTATTATGTAATCCTTAGGGTAACCCTAGTGCTGATTTGAAAGCTATTAATTTTCTATTACCGTGTGCTAGAGATGCTCTATAGTGTGGCACTCACCTGCGTTATTGAGTCAATGACCAATTGCAGAGTTGCTCTGTGGTGGTTGGAGCTTAACTCAACCCTCTGAGATCTCATTTATTATTTGCAGATATTGATTTTGGAAAAAGAAAAGCTAAGATGTGTGAATATAATACTGACTTAGACCTGGCCTAGAGCTGTTAACTCTTAATGGTCTGCATATTGTATGTGTTAACAAGTAAAACTAGTAAATATTTTGTGGTTTTAGCCAAGATAAATTTATGCTGTGTTCACAATAAATATTAGTATCCAACAATGTGTGAATATTGAGTCCCCAAATGATCTTGCTGTATGTTCATAGAATCTAAACTTAGCTCTTATTTATAATTTTCTGATGTCTTATAAATGCAAATAATAGAATAATATATCATAAACAGTGTGCTGAAAACAAGTCCCTGGTGTATCTGCGATATAATCTCTAATTAGTGTGTATTTTTGTGTGTATATAGGGTGAATCTTAGTGATAATTTATTTTTCTTCAAGAGACATGATAGTTTGGACAGTTCTAGGGGAGTTTCCCCAATCAGCCTCAGAGACTGTAAAAAACAAAGGGGGTGATTTTCCCCTGAAGGAATCTAAAATTCAAGATGAAGCCATATGGGCTTATATGGCAACCTAACATGAGGAGTCTCTTGACTGAGGGGACCCTGAGGGCTTAGTATGACATTGGAACTCTTATAGGCTGGCAAGTTTGCAAAGACATGCTCTCATGAACTACACAATTACTCTTCTATGCTCTGTGTTAATAGCTAAGGCTTACACTGCGTACATTTCCTTAAAACCTGAATCTTCTCCTTCAAATGGCTTCATTATTTTCATAGAACAACATTTCTAGATAGCCAAAGTCATTGGAAACATTTATAAAATTATGTGTTGATTTATTTAAGGTAAGCCATTTAAAAAATTTAATTTATTGTCTGCCACTTTTAATTAATAAAAAATGAAAAAGAGCAAAACCTGTTTTAATAAAAATTGTAATCAACTATCTTCACAAGTAAAAAGGGGGATTATGTTGTTAACAACCCATTTACTCCTATAAATTATCTGAACATAATTGACTACGCAATAGGAAATATTTGTTAAATAATTTCTGTAAGCCTTACATGTTCAAGGAATACTCTATACCATGAACAGTAGATATGACCTTTGCACTGCTCCCTCCTTAGCAACGCATTTCATTTCAAAGTTCACCAGTCCTGTCTCCTATTTGCAACTATGCCATGTAAGTGTCCTTAGTGTATTCATTTATTCCTTCATTTTTTTCATTAAGCAGAAATTTATTGTATCTGTAATATGTTCAGTGTGCTAGATGAGAAAAATATAAGGAGAAATGATATTCAAATAAAAAAAATTCAATACATATTAAAGGAAAGCAAGAAGGCCAAGCCTTTGATTTGAATAAAGCTCAAATATAGTATTATAAATATTATAAAACTCTAACACAAAGCCATAGTTCATAAAACACAACTTGTTTTTGTGACAGAAGCAAAAAGAATGCACTGTATTGTGAGAGTACACTGAAATATAGAAGGAAAATGTCCTTCAGTATGAATTTAATTTAAAAAAAATTGCCTTTTAGTGATAAGTAGAAGGACGTCCAGCAGAATTGTTTAATGTGATTGTTTAATAAACAAACATTTGTTTAATATCAATTATGTGATAAGGGCTAGCAAGGTAGAGAAAAAGTGTATTTTCAGCCCACACAAGAAAACAGTAGAGAGGAAAACACACCAAGCCCTAATCCATATTCACCCTTTGGAATACCCATTCATTGAAGACTTTGTAGTAAAAGGTCAAAGGGAAAGTTTTACATTCTTCAGTATATTTTTCTAAATGTTAAATCATAATTAATTGCCTTTCAGTTCAACTTTAAATAATGAAAAAAATTCACATGATCATTTTTTTGGTTCATTATATTTTTGGTATCACATTTGTAATATACATATGACCTAGAGGCTTCTATAGGATTTTATTTCGAATATTGATCAGACTGGGGCCAGTTTAAGGACCAAGCAGAGATATTCACAAATTAATGACACTGAATTTGGCTTAAATCACCAAATACCTAGCAGTGAAATTAGATACAAAACCCCAAACATGCTTACGATGGACTTTAATAGCTTAAATGCCAAGTTGGCTACTGATGAGACATCTCTTGAGAAAGTTTTAAGTAGGGTAGAGATCCAAAATCAAAGCTTTATAACTTAAGATTATATGCTTCTGACTTATAAAATCCCAACAGTACATTTTCAATGACACATTGGTCATCTGAAACTACAAATATTTTCCTAAAATGTTTAACAATCTCTTGTTTAAAGTAACTGTAGTTTTCTTTTAATCTGAAAATATAATCAAACACTTGAGTCAGTATTTTTAATGAATACGCTTTCCTTTTTGTCAACAAACGACAGTGACAACTAACTGATGAGGGGCAGTCACATTATAAGTGGTTTTGCATGATTAACTAATTTCATAGTTCAGGTTAATCTATGGATGTCATTCCTTTCAACAAAATGGAGGCCTAAGAGCCCCATCACTGGTCCAAATTACTACTCTCTAACTTCTTCATAATGATGATGAAGATATCAGGCTTTTATTTTTCCTTTTTCTTATATGATTGCTATTGTTGTTATACACTACAGGCTAACATACAAATAGCAAAAAATAATCCTAGATGTGCTGTTTTCTTTCATTTAGAGCGTGCTTTTTTCTGGCACAATACTTTGTTCATATGAACATCAACTTCAAGTGTGATCTGTTCCTTTTTAGTGGCCTGTGAAATAGTACCATAAGTTTTAGCAGTGAGATTGGAGGCAGCCTGTCATGCAAAAAGTAAAGCATTACTCAAGAGAGGCAGTTTTAGCAAAAGGTCATTGTTAGGCTCATATGGGTAGGCAGTGAGTACATAGCTTCTTTTTTCACTGTCCATTCATCCAATAGAACAATTTTATTTCTAAATTTAAGACTTCAGAGATGTTATTGACCCTTGGTCAGAAAAGATGCTGATGCTGAAACTGGCTCTTCTTGCTACTTGACTGTAATTTACCTACTCATACATTTAGGCACCTACAGCAGCAGTCACCACTGAAATCCATTTGGCCCAGGCTTTTAGAACCTTTTGGCTTCACTTGGCTTTTGGCCTAGACTCAATATTTTATAAGAAAATTATTTAAATTCTCCCTGAGATTGCAATGTAGTTTTCTCCCCCTTGACTCTCAACTATGTCAGTTCATAGTCTTTCTTCTTATATATTCCAAAAAATAAAATCACATGAGGACTGAAACTATCATAAATCCATGATCTCTAATTGGACCTTCAGTCCTACTTGACTATGCTTTTTGTTAAGCTTTTTGTGACTCTCCTATTTCTCAGTGACTGTGTCAAACATGTTCCACACTTCTCAAGTTTCAGACCCCACCTCCTCTTGCTCTGTGTTGGACTTCTGATGCCAGTTCATATTTGCTTCATTTGGTTCTTCTCTCTTCCACATGGATAATTTTGCTTCCCCACTTTCTTTTTCTTGGGTAGGATCAGAGGGTTCTAAATAGAAACAGATTCTGAGTTACTCTCAGTGGAGGACATCTATCATTCTCCTCCCCTGCCTTTTTTGACCTGGAGACCTTATGATCCGAATCAGGAAACTATAAAGTAGTGGACCTTCTGTCAGTCTGAACTGTTATGGAAGCATGGAAGCTAGTTGTCATGGAGTCAGCAGATTATATTTTCATGAATAGAGAAGGAAACGTAATTTTGGGCCACTGAGATGTTGAGGATATTCCATAAAATAGCCAAAAGTGTCCTGACTAATATGCCTTTATGTTTAGGTGTTGATCTTGCTATCCATGATCCTGAAAGAGTTGAGATAGAATAAGAATATTTCTGTAACTTTTTGTGCATCAGTGACAAAGGAAAAATTGTAGAGTGCCAACCTTGTAACCGTAATCCTTATACAATGATCATCTGCTTCTTCTGAGACAATGTTTAATTAAGTAAATATCTTCACTTTAAATAATTTAATAAAATATGGTCATATTTTCTTCCTCTCTATGAAACTTTGTTAAAATTGGTATTACATGTCATATATACATATGATATATACTTATATGTAATTTTACATATTTATAAGTACCTACTAGCATCCTCAAGGTTACATAGCTGGTGTCTAATGGAGCCAGAGTTTAGTACCAAGTATTTCTGAGCACAGATCCATTACTTTATCCTCTCTGCTACACCACCTTTTTCTGAAATTCTATATTTCCTTGGCTTATACTGTATGTACTATCCTAATTATCATTTTACCTCTGTGGAGGTAAATACATGCTTGTATGACTTAGTCAAGTAACTTTCTTTGAATCTAAGTTTACCCAAGTATAAAATGAGCATAATAATGTGTACTTGATAGTTTTTCATAAGACTAAGTGAAATGATGTAAACATACTTAGTTTATAGCTTAGTTCCTGATGAATATTGGCGTTTGAGAAATGTTAGATGTTTGCTTCTTTATACTTTGCTTATGTCATCACCCTCTTCCTGAATTGACCAGCTTCTTTGGTGATGAAGTTTTTACCAATTTTAAGATTCGTATCACATTATCTCCTTTCTCAGCTACTTTCTTTCACTTGAATATTTAAGGTCTTTTTTATTATATGTATTTTATTTTTCTATTATATACATATATGTCTTATTTTCAGATGGATTCTGAATTCCTTGAAGTCAGAACCTAGCTCATCCCCATTCTTCATTATTATATATATATCTGATGCTACTGATTATATTTATGGATAGGCACATCCTATTTGAATCTTCTAGTGGGAAAGTATCATTTATGTTAAATCATATTTATCAAATACTGAACCTCTTGGAATTCTGCATATAGTGTCAACCTGACATGTCATTCATACCAAGCCATTACTCTTAATTGCCACATAGTGGTATTTTCCTAACTCAGCTCAAAGTACAACATTGGTGACTTTAGGAAACAGGTTCTCTCATGAACCTAGGGGAGTAGCTCTTGACTTTTATTCCCTAGTCTTTACTCCAGAATGAAGTAGATTTAACACTATTTCTTTTTCATTCAGAATTTTTTCTCTTCTCTCCAAATATACATTATTAGTTATAAATGATTGGATGATAAGATATAGTTTTATCTGTAAATATTTCTTTCAGTGATGCTGTTCTGATAGAAGACCAACGAAATGACAAAATTCTTTAAAAAAAAGTATGATGGAGTTAAAGCTGGCAAAATGATGGCATCCAATGAGTTATGAAGTTGAAAACATAGGGGCCTAATCACATGCATTTATCTATTTCCTGTCCTTTGAGGGGGTTTTTATTAGTAGATTCTCAAATTGGATTTTATGTCATACATTTATTAATGAGACACTGAGTCACGGGATCATCCATTAATATTGCTTATGGTACTGCTATTATATTTCTATGTTCATTGCTTTAAGTTGGTTACTATAGCCTGTGTTTAAAGCTTCTAACTCTTAGATTCAAAGCATAATGTTTCTGAATATTTTCAGTGCTTTAAATACACAGTGCTTCTGTAGTAAGTCATGATACGACGTCTCAGGAGACGGATGGAGCTGCCGTGCTTTGTTTTTTTTTTAAAGCTACATGAATGCTTGTGAAGACTGACATCCATGAAGACTAAAGTGCCTCAGTTTCAGAAAGTAACTACAACTCAGGAGGGGCAGTCAGTGCCTGTTACTATGCTGCAGCACTCATACCTAACAAAGGATTGCCCCTGTCCTTGTCCCCTTTGATTCTCTTATCTCTTCTCTAAAACTCCTATTCAGAACACTGATTTAGTTGTTTTAGACTGAAAATTTATAGGCCCAGCAGGTCCCAAATACAATTTTTACCGTATCTTTTTCCCTTCAAATACACCAGTTGTGGAAATCTAAACTAAAACAATTGGTCAATGAGGTCAAGAGGTCATTCCTAGAGTAGCATGGCTCTGGGAGTAGTGGAGTGAAGCTTGAGGCCCAGGCTCCAAACCCAGACAGACCTGTAATTGCACTTGTGTTCTACTTTCTAGGGCCCCTGAGCAAGTGGCCTCACTGCTTTGCAACTTAATTTGTCTACCGGAAAAATGGATATCATAATGTAATAATACAATAATAATGTAAGGACCTACCTTACAGGGATGGTGTGTGGGTAGATTAAATGAGATAGTGAGTTTAAAGTCTTAAAGTGCTCAGTATGGTGTCTGGCACATGGTAAAGCCTTCAGTCAATTTTAGCTTCATCACTGTAATTTTACTGATGCAGTCGTTAGTACTCTTGATCATTTAGTGTTGACTGACCTCAGAAAAATTGTCTGGCACTGATTATAATACCTTACAATTCTAATTTTTCATATGTGGTGTGAAGATACTACAAACAATTTCTGGCTAGTGTAATCTCTCCTTATAGGCCATGTTAGCCAAATTATAATTAGGATATTGCTTGGTAGTCAGTATTCAGAAGAACAAGTCTGGATGTGTAATGGCACTAGGCTATATTATCATGAGGCACCCAATCTTTTTAGAGGCATGTTCACATCTGCTCTCAGAATATCTGTTTTCTGGAAATGGTTATGAGCTTGCTAATAGAATACATCATTGCTTCTATTATTGCCAAGTGCCTCTTTTAATTGTTACTTTCTTTTTTATGTTAGGAACTTCAGTCAGGTTTTTTAAGTGATCCACTGTGTTGGTTGTCATGTTTAACTTTTAGTAGATACTGTTATTTGCATTATTTCTAAGTATTCTGAGGGAGTAGGCGCATCTCTAGAATTCCTGGAATTTGGTAATGTGTACTACTTCTAGAATAGTTTCTTAATAATGGCTTACTTTTAATGGCTTACTTTTAGTGCTTTGTTTTCTCGCACTCTGTTTTCTTCCTATGAGATATAAGGATTGCTTTACTGAAGTGTTCATATAATTTTATAGGTTGATATTGATGCTACATCTCCTTTGAAAAAAAGTTACTGGTTTTTAAGTGGGTTCAAATTCTGTTAATTCTGTTTCTGATTTAATAGCTATTTCTATATTTCTATGCTATGAAATAGCATAAAGAAAAATAGAAAATTACTTAAGTCTTGGAGATCATTTATTGAATGTCATTATTAATAGAAAACGTATATCCACAGATACTCTCTAGAATTATGAAATATGTAAACTTTATTACCAGAAAGACAAATAATAGAAAATCATGTATCCCATTATTTTCTTTTTTTTAATGAATTTTTATTGGAGTATAGCTGCTTTATAATGTTGTGTTAGTTTCTACTATACAGCAAAGTGAATCAGCTATACGCATATATATGTCCCCTATTTTTTTGGATTTCCTTCCCATTTAGGTCACCACAGAGCATTGAGTAGAGTTCCCTGAGCTATACTGTAGGTTCTCATTAGTTATCTATTTTATACATAGTATCAATAGTGTATATATGTCAATCTCAATGTCCCAATTCATCCCACACTCCCCCTTTCCCCCCTTGACGTCCATACATTTGTTCTCTACGTCTCTGTCTCTATTTCTGCTTTACAAATAAATCATCTATACCATTTCTCTAGATTCTACATATATACACTAATATATTTGATTTTCTCTTTCTGACTGACTTCACTCTGTATGACACTCTCTAGGTTCATCCACGTCTCTACAAATGACCCAATTTCATTGCTTTTATGGCTGAGTAATATTCCATTATATATATGTACCACATCTTCTTTATCCATTCCTCTTTTTTTGGGGGGGGGTACGCAGGCCTCTCACTGTTGTGGCCTCTCCCATTGCGGAGCACAGGCTCCGTACGCGCAGGCTCAGCGGCCATGGCTCACGGGCCCAGCCGCTCCGCGGCATGTGGGATCTTCCTGGACTGGGGCACAAACCTGTGTCCCCTGCATCGGCAGGCGGACTCTCAACCACTGCGCCACCAGGGAAGCCCTCCATTTCTCTCTTGATGGACATTTAGGTTGCTTCCACATCCTGACTATTGCAAATAGTGCTGCAATGAACATTGGGGTACATGACTCTTTTTGAATTATGGCTTTCTCAGGGTATATGCCCAGTAGTGGGATTGCTGGGTCTTATGGTAGTTCTATTTTTAGTTTTTTAAGGAACCTCCATACTGTTCTCCATAGTGGCTGTATCAATTTACATTCCCACCAACAGTGCAAGAGGGTTTCCTTTTCTCCACACCCTCTCCAGCATTTATTGTTTGTAGATTTTTAATGACAGCCATTCTGACGGGTGTTAGGTGGTACCTCATTGTAGTTTCGATTTTCATTTCTCTAATAATTAGTGACGTTGAGCAGCTTTTCTTGTGCCTCTTGGCCATTTGTATGTCTTCTTTAGAGAAATGTCTATTTAGGTCTTCCACCCATTTTTTTGATAGGGTTGTTTGGTTTTTTTGATATTGAGTTGCATGCGCTGTTTGTATATTTTTGAGATTAATGCTTTGACCATTGATTCATTTGCAAATATTTTCTCCCGTTCTGAGGGCTGTCTTTTCATCTTGTTTATGGTTTCCTTTGCTGTGTAAAAGCTTTTAAGTTTCATTAGGTCTCATTTGTTTATTTTTGTTTTTATTTCCATTTCTCTAGGAGGTGGGTCAAAAAAGATCTTGCTGCGATTTATGTCAGTGTACTGCCTATGTTTTCCTCTAAGAGTTTTATGGTGTCTGGCCTTACATTTAGGTCTTTAATCCATTTTGAGTTTATTTCTGTGTATGCTGTAAGGGAGTGTTCTAATTTAATTCTTTTACATGTAGTTGTCCAGTTTTCCCAGCACCACTTATTGAAGAGGCTGTCTTTTCTCCATTGTATATACTTGCCTCCTTTGTCATAGATGAGGTGACCATAGGTGCGTGAGTTTATCACTGGGCTTTCTATCCTGTTCCATTGATCTATATTTCTGTTTTTGTGCTAGTACCATACTGTCTTGATTACTGTAGCTTTGTAGTATATTCTGAAGTCAGGGAGCCTGATTCCTCCAGCTCCATTTTTCTTTTTCAAGATTGCTTTGGCTATTTTTGGGTTTTTTGTGTTTCCATACAAATTGTAAAAATTTCTGTTCCAGTTCTGTGAAAAATGCCATTGGTAATTTGATAAGAATTGCATTGAATCTGTAGATTGCTTTGGGTAGTATAGTCATTTTCACAATCTTGATTCTTCCAATCCAAGAACATTGTATATCTCTCCATCTGTTTGTGTTGTCTGTGATTTCTTTCATCAGTATCTTATAGTTTTCTGAGGTAGGTTTATTCCTAGGTATTTTATTATTTTTGTTGCTATGGTAAATGTGACTGTTTCCTTAATTTCTCTTTCTGATCTTTCATTATTAATGTATAGGAATGCAAGGGATTTCTGTGTTTTATTTTGTATCCTGTGACTTTACTAAATTCACTGATTAGCTCTAGTAGTTTTCTGGTGGCATCTTTAGGATTTTCTATGTATAGTATCATGTCGTTTGCAAACAGTGACAGTTTTACTTCTTCATTTCCAATTTGTATTCCTTTTATTTCTTTTTCTTCTCTGATTGCCATGGCTTGGACTTCCAAAACTACATTGAATAATAGTGGTGAGAGTGGGCAACCTTGTCTTGTTCCTGATATTAGAGGAAATGCTTTCAATTTTTCACCATTGGGAATAAAGGTTACTGTGGATATGTCATATGTGGCCTTTGTTATGTTGAGGTAGGTCCCCTCTATGCCCACTTTCTGGAAAGTTTGTATCATAAATGGTGTTGAATTTTGTCAGAAGCTTTTTTTGCATCTATTGAGATGATCATGTGTTTTTTATTCTTCAGTTTGTTAGTATGGTGTATCACATTGATTGATTTGCATATGTTGAAGAATCCTTGCATCTCTGGGGTAAATCCCACTTGATCATGGTGTATGATCCTTTTAATGTGTTGTTAGATTTGGTTTGCTGGTATTTTGTTGAGGATTTTTGCTTCTGTATTTATCAGTGATAGTGGCCTGTAATTTTCTTTTTTTGTGGTATGTTTATCTGGTTTTGGTATCAGGGTGATGGTGGCTTCATAGAGTCAGTTTGGGAGTGTTCCTCCCTCTACAGTTTTTTTGGAAGGGTTTGAGAAGGATAGGTGTTAGCTCTTCTCTAAATGTTTAATACAATTTGCCTGTGAAGCCATCTGGTCCTGGACTTCTGTTTGTTGGAAAATTTCACAGTTTGAATCAGTTGCAATTTCATCACTTGTGATTGGTCTGTTCATATTTTCTATTTCTTCCTGGTTCAGTGTTGGAAGGTTGTGCTCTTCTAAGAATTTGTCCATTTCTTCCAAGTTGTCCATATTATTGGCATATAGTTGCTTATATTAGTCTCTTATGATCCTTTGTATTTCTGTGGTGTCTTTTGTAACTTTTCCTTTTCCGTTTCTAATTTTATTGATTTTAGTCCTCTCTCTTTTTATCTTGATGTGTCTTGCTAAAGTTTATCAATTTTGTTTATCTTCTCAAAGAACCAGGTTTTACTTTTATTGATCTTTGCTATTGTTTTCATTTCTCTTTCATTCATTTCTGCTCTGATCTTCATGATTTCTTTCCTTCTACTACCTTTGAGTTTTGTTTGTTCTTCTTTCTCTAGTTCCTTTAGGTGTAAGGTTCGGTTGTTTGAGATTTTTCTTGTTTCTTGAGGTAGGATTGTATTGCAATAAACTTCCCTCTTAGAACTGCTTTTGCTGAATCCCATAGGATTTGGGTCATTGTGTTTTCATTGTCATTTGTTTCTAGGTATTTTTAAATTTCCTCTTTGATTTCTTCAGTGAACTGTTGGTTATTTAGTGGCATATTGTTTAGCCTCCATTTGTTTGTGTTTTTTTGTAGTTTTTTTTTTTCCTGTAATTGGTTTCTAATCTCATAGCGTTGTGGTCGGAAAAGATGCTTGATATGATTTCAATTTTCTTAAATTTACCAAGGCTTGATTTGTGACCCAAGATGTAAGCTATCCTGGAGAATGTTCCGTGTGCAGTTGAGAAGAAAGTATATTCTGCTGCTTTCAGATGGAATGTCCTATAAATGTCAATTAAATCTATCTCGTTTAATGTGTCATTTAAAGCTTGTGTTTCCTTATTAATTTTCTGCCTGGATGATCTGTCCTTTGGTGTAAGTGGGGTGTTAAAGTCCTCACTATCATTGTGTTACAGTTGATTTCCCCTTTTATGGCTGTTAGCATTTGCCTTGTATATTGAGGTGCTCCTATGTTGGGTGCATGAGTGTTTACAATTATTATATCTTCTTCTTGGATTGATCCCTTGATCGTTATGTAGTGTCTTTCCTTGTCTCTTGTAACAGTCTTTATTTTAAAGTCTATTTTGTCTGATATGAGAATTGCTACTCCAACTTTCTTTTGATTTCCATTTGCATGGAATATCTTTTTCCATCCCCTCACTTTCAGTCTCTGTGTGTCCCTAGGTCTGAAGTGAGTCTCTTGTAGACAGCATATTACAGTTCTTGTTTTTGTATCCATTCAACTAGTCTGTGTCTTTTGCTTAGAGCATTTAATGCATTTACATTTAAGGTAATTATCCATATGTATGTTCCTATTACCATTTTCTTTGTAGTTTTGGGCTTGTTTTATAAGTCTTTTTCTTCTTCTTCTCTTGTGTTTCCCACCTAGAGAAGTTCCTTTAGCGTTGTTGTACAGCTGGTTTGGTGGTGTGAATTAACTTTTGCTTGTCTGTAAAGTTTTTGATTTCTCCATTGAATCTGAATGAGATCTTTGCTGGCTAGTGTAATCTTGGTTGTAGGTTTTTCCCTTTCATCACATTAAATGTATCCTGACACTCCCTTCTGGCCTTCACAGTTTCTGCTGAAAACTCAGCTGATAACCTTATAGGGATTCCCTTGCATGTTACTTGTTGCTTTTCCCTTGCTGTTTTTTTTGTTTGTTTTTTTTGCAGTACGTGGGCCTCCCACCGCTGTGGCCCCTCCTGCTGCAGAGCACAGGCTCTGGACGCATAGGCTCAGCGGCCATGGCTCACGGGCCCAGCCACCCCGCGGCATGTGGGATATTCCCGGACCGGGGCACGAACCCGTATCCCCTGCATTGGCAGGCGGACTCGCAACCACTGCGCCACCAGGGAAGCCCTCCCTTGCTGTTTTAATATTTTTTCTTTGTCTTTAATTTTCATTAGTTTGATTAATATGTGTCTCGGCATGTTTATCCTTGGGTTTATTCTGTATGGGACTCTCTGTGCTTCCTGGACTTGCGTGGCTGTTTCCTTTCCCATGTTAGGGAAGTTTTCAGTTATAATATCTTCAAATATTTTCTGAGACCCTTTCTCTTTCTCTCCTTCTGGGACCCCCCAATTAGAATGTTGGTGCATTTAGTGTTGTCCCAGACGTCTCTGGGTTTGTCCTCATTTCTTTTCATTCTTTTTTCTTTATTCTGCTCTGTGGCAGTTATTTCCACCATTCTGTCTTCCATCTCACTTATCCATTCTTCTGTCTTCATTTTTCTGCTGTTGATTCCTTCTAGTGTATTTTTAATTTCAGTTATTGTGTTGTTCATCTCTGTTTTTCTTTAGTTCTTTGAGGTCCTTGTTAACCATTTCTTGTATTTTCTTGATCTGTGCCTCCATTCTATTTCTGAGATTTTGGATCATCTTTACTGTCATCACTCTGAATTCTTTTTCAGGTAGATTGCTTATTTCCTCTTCATTTATTTGACCTTGTGGGTTTTTACCTTGCTCCTTCATCTGCAACATATTTATCTTCTCATTTTGTCTGACTTACTGTGTTTGAGGTCTCCTTTCTTCAGGCTGCAGGGTCATTGTTCCTCTTGCTTCTGGTGTCTGCTCCCAGTGGGCAAGGTTGGTCCAGGGTTTTTGTAGGCTCCCTGGTGGGAGGGACTGGCATTCATTCTGGTGGGTGGAGCTGGATTTTGTTCCTCTGATGGGCAGGACCACATCAGGTGGTGTGTTTTGGAGTGTCTGTGAGCTTAGTATGACTTTAGGCAGCCTGTCTGCTGATGGGTGGGTTTGTGTTCCTGTCTTGCTTGTTTTTTGGTGTGAGGTGTCCAGCACTGGAGTCTGCAGGCAGTTGGATGGAGCCGGGTCTTGGAGTCAAGATAGAGACTTCTGGGAAAGCTTTTGCCAATTAATATTCCCTGGGGCTGGGAATTCTCTGGTGGCTCAGCATTCTGGACTCGGAGCTTCCACCCTGGAGGCTCAGGCCCAACCCCTGCCTGGGGAACCAAGACCCTGCAAGCTGCACAGTGTGGCAAAAAAAAAAAAAAAAAAAAGGGAGGGGATGGGGAGAAAACAAACAGACGAACAAAACCCAAGAGAAATAGCAAAGACAAAAGCAAACAAACAGCAACAGCAACAATTAAAAAAAAATGAAAACAAATGAACAGATGGATAAAAGCCAAGGCATATGGTAAAAGCAAAACCAAACAAGAACAAAAAGTAACAAAGAAACACACACACATACATTAAGAAAAAGAAAAACAGGGAAAACAAAAAAGAAGAGACCCACCAGACAAATAATAGGACCCAAAAATGAAATCAAACAATTAAAAAGAAAACTAACAAAAACAAACAGGAGACAAGGTAGAATGCAAACTAAAAAAAAGCAAAGAAAACATAAAACACACAAACATCATTAAAAAGATTAAAAACAGAAAAAGAGTAAAAGGAAAAAAACACAAAGCAATGAAAAGTAAAGTAAAAATAGAAAACTGAAAAAATAAAAATATATTAAAAAAATTTTTTTAATTAAAACTAAAAAGTAATAAAACAACAGAAAAAAACAAAACAATAGTAATAATAATATTTTCCTGAGGTCTCAGCTGTCAGTGTCTTTGCCCCCCACCATGAGCCACAGCTGAACTCTGCCTCCCCAGGAGGCCCTCCAATACGTTTGGGTAGGTCTCTGGACCCATTGTGGTCACTGTAGGGGCAGCTCAGACTCTGACCTGACCCAATTCCCACGTGTACTTGCCCCCAAAGTCCACAGCTTCTAGGGCTAGACCATTCTCAGTTGTGGGAACCCTTTTTCTCCCTTTAAATATTCCATAGATGCAGAGTTTAGCATGCTGATTGTGGAGATTTAATATGCGGCTTGTGTAGCTGCATGGAAAAATTTTTGTTCCTCTTCCCTAGGCACCCCACCTCTGGGGCTCAGCTGTTGTTTTAGCCCCACCTCTGGGTGTGGGCCACCCACAGGGGTCTGCTCCTGAGGCTGCCCTGGAGCACTCAGGTCTGCTCTGGTGAGGACAGGGCATGGAGGTGTCATGGCTGCCAGGATCACAGGAACCCCAGTGGCACCAAGTACATGGGGGTGGGTGGGTCAGTGGCCGTGAGAGATCCAGTCCCACCAGTGAGGAGGTGCACAGGTTAGCCAGCGGCCATGGATGCAAGAGATCCAGCCCTAATGGGAGCTTTTCCTAGCCTAGCAGCCGTCATGAGAGGATCAGGCCCTGGTGGCATTTCCTAGTGCCCAGCAGCAGGTGTGAGAAGGCCAGCCCTGGTAGGGCCCTTTCCTAGTGCCTGGGGGGCAGGGGTGGTGCATGGGGAGAGAGAGGCTGCAATGGTGGCTCCACCCCCTGCGTATCACTCAACAGCAGTACCTTGCTTCTATGGCAGACCAAGTTTCCTTCATAAGCATTCCTGGTTGCAGATTTCCTTCCTTCCAACCCCTCAGGCTGTCTCCTCACAGCCAATGGCAGTCCTTTCCCCGGGTTTGCTCTCCAGTCCCCATGTTCCAGCTCCCAGCCCTTGTGAGTACCAGTGAGCACACATCCCAGTCTGGGGCACTCAGGGCTGTGACAGTCTCACTCTGTCCTTTCTGCCACAGATTGGCTGTTTCACCCTCTTCCAAGAGCCTCATATGCTCCCCTTCTGTCCCAGCTGATTTCCCCATCGATGAGCTGCCTTCCCCAAATACAGGAACCTCTCCTCTTCCTCAGCTCCCCACAAGGGGTGCAGGTTCCATCCCACTTCCGTTCCTCTTCTTTTTCCCTTCTTTTTTCTTTCATCCTACCTGGTTATGTGGAGATCTTTCCTGTCCTTTCTGGCATCCAAGGTCTTCTGCTAGTGTTTAGCTGGTGCTCTGTGAGAATTGTTCCATCTGTAGATGTATCCTTGATGCATTTGTGAAGAGAGAGAAACTCCACCTCCTCCTACTTCTCCACCGTCTTCCATTATTTTCTTTTAGTACACACTTATCCTAAGTTTATAATTTCTGAAAGGTCTATTACATTATACAAACTGATGTTATATATCAGTGTTTAAATGAAATATAAAGATATTATATAGTATTATGTCATAATTCATTGTCTGGCGGTAGGTGCCAATTCACTATCTATGTGGCAAAGTACAGTACTAATTTTAGTTAATTGATTTATCACAGGGATTAAGATATTTCTGGAATTTATAAGCCACAATAGTGTAAGAAAGGATGTGAGACAGACCTAATAATTCCTAGATCTCATTCAAACTTTTTACTTAATAATACAATCAAACTATCAGATTTATATATGGCTAAATTTATTTCTTAGTTGGGAATAAGAAATGTTAATTATTTGTATTAAAGAAATGTTTAAAAGTACCCTATATTCTTAGGATACTCAGTATACAGAGTCATTTGAATGAAGGAATAGATGATTCAAGTCAAAAACTAAATTAGATTCTTTCCATGTGTAAGTTATTCAGTGTATGACTACATTAAAATTGACCATTTAAGGATGATTTGTTTTATTTATCTCCTTTTATCTGTACTTTCTACATCATTTTACAGGGTAGTCATTTAGCATAATCAACGTAACTGTTGAAACAACCACAAATCATTTTTATCAGCCTTTTTTAAATTATATAGGTAAAAGTGATGAGTTTCAGAAGCTTTTAGCACACTTCTCTGTAGGATACAGAGTACTGAGACTATTGAAGGAATGTATATATCTTACAAAAGCACTATTACCTTTTTCCAGGGGAACCTGGTCCAGCATGTTGAAAATGATCAGGCATCCAGCATATACTGTTAAGATTCCTCTATAAACTCAGCAGTAATTCTAGAGAAATAGAAATAGTAGTTCTAGAGAAATAGAATATATATATGAAAGAGAACAAGAACAATTCTTCTTCTTAGGAATTTATAAAGGTTAAAGAAATGATCAAGTAAAGAACAATATAAAGAGTAATCATTTTTGATTAAAAAACATGTGATTACTGATTATGTCCCAGGCTTATGCAAGAAAGTCAGGGTATGAAGGAGAATGATGCAAACGCTACTCTCAAGGAGTTCATAGTAGTAGCTCATAGCTCAAACTCTGCTCTCATATTTTGTCTGGGGTGAGACAAAATAATTTTGAAAAGGTGCATCAGGTACAAAACCATGAAAGACCAAGAAGTCTTAGGAATTTGGATTTTTATATACTAGGCCATATATTTTAATATTATACACACTTTTTGTCTATATAACTAAATTTTATCCTAATAAAATATAAGGTTTAAGAAGGTAGAGTCCTACCAGTTTTGTTCACCAGTTTATCCCAGTCACCATTTTGCAAGGGGCCTGGAATGCTATAGATCTTGAAAAATATAATCCCTGACACTGAGATCTTAGTGCGAATGAAAAAGTGTCAGACTTTTGATACCAACTTAAAGAAGTAACCAACTGGTATTCATTTATTTATCGGTTTAATTTTCTGTTTTATACTTTTACATTTTGGAATTTAAATATCTCTGATTAAAAGTATTCATGTGTGTGTATGTGTGTGTGTGTGTGTGTGTATATATATATATATATATATATATAGTTTTTGTTGCAGAAAGAGAACTCTGGTGTTAGAGAGGAAATCTATTAATAGAACTTTAAAAAAAAACTTTGAAAAGAACATTGATGATGATAATCTGTAAAAAGGTAGAATTTTAAGAAGAAGGATAGGTTTAAGGTTTTGAAAAAGTAAAAACAGAAGTACTGTTTGGATGTGTAAGTCTATGATGGCAAGATTTCTGCTCTTGGATGTCTAGGTGAAATGATGATGAGGCAAAAATTACAAAAAAAAAAAAAGAGGATCTAGTTTAAAGAATAATTATGCCCCAATGTGCCCTCGTGGAGAAGAAGGACCTAAGGCAGGACAGACATATCAGGAGAGAGCTGGCTAAGGCAGAGCAAAGTCAGCTGGTTCTGAGGAAGGCTGGGACATGGCATGCCTGATCAGTGCTATTAGCTATCTCTGGTGCTCAGTCAGGACCAAGGAGAAGGGTTATTTGAAATGGCCACTCAGATGGGCCTCCAGGTCTGCAACAATGGACACTGAAGGGGCCTCCCATCCTCTGAGATCCCTAAGTTCTCCCTCCATGCCTACCTCCCCTCACAGGGGTACAGAAATGACCCATCCCTCCCAGTCACACCCTCCTAGAACTCCATGCTGAAGCTTCCCTTTGCCGGTTCCCATGAGCCCAGGAGTGCATGGAATTTCCCCAGGCCCCATGGTGGTGGCAGTAGGCTCTCCCTCCATCCCAGTCTTCTGGGGACCTAGGCCTATTTTCTGCCAGACATGAGCTTCCTTCTCCCTGCTGCCTTCATCCAGGGGTGGGGCTTTTGCACACTTTGGCCTTTCCCAGAGGATCATCACAGGCCAGCACTTTCTACACATGTGGCTCACAGGAGGGTGTCTGGGGTGGGGGAATCAGGGAATGTAACCTGGAGTCCAGAACCTCTGGTTTTTCTGCTTTGATCAGGAGTCATGTCTCAGCCTGGGAGGCCACGAACGAAGGCCACAGTCTCAAAGACAAACAAACAAAAGCTTGGCTATTTTGAGTCTAAGTTTCTGTGAGTACATAGTGACACTCACAGATCAAAAGTGTCTAACTGGAATCCCAGAAGGCAAAAAATGAACCAAACACATGTTTAAATCTCCACTGTGTTTTCTTAAAATTTACTATCATTTAAAATTGGCAGATACGGCAACATGCTAGGAGGATGTCACTGGAATTGAATGGCTGACACCCCCTGTATATAGGACATGACCTCAGGAAGCTCCATTACATCCTATCGTCTCCCAACACTGGGGCTGGGCATTGTTTGTTATTACATTGCATTCTTTCTTAAAAGAACTTAAAACTTTTATTTAGAAATTGACATATAATAGATCGTCCAATAGGCTACATGATTCAAGGAAAATTGGAGTAAATGTTTTCTTGATGGGGGTATAGAATACTGGTATCTGTTTGATGTGCAGAGTGTACCTTTATTGAAAATATGTCGTGAAAAAATCTGTAGTAAGAACTCTAAGTACACTTCAGAAAAGATATATGATAAAAACTTCAGTGAAGGGCTTCCCTGGTGGCGCAGTGGTTGAGAGTCCGCCTGCTGATGCAGGGGACACGGGTTCGTGC